>NC_091314.1:11893633-11928633 GCF_038502225.1 Cherax quadricarinatus
ATTCCCCCAGCCCTCCCCCCTGCTCTCCCCCTTTCCCATCTTCCCTCTCCTCCTTCCCTCCCTTCTCTTCCAGAAGAAGAGTATTTCCTCTCGACGGATCAGGGGTTGTCTGTGTGGTGAAAGTGGAGTGTGGTTCTTGTGGTTGTGGTAGTGGTGGTTGTGGTAGTAGTTATGGTGGTTGTGGTGGTAGTTATGGTGGTGGTGGTTGGTGGTGGCTAATGGTTATTGGTGATGGTTTTGGTGGTTTGGTGGGTGTTAAGGAAGTGGTGGTGGTTGGTGGTAGAGGGTGTGGTTGTGGAGGCAGTGGTGGGTTTAGCATAGTGGTTGCAGCAATAGTATTTGGAGCAGTGACTGTAATAGTGGTAGCAGTGGTTGTAATGGTGGTGGGGACTAAAAAGTGGTAGCAGTATTAAAATTGGTAGCGTGGTTGAAAGGTGGTAGCGGGATATAATGGTGGTGGTTGTAATGGTGGTAGCAGGGCCCCTTTGGTGGTGCGTGGTAGTAACAGTGTTAGCAGAACGGTTGTAGCAGTTTATAATTGCTTCAGTTTCTGGTTGTAACAGTTGGAAAAGAGGTTGCTTTGGTGGTGGTTGTCAGCGGTGGTTGTTGGAGTGTTTGTAGTGACAGCGGAGGTGGTGGTAGAAGTAATTTTGTACGTGTTAGTAGCAGATGTTGTGGTGAAGGGGGCCCCCACACACAATACAGTGAAGGGGCGGAACCAGGGCCATCTGACCCTGTAACCCAGTTAGGTGAGTACAAATTTGGGGAGTACACACACACACACACACACACACACACACACACACACAACACCACCAACCCCGCCAAAAATTAGTTATTTTTTTTAAAAAAGAAAGAGGCACTAAACTAAGACCTGTGTCATTGACGGTATAGGTATAAGTTTTGGAGAAGATTATCAGGAGGAGAGTGGTGGGCATGACGGTATATAAAAGCCAACCGCACGGGGTTTATGGGAAACCCTGTGTCACAAACCTTCTGGGGTTTTGAGGTAAATAAGTAAGTAAGTTTATTCAGGATAAAAAATACAGATACATAAAATTTCATACATGCAGAATATGTGAGAACCTGGGATAACCCAAAGTCAAATGACATTTCCATAAATAAACAAAAAGACACGGGGAGAGGGGGGGTTGATTGCACCTTTTTGGGCTGCAAAGGGCCTTCGATCTTTCCGAAAATTAGGAACTAAATATCAGGGGCCCTATAACGGAAGGGACTGCAATGGATCGAGAATACCGCAGGGGGCCCAGTTGGTCGGATGAGGTTTACAGTGGGGACCGTGAAATCCCAAGGGTCGGTCCCAGGGCCATTGCCCTTTTTTCATGTGAACGACATGATGGAAGGGGTTGACTCAGAGTGTCCTTGTTTGCAGACAATGTGAAGTTAATAGGAGAATTAAATCAGATGAGGATCAGGCAGGGCTTCAAAAAAAGACCTGGGCAGACTGGACCTGCTGGGGCCGGCTTCTTGAATTTAACCCCCCCCAAATGCAAAGTCAAAGATCGGGAAAGGGGACAAAAACCGCAGACGGATATAGGGTAGGTGGCCGCCCCAAACCCGCTCAGGGGAAAAAATCTTGGGGGGGGAAAAACCAGCATGTCTCCGGGGAAACACATATCCCAGATAACTGCTGCAGCATATGGGCGCCTGGCAAACCCGAGAAAACCTTCCATTTAGTAAGGAATGTTCAAAACACTTAACTGTGTACGTCAGGCCCCTATTGGGTATGAGCCCTTTTGGGAACCACACCCTTTAACAGTCAAGAATTAGAGAAAGTACAAAGGTTTGCGACAAGGTTATTCCAAACTGGGAATGTCCCAGAAGAAAAGGGTTTAAAAAATCGGCCTGACGATCAGGGCGAAGGGTCAGGAATATGATAACGACATATAAAAAAACGCGGGAAAAGACAATGTGGACAAAGACAGGATGTTCCGGGGGACAAAAAAAAGAGGCCAATTAAAATTTAAACTCCCGATGAGTCAAAGGGGTGTTAGGGTATTTCTTCAGTCATGAGTTGTCAGGGGGTGAAATAGCCTGAAAGTGACGTAGTGGGGGGGAACCAACATGTTTTTAAAGAGGTTTGACAAAACTCATGGAGCAGGAAAGAGGACCTAGTTAAAAAGCAAAAAAGGGGGGGCCAGGAGCTAAGAATCGACCCCCACAACCACAAATAGGTGAGTACACACACACACATACACAGTGGTAGAAGTATCCTGGTGGTCGTCTTGCCTAGGTCGTATTTTCATAACCGCTGTCCCCCCAGCGTGTCCCCTGGGACGCACCTCGTCCCCACCACCACCTCCCTATATTCCTTTTCTATTATCCTGGCGGGCCATTATATGAGTGAGTGTCCGGGGCGGGCCCCTGGGGGGTTTTCCCCTTTCCCGATGGCCAGCCAGCCCCCAAGGGCCACTGTCCCGTAAACCGGGGGCCCCTTTGGGGCCCCGACAAAGATAGCCCCCGCAGGCTTCCGCCCCAAAGCCGGCCCAAAACCCCCAACACCAACAAAACCCCGCTGGGTGGGCTTGCCGCTTTGATTGGGGGGGGTGACCTGGAAAACAATGGGTGGTTGGGGGTATTTACATCTGTTTAAATGGGCTATCCCAAATGTCAGGGGTTTAATATATAATTATTACCCGCTTCTGGCCCAAAAAAATAAAAAATTTACTTGATGGCGAGGGGGAATGGGACGTGCACACGGGGAATAAAGATGGGTTAAACAAGGGGATAAAGATGGGGGTAAAAAGAGTGATAAAGTTGGGGAAACACAGACCTGAGAGTTGGATCATCGTAGCAACATTTTTTTTTCTCCTTTCATCTCTTCTCTGTACTTTTGTTTCCTCCCTCTTCTCTGCTCCTCCTCCTTCTTCTTCTTTCCTCTCTCATAATTTCCTTTTTACACTTTCTTTGCATTTTTATCTATTTGCACTTAAATTTTATTCGTTTATTTTACAAGCCAAGAACTTGTAAAATAAATTCAGTCAAGCATCTGAACTACTGGAAACGTTTGAAGTTCCTAGAACTGGACTCCTTGCAACACATGCGAGAAAGGTACATCATAATTAACACCAGGAAAACTCTGAAGGGATTGGTCCCAAATCTATAAACTGAAATCACATCATTTGACACTAAAAGATAACAAGAGATTCGGCAGACGACACAAAATACCTCCAATGAAAAGCAGCGTCGTGATTATACTAAGAAAAACAATAAATTAAAGGGAAAAAACTTTTTCCCCCGTTGACGAAGGTTCCCAAATGCCTTGAGGGAAAATTTTAAAGGTTTGTTTGACAAATGGTTTGAAAGACACAGAAAAACCGGACATATTTAGAGAAAATGGAGTTCTGGAACCTTGATCCTTTACCCGGGGTTAAAAAAATAATATATAAGGAGGGGGTGGGACCATTGTGACCTGAAGAATGACATACTGGGATAAGGGGGCAATTGGGTTATGTGACTCCTTTTTATAAGGGTTTGGGGGTGCTTTGCCTGGTTGAGTATTAGCGGGGCCCCCGTTTGTCGGTTCGATCTTGTTGATGAGGGGGAGGTTGGTTTCATCCCAATTACAAATGTCCCGGGGGACTGTGGGGGAACCGGGAAACCAAGTCGTCTCTGTCGCTGGGTTTTATGTTCGTAAAGCGGACCGAAAGAATTGGGCCCACATAAACTGCAACAAAACACCCGTACCTAAAACACGGGTCCTGTCCCCTGTCACCGTCCTCATCTTTTCATTTTCAGGTCCGGGGTCACTACACCACACTCTGGGGCTCAGGTATTTTTCCCCAACAATTAAAAAATTTTCCCAAAAAAAAACCTTTTAGTAGGAGGTTTTTGGGCAAATTTTCATGGGGGAAAGGGTAAACTCGGGGGTCACCTCCACCTGGAAGAAAAGGGGGGAATACAATTTCCATAACGCATCTCGCTCAGAAGGATGATCTCACTGGTAGTTCCGGAGGAATATTTAGAGAGGAAGAACAGCAGATAAGCCAGAGATGGAGATACAAGACCACAGGAGAAATGCAAGGACCACAATGGTAATTACAAGGACCACAATGGTAATTACAAGGACCACAATGGTAATTACAAGGACCACAATGGTAATTACAAGGACCACAATGGTAATTACAAGGATCACAATGGTAATTTCAAGGACCACAATGGTAATTACAAAAACCCCAATGGTAATTACAAGGACCACAATGGTAATTACAAAAACCACAATGGTAATTACAAAAAAACAGGGGAAACAAAGGGCCAAAAAGTAATTAAAGGGCCCCAATGGTAGTACAAAGGGCCCCAATGGTAATTACAAGGACCCAAAAGGGAATTTCAAGGACCAAGGGTAATTACAAGGACCACAATGGTAGTACAAGGACCACAATGGTAATTACAAGGACCACAATGGTAATTACAAGGACCACAGTGGTAATTACAAGGACCACAATGGTAGTACAAGGACCACAATGGTAATTACAGGGACCACAATGGTAATTACAAGGACCACAATGGTAATTACAAGGACCACAATGGTAATTACAAGGACCACAATGGTAATTACAAGGATCACAATGGTAATTGCAAGGACCACAATGGCAGTACAAGGACCACAATGAAAATACAAGGACCACAATGGTAATACAAGGACCACAATGGTAATACAAGGACCACAATGGTAACACAAGGACTATAACGGTAATTATAAGGACCACAATGGCAACACAAGGACCACAATGGTAATACAAGGACCACAATGGTAATTATAAGGACCACAATGGTAATTACAAGGACCACAATGGTAATTACAAGGACCACAATGGTAATTACAATGACCACAATGGTAATTACACGGACCACAATGGTAATTACAAGGACCACAATGGTAATTACAAGGACCACAACGGTAATTATAAGGACCACAAAGGATATACAAGGACCACAATGGTAATGCAAGGAATACAATGGTAAGACAAGGACCACAATGGTAATACAAGGACCACAATGTAAATACAAGGACCACAATGTAAATACAAGGACCACAATCGTAATACAAGGACCACAATCTAAATACAAGGACCACAATGTAAATACCAGGACCACAATGGTAATATAAGGACCACAATGTAAATACAAGGACCACAATGTAAATACAAAAGACCACAGTGTAAATACAAGAACCACAATGTAAATACAAGGACCACAATGTAAATACAAGGACCACAATGTAAATACAAGGACCACAATGTAAATACAAGGACCACAATCGTAATACAAGGACCACAATGTAAATACAAGGACCACAATGTAAATACCAGGACCACAATGGTAACATAAGGACCACAATGTAAATACAAGGACCACAATCGTAATACAAGGACCACAATGTAAATACAAGGACCACAATGTAAATACCAGGACCACAATGGTAACATAAGGACCACAATGTAAATACAAGGACCACAATGGTAATACAAGGACCACAATGTAAATACAAGGACCACAATGTAAATACAAGGACCACAATGTAAATACAAGGACCACAATGTAAATACAAGGACCACAATGTAAATACAAGGACCACAATGGTAATACAAGGACCACAATGGTAATACAAGGACCACAATGTAAATACAAGGACCACAATGTAAATACAAGGACCACAATGGTAATACAAGGACCACAATGGTAATACAAGGACCACAATGTAAATACAAGGACCACAATGGTAATACAAGGACCACAATGTAAATACAAGGACCACAATGTAAATACAAGGACCACAATGGTAATACAAGGACCACAATGTAAATACAAGGACCACAATGGTAATACAAGGACCACAATGTAAATACAAGGACCACAGTGTAAATACAAGGACCACAATGGTAATACAAGGACCACAATGTAAATACAAGGACCACAATGTAAATACAAGGACCACAATGGTAATACAAGGACCACAATGTAAATACAAGGACCACAATGTAAATACAAGGACCACAATGGTAATACCAGGATCACAATGGTAATATAAGGACCACAATGTAAATACAAGGACCACAATGTAAATACAAAGGACCACAATGTAAATACAAGGACCACAATGGTAATACAAGGACCACAATGGTAATACAAGGACCACAATGTAAATACAAGGACCACAATGGTAATACAAGGACCACAATGTAAATACAAGGACCACAATGGTAATACAAGGACCACAATGTAAATACAAGGACCACAATGGTAATACAAGGACCACAATGGTAATACAAGGACCACAATGTAAATACAAGGACCACAATGGTAATACAAGGACCACAATGTAAATACAAGGACCACAATGGTAATACAAGGACCACAATGTAAATACAAGGACCACAATGGTAATACAAGGACCACAATGGTAATACAAGGACCACAATGTAAATACAAGGACCACAATGGTAATACAAGGACCACAATGTAAATACAAGGACCACAATGGTAATACAAGGACCACAATGTAAATACAAGGACCACAATGGTAATACAAGGACCACAATGGTAATACAAGGACAACGATGTAAATACAAGGACCACAATGGTAATACAAGGACCACAATGTAAATACAAGGACAGAAAACAATATGAAGTTCAACGATGAGAAATTTCAATTACTCAGATATGGTAAACATGAGGAAATTAAATCTTCATCAGAGTACAAAACAAATTCTGGCCACAAAATAGAGCGAAACACCAACGTCAAAGACCTGGGAGTGATTATGTCGGAGGATCTCACCTTCAAGGACCATAACATTGTATCAATCGCATCTGCTAGAAAAATGACAGGATGGATAATGAGAACCTTCAAAACTAGGGAGGCCAAGCCCATGATGACACTCTTCAGGTCACTTGTTCTATCTAGGCTGGAATATTGCTGCACTCTAACAGCACCTTTCAAGGCAGGTGAAATTGCCGACCTAGAAAATGTACAGAGAACTTTCACGGCGCGCATAACGGAGATAAAACACCTCAATTACTGGGAGCGCTTGAGGTTTCTAAACCTGTATTCCCTGGAACGCAGGAGGGAGAGATACATGATTATATACACCTGGAAAATCCTAGAGGGACTAGTACCGAACTTGCACACGAAAATCACTCACTACGAAAGCAAAAGACTTGGCAGACGATGCACCATCCCCCCAATGAAAAGCAGGGGTGTCACTAGCACGTTAAGAGACCATACAATAAGTGTCAGGGGCCCGAGACTGTTCAACTGCCTCCCAGCACACATAAGGGGGATTACCAACAGACCCCTGGCAGTCTTCAAGCTGGCACTGGACAAGCACCTAAAGTCAGTTCCTGATCAGCCGGGCTGTGGCTCGTACGTTGGTTTGCGTGCAGCCAGCAGCAACAGCCTGGTTGATCAGGCGCTGATCCACCAGGAGGCCTGGTCACAGACCGGGCCGCGGGGGCGTTGACCCCCGAAACTCTCTCCAGGTAAACTCCAGGTAAACAATGGTAATACAAGGACCACAATGGTAATACAAGGACCACAATGTAAATACAAGGACCACAATGGTAATACAATTACCACAATGTAAATACAAGGACCACAATGGTAATACAAGGACCACAATGTAAATACAAGGACCACAATGTAAATACAAGGACCACAATGGTAACACAAGGACCACAATGGTAACACAATGATCACAATGTAAATACAAGGACCACAATGTAAATACCAGGACCAAAATGGTAACACAAAGACCACTATGGTAATACAAGGACCACAATGGTAATACAAGGACCACAATGGTAATACAAGGACCACAATGGTAATGCAAGGACCACAATGGTAATACAAGGACCACAATGGTAATACAAGGACCACTAAGGTAATACAAGGTGTAGTAGCGTAGTGTAGTGTAGGCCATTAACAACATGTTTCGGTCCATCCCAGGCCATTATCAGGACATTTCGGCTTTCCTGGAACATTATGACAATCATCAAGACGTTTCGGTCAGCACTGGACCGAAACGTAAGAGTTGACAGTGGTCCAGAATGGACCGAAAGGTCGCCTTGAGCTTCCTCTCCGGGAGAAGGCTTCGTTATTCGTCACCTTTCCAAACAAAATCACCAACTAGACAAATACTTTCACACAAAAAACAGTTCCTGATCAGCCTGGCTGTGGTGCAGGCGCTCGACAGCGGGCGGCGGGTACTGACAGCTTGATCGGTCAGGCCAGCAGCCAGGAGGCCAGGTCTGGGACCGAGGATGTGGAGGGGATGGGACGGTGACCTAAGGAAGTCTCAGGAACTGATCTAATTAGGGATATTTAAGAATATTTACGAATAATTAGGGATATTTAAGAACATTTACGAATACTTAGGAATAATTAGGGATATTTAAGAATATTTACGAATAATTAGGGATATTCAAGAATATTTACGAATAATTAGGGATATTTAAAAATAAGTATGTTAGGAATCTTTAAAAACTAAATAAATGAAAATATTTAGGAATGATTCGACCCCTGGTAACACAGGCAGGTGAGTACACTCGGGCTCAGTGGTTCGACCCCTGGTAACACAGGCAGGTGAGTACACTCGGGCTCAGTGGTTCGACCCCTGGTAACACAGGCAGGTGAGTACACTCGGGCTCAGTGGTTCGACCCCTGGTAACACAGGCAGGTGAGTACACTCGGGCTCAGTGGTTCGACCCCTGGTAACACAGACAGGTGAGTACACTCGGGCTCAGTGGTTCGACCCCTGGTAACACAGGCAGGTGAGTACACTCGGGCTCAGTGGTTCGACCCCTGGTAACACAGGCAGGTGAGTACACTCGGGCTCAGTGGTTCGACCCCTGGTAACACAGACAGGTGAGTACACTCGGGCTCAGTGGTTCGACCCCTGGTAACACAGGCAGGTGAGTACACTCGGGCTCAGTGGTTCGACCCCTAGTAACACAGGCAGGTGAGTACACTCGGGCTCAGTGGTTCGACCCCTAGTAACACAGGCAGGTGAGTACACTCGGGCTCAGTGGTTCGACCCCTGGTAACACAGGCAGGTGAGTACACTCGGGCTCAGTGGTTCGACCCCTGGTAACACAGGCAGGTGAGTACACTCGGGCTCAGTGGTTCGACCCCTGGTAACACAGGCAGGTGAGTACACTCGGGCTCAGTGGTTCGACCCCTGGTAACACAGACAGGTGAGTACACTCGGGCTCAGTGGTTCGACCCCTGGTAACACAGGCAGGTGAGTACACTCGGGCTCAGTGGTTCGACCCCTGGTAACACAGACAGGTGAGTACACTCGGGCTCAGTGGTTCGACCCCTGGTAACACAGGCAGGTGAGTACACTCGTGCTCAGTGGTTCGACCCCTGGTAACACAGGCAGGTGAGTACACTCGGGCTCAGTGGTTCGACCCCTGGTAACACAGGCAGGTGAGTACACTCGGGCTCAGTGGTTCGACCCCTGGTAACACAGGCAGGTGAGTACACTCGGGCTCAGTGGTTCGACCCCTAGTAACACAGGCAGGTGAGTACACTCGGGCTCAGTGGTTCGACCCCTGGTAACACAGGCAGGTGAGTACACTCGGGCTCAGTGGTTCGACCCCTGGTAACACAGGCAGGTGAGTACACTCGGGCTCAGTGGTTCGACCCCTGGTAACACAGGCAGGTGAGTACACTCGGGCTCAGTGGTTCGACCCCTGGTAACACAGGCAGGTGAGTACACTCGGGCTCAGTGGTTCGACCCCTGGTAACACAGGCAGGTGAGTACACTCGGGCTCAGTGGTTCGACCCCTGGTAACACAGGCAGGTGAGTACACTCGTGCTCAGTGGTTCGACCCCTGGTAACACAGGCAGGTGAGTACACTCGGGCTCAGTGGTTCGACCCCTGGTAACACAGGCAGGTGAGTACACTCGGGCTCAGTGGTTCGACCCCTGGTAACACAGGCAGGTGAGTACACTCGTGCTCAGTGGTTCGACCCCTGGTAACACAGGCAGGTGAGTACACTCGGGCTCAGTGGTTCGACCCCTGGTAACACAGGCAGGTGAGTACACTCGGGCTCAGTGGTTCGACCCCTGGTAACACAGGCAGGTGAGTACACTCGGGCTCAGTGGTTCGACCCCTGGTAACACAGGCAGGTGAGTACACTCGGGCTCAGTGGTTCGACCCCTGGTAACACAGACAGGTGAGTACACTCGGGCTCAGTGGTTCGACCCCTGGTAACACAGGCAGGTGAGTACACTCGGGCTCAGTGGTTCGACCCCTGGTAACACAGACAGGTGAGTACACTCGGGCTCAGTGGTTCGACCCCTGGTAACACAGGCAGGTGAGTACACTCGGGCTCAGTGGTTCGACCCCTGGTAACACAGACAGGTGAGTACACTCGGGCTCAGTGGTTCGACCCCTGGTAACACAGACAGGTGAGTACACTCGGGCTCAGTGGTTCGACCCCTGGTAACACAGGCAGGTGAGTACACTCGGGCTCAGTGGTTCGACCCCTGGTAACACAGGCAGGTGAGTACACTCGGGCTCAGTGGTTCGACCCCTGGTAACACAGGCAGGTGAGTACACTCGGGCTCAGTGGTTCGACCCCTGGTAACACAGGCAGGTGAGTACACTCGGGCTCAGTGGTTCGACCCCTGGTAACACAGGCAGGTGAGTACACTCGGGCTCAGTGGTTCGACCCCTGGTAACACAGGCAGGTGAGTACACTCGGGCTCAGTGGTTCGACCCCTGGTAACACAGGCAGGTGAGTACACTCGGGCTCAGTGGTTCGACCCCTGGTAACACAGGCAGGTGAGTACACTCGGGCTCAGTGGTTCGACCCCTGGTAACACAGGCAGGTGAGTACACTCGGGCTCAGTGGTTCGACCCCTGGTAACACAGACAGGTGAGTACACTCGGGCTCAGTGGTTCGACCCCTGGTAACACAGGCAGGTGAGTACACTCGGGCTCAGTGGTTCGACCCCTGGTAACACAGGCAGGTGAGTACACTCGGGCTCAGTGGTTCGACCCCTGGTAACACAGGCAGGTGAGTACACTCGGGCTCAGTGGTTCGACCCCTGGTAACACAGACAGGTGAGTACACTCGGGCTCAGTGGTTCGACCCCTGGTAACACAGGCAGGTGAGTACACTCGGGCTCAGTGGTTCGACCCCTGGTAACACAGGCAGGTGAGTACACTCGGGCTCAGTGGTTCGACCCCTGGTAACACAGGCAGGTGAGTACACTCGGGCTCAGTGGTTCGACCCCTGGTAACACAGGCAGGTGAGTACACTCGGGCTCAGTGGTTCGACCCCTGGTAACACAGGCAGGTGAGTACACTCGGGCTCAGTGGTTCGACCCCTGGTAACACAGGCAGGTGAGTACACTCGGGCTCAGTGGTTCGACCCCTGGTAACACAGGCAGGTGAGTACACTCGGGCTCAGTGGTTCGACCCCTGGTAACACAGGCAGGTGAGTACACTCGGGCTCAGTGGTTCGACCCCTGGTAACACAGACAGGTGAGTACACTCGGGCTCAGTGGTTCGACCCCTGGTAACACAGGCAGGTGAGTACACTCGGGCTCAGTGGTTCGACCCCTGGTAACACAGGCAGGTGAGTACACTCGGGCTCAGTGGTTCGACCCCTGGTAACACAGGCAGGTGAGTACACTCGGGCTCAGTGGTTCGACCCCTGGTAACACAGGCAGGTGAGTACACTCGGGCTCAGTGGTTCGACCCCTGGTAACACAGGCAGGTGAGTACACTCGGGCTCAGTGGTTCGACCCCTGGTAACCCAGGCAGGTGAGTACACTCGGGCTCAGTGGTTCGACCCCTGGTAACACAGACAGGTGAGTACACTCGGGCTCAGTGGTTCGACCCCTGGTAACACAGGCAGGTGAGTACACTCGGGCTCAGTGGTTCGACCCCTGGTAACACAGGCAGGTGAGTACACTCGGGCTCAGTGGTTCGACCCCTATTAACACAGGCAGGTGAGTACACTCGGGCTCAGTGGTTCGACCCCTGGTAACACAGGCAGGTGAGTACACTCGGGCTCAGTGGTTCGACCCCTGGTAACACAGGCAGGTGAGTACACTCGGGCTCAGTGGTTCGACCCCTATTAACACAGGCAGGTGAGTACACTCGGGCTCAGTGGTTCGACCCCTATTAACACAGGCAGGTGAGTACACTCGGGCTCAGTGGTTCGACCCCTATTAACACAGGCAGGTGAGTACACTCGGGCTCAGTGGTTCGACCCCTGGTAACACAGGCAGGTGAGTACACTCGGGCTCAGTGGTTCGACCCCTGGTAACACAGGCAGGTGAGTACACTCGGGCTCAGTGGTTCGACCCCTGGTAACACAGGCAGGTGAGTACACTCGGGCTCAGTGGTTCGACCCCTAGTAACACAGGCAGGTGAGTACACTCGGGCTCAGTGGTTCGACCCCTGGTAACACAGGCAGGTGAGTACACTCGGGCTCAGTGGTTCGACCCCTGGTAACACAGGCAGGTGAGTACACTCGGGCTCAGTGGTTCGACCCCTATTAACACAGGCAGGTGAGTACACTCGGGCTCAGTGGTTCGACCCCTATTAACACAGGCAGGTGAGTACACTCGGGCTCAGTGGTTCGACCCCTATTAACACAGGCAGGTGAGTACACTCGGGCTCAGTGGTTCGACCCCTGGTAACACAGGCAGGTGAGTACACTCGGGCTCAGTGGTTCGACCCCTGGTAACACAGGCAGGTGAGTACACTCGGGCTCAGTGGTTCGACCCCTATTAACACAGGCAGGTGAGTACACTCGGGCTCAGTGGTTCGACCCCTGGTAACACAGGCAGGTGAGTACACTCGGGCTCAGTGGTTCGACCCCTGGTAACACAGGCAGGTGAGTACACTCGGGCTCAGTGGTTCGACCCCTGGTAACACAGGCAGGTGAGTACACTCGGGCTCAGTGGTTCGACCCCTGGTAACACAGGCAGGTGAGTACACTCGGGCTCAGTGGTTCGACCCCTATTAACACAGGCAGGTGAGTACACTCGGGCTCAGTGGTTCGACCCCTGGTAACACAGGCAGGTGAGTACACTCGGGCTCAGTGGTTCGACCCCTGGTAACACAGGCAGGTGAGTACACTCGGGCTCAGTGGTTCGACCCCTATTAACACAGGCAGGTGAGTACACTCGGGCTCAGTGGTTCGACCCCTGGTAACACAGGCAGGTGAGTACACTCGGGCTCAGTGGTTCGACCCCTGGTAACACAGGCAGGTGAGTACACTCGGGCTCAGTGGTTCGACCCCTAGTAACACAGGCAGGTGAGTACACTCGGGCTCAGTGGTTCGACCCCTAGTAACACAGGCAGGTGAGTACACTCGGGCTCAGTGGTTCGACCCCTAGTAACACAGGCAGGTGAGTACACTCGGGCTCAGTGGTTCGACCCCTGGTAACACAGGCAGGTGAGTACACTCGGGCTCAGTGGTTCGACCCCTGGTAACACAGGCAGGTGAGTACACTCGGGCTCAGTGGTTCGACCCCTAGTAACACAGGCAGGTGAGTACACTCGGGCTCAGTGGTTCGACCCCTAGTAACACAGGCAGGTGAGTACACTCGGGCTCAGTGGTTCGACCCCTGGTAACACAGGCAGGTGAGTACACTCGGGCTCAGTGGTTCGACCCCTAGTAACACAGGCAGGTGAGTACACTCGGGCTCAGTGGTTCGACCCCTGGTAACACAGGCAGGTGAGTACACTCGGGCTCAGTGGTTCGACCCCTGGTAACACAGGCAGGTGAGTACACTCGGGCTCAGTGGTTCGACCCCTAGTAACACAGGCAGGTGAGTACACTCGGGCTCAGTGGTTCGACCCCTAGTAACACAGGCAGGTGAGTACACTCGGGCTCAGTGGTTCGACCCCTGGTAACACAGGCAGGTGAGTACACTCGGGCTCAGTGGTTCGACCCCTAGTAACACAGGCAGGTGAGTACACTCGGGCTCAGTGGTTCGACCCCTGGTAACACAGGCAGGTGAGTACACTCGGGCTCAGTGGTTCGACCCCTAGTAACACAGGCAGGTGAGTACACTCGGGCTCAGTGGTTCGACCCCTAGTAACACAGGCAGGTGAGTACACTCGGGCTCAGTGGTTCGACCCCTGGTAACACAGGCAGGTGAGTACACTCGGGCTCAGTGGTTCGACCCCTGGTAACACAGGCAGGTGAGTACACTCGGGCTCAGTGGTTCGACCCCTAGTAACACAGGCAGGTGAGTACACTCGGGCTCAGTGGTTCGACCCCTAGTAACACAGGCAGGTGAGCACACTCGGGCTCAGTGGTTCGACCCCTGGTAACACAGGCAGGTGAGTACACCCAAGTTCAGTGGTCCGACCCCTAGTAACACAGGCAGGTGAGTACACCCGGGCTCAGTGGTTCGACCCCTGGTAACACAGGCAGGTGAGTACACCCGGGCTCAGTGGTTCGACCCCTAGTAACACAGGCAGGTGAGTACACCCGGGCTCAGTGGTTCGACCCCTAGTAACACAGGCAGGTGAGTACACCCGGGCTCAGTGGTTCGACCCCTGGTAACACAGGCAGGTGAGTACACTCGGGCTCAGTGGTTCGACCCCTGGTAACACAGGCAGGTGAGTACACCCGGGCTCAGTGGTTCGACCCCTAGTAACACAGGCAGGTGAGTACACTCGGGCTCAGTGGTCCGACCCCTGGTAACACAGGCAGGTGAGTACACCCGGGCTCAGTGGTTCGACCCCTGGTAACACAGGCAGGTGAGTACACCCAAGTTCAGTGGTTCGACCCCTGGTAACACAGGCAGGTGAGTACACCCAAGTTCAGTGGTTCGACCCCTGGTAACACAGACAGGTGAGTACACCCAAGTTCAGTGGTTCGACCCCTGGTAACACAGACAGGTGAGTACACCCAAGTTCAGTGGTTCGACCCCTGGTAACACAGACAGGTGAGTACACTCGGGCTCAGTGGTTCGACCCTTGGTAACACAGGCAGGTGAGTACACCTGAGCTCAGTGGTTCGACCCTTGGTAACACAGGCAGGTGAGTACACCCGGGCTCAGTGGTTCGACCCCTGGTAACACAGGCAGGTGAGTACACCCAAGTTCAGTGGTTCGACCCCTGGTAACACAGGCAGGTGAGTACACCCGGGCTCAGTGGTTCGACCCCTGGTAACACAGGCAGGTGAGTACACCCAAGTTCAGTGGTTCGACCCCTGGTAACACAGGCAGGTGAGTACACCCAAGTTCAGTGGTTCGACCCCTGGTAACACAGGCAGGTGAGTACACCCAAGTTCAGTGGTTCGACCCCTGGTAACACAGACAGGTGAGTACACCCAAGTTCAGTGGTTCGACCCCTGGTAACACAGACAGGTGAGTACACCCAAGTTCAGTGGTTCGACCCCTGGTAACACAGACAGGTGAGTACACCCAAGTTCAGTGGTTCGACCCCTGGTAACACAGACAGGTGAGTACACTCGGGCTCAGTGGTTCGACCCCTGGTAACACAGACAGGTGAGTACACCCAAGTTCAGTGGTTCGACCCCTGGTAACACAGACAGGTGAGTACACCCGGGCTCAGTGGTTCGACCCCTGGTAACACAGACAGGTGAGTACACCCAAGTTCAGTGCTTCGACCCCTGGTAACACAGGCAGGTGAGTACACCCGGGCTCAGTGGTTCGACCCCTGGTAACACAGACAGGTGAGTACACCCAAGTTCAGTGGTTCGACCCCTGGTAACACAGACAGGTGAGTACACCCAAGTTCAGTGGTTCGACCCCTGGTAACACAGGCAGGTGAGTACACCCAAGTTCAGTGGTTCGACCCCTGGTAACACAGACAGGTGAGTACACCCAAGTTCAGTGGTTCGACCCCTGGTAACACAGACAGGTGAGTACAGCCAAGTTCAGTGGTTCGACCCCTGGGAACACAGACAGGTGAGTACACCCGGGCTCAGTGGTTCGACCCCTGGTAACACAGACAGGTGAGTACAGCCAAGTTCAGTGGTTCGACCCCTGGTAACACAGACAGGTGAGTACACCCGGGCTCAGTGGTTCGACCCCTGATAACACAGGCAGGTGAGTACACCCAAGTTCAGTGGTTCGACCCCTGGTAACACAGGCAGGTGAGTACACCCAAGTTCAGTGGTTCGACCCCTGGTAACACAGGCAGGTGAGTACACCCAAGTTCAGTGGTTCGACCCCTGGTAACACAGACAGGTGAGTACACTCGGGCTCAGTGGTTCGACCCCTGGTAACACAGACAGGTGAGTACACCCAAAGTCAGTGGAATTAGTGTAATGTCCTGTCATTACTCATGCAGTGTATGATTCCCGACGGGTTTAGTGCTTCCCCATAAATGCAATAATATAAAAAAATCATAACAGCACGAGCGTTTCTCTCTCTCTCTCTCTCTCTCTCTCTCTCTCTCTCTCTCTCTCTCTCTCTCTCACCTACCTTTACCTTTCATATACCTCTGATAAGTTTCGAGAGTCTTTCTACTACCGGAGCCCGTTCATGGGCCAGGTTCGTCTGGTGCTAGCCTCGTCAACCAAGCTGTTGCTATTGGTGGCCCACTGCCCCATATATCCATCACAGCCTGATTGATCTGGCACCTGGTGAAGATACTTGTCCAGTTTTCTCTTGATCCATCAGTGTTTCTGACATCTTCTGGTAAGATACTGAATAATCTGGAGGGCCACGGATGTTGATACAGTGTTCTCATATTGTGCCCACCGCACCCTTACTTTAATTGTTTTTTTTTTTTTGGACTTTCTCCCGTATCTCTCACTCCAGTATGTTGTTATGGCAGTGTGCGGATTTGGGACCAGATCCTCGAGTACCTTCCAGGTATATAGTATGAGGTATCTCTCTCTCCTCCGCTCCAGTGAGTACATGTTCAAGACATTAAGGCGTTCCCAGTAACCTAAATGCTTTACTGGCTCTATGTGGGCTGTTAACGATCTGTGTTTTTGTTCCAGCGCGCGCGCGTGCACACACACACACACACACACACACACACACACACACACACACACACACACACACACACACACACACACACACACACACACACACACACACACACACACACACACACACACCTCGCAGCACAAGAGTCGAAAAAAATGAAAAAGGCAGGATGAGTCGTAGATGATGAGGGGGGGGAAGGCAGGGGAGGGGGATGTGAAGGGTGGAGGTAGGGAGGGGGAAGTGGAAGGGGAAGGCAGGGAGGGGAAAGGGAGGGGGAGTCTGATGGCGCCATTTGAATGCATATGTTGGGTTGCCTACACTCATAAACACATTAGGACGACCATCCAATCAAGAATGTGCTGGGGGGCGCTTCTCCTGGGGTGTGGATAGGGGGGAAGGAGGGAGGGGAAGAGGGAAAGGGGGGAAAGAGAGATAGAGAGAGCAAAGAAGGGAGGGGCAGAGAGGAAGGGAAGGATTTAAGAGGGGAAAAAGAGAGGGACTTGAGGGAGAGAGAGGGAGGAAGGGGAAGGATGAAGGGAAAAGAGAGGAAGAAGAGGGAAGAAGATGATGAGGGGAGGAGAAAATATAGAAGAATTTTAATCCCTTAAGGTAGGAAGAACATAAGTATGAGTAGGTACCAGCAGCAGTGAGTAGGCACCAGCAGCAGTGAGTAGGCACCAGCAGCAGTGAGTAGGCACCAGCAGCAGTGAGTAGGCACCAGCAGCAGTGAGTAGGTACCAGCAGCAGTCAGTAGGCACCAGCAGCAGTGAGTAGGTACCAGCAACAGTGAGTAGGCACCAGCAGCAGTGAGTGGGCACCAGCAGCAGTGAGTAGGCACCAGCAGCAGTGAGTAGGCACCAGCAGCAGTGAGTATGCACCCGCAGCAGTGAGTAGGCACCAGCAGCAGTGAGTAGGCACCAGAAGCAGTGAGTAGGCACCAGAAGCAGTGAGTAGGCACCAGCAGCAGTGAGTAGGCACCAGCAGCAGTGAGTAGGCACCAGCAGCAGTGAGTAGGCGCCAGCAGCAGTGAGTAGGCACCATCAGCAGTGAGTAGGCACCAGCAGCAGTGAGTAGGCACCAGCAGCAGTGAGTAGGCACCAGCAGCAGTGAGTAGGCACCAGCAGCAGTGAGTAGGCACCAGAAGCAGTGAGTAGGCACCAGCAGCAGTGAGTAGGCACCAGCAGCAGTGAGTAGGCACCAGCAGCAGTGAGTAGGCACCAGCAGCAGTGAGTAGGCGCCAGCAGCAGTGAGTAGGCACCATCAGCAGTGAGTACGCACCAGCAGTAGTGAGTAGGCACCAGCAGCAGCACTAGCACCAGCAGTAGCACCAGTAGCAGTGAGTAGGCACCAGCAGCAGCACCAGCAGCACCACCAGCAGTAGCACCAGCAGTAGCACCAGCAGCAGCACCAGCAGCACCACCACCACCAGTAGCACCACCAGCAGCACCAGCAGTAGCAGCAGCACCACCAGCACCACCAGCACCAGCACCAGCACCACCACGTAGCATAGCACCAACCTTCACGGTGACACAATAACCTCAACAACACTGGTCACCATAATTGGATTTTAATAATCAAAGTAGTGATCCCCTTGATGGTAACACTGCTTTCCCACGGACTACATCAGTACCAACACCACTGTAAATCCTTCCTCTTTCTACCACCACCTCCCTTAGTCAACCCCCCTTCCTTCCCCTTTCATCTACCCTTAAGTGGGGGGGTGATTACGAAGGGAAAATCGTTTCCGAATGAGTGGAACGAGTGAAGAACTCCTCCGATATATTGAAATTTGGCTGATTGGGGAAAAGATTGATTTTAAAAGGTTTGTGTTGGTAAAGGGGCTGCTGATCTGCGATGCTCAGAAATGCAAATTGGAAAGTTGTTTGTGAGTCTGGGAGTTGAGGTTAGCGTGAAGCACGCGAGGTGTTCCCGCGGGAAGCACTAATTAAGACGCTACTAGCGTTGTGCTGCGCTTCGGTAGCACATGACATCCTGACCTCAGAGGGAATGATGATGATGCTGATTGAGTGTCATGAACGATGGTGAGAGAGGCCAGACCAGATGATGGTTGAGTGTCATAAACGATGGAGAGGAAAACAAGACCAGATGATGGTTGAGTGTCATAAACGATGGAGAGGAAAACAAGACCAGATGATGGTTGAGTGTCATGAATGATAGTGAGAGAGGCCAGACCAGATGATGGTTGAGTGTCATAAACGATGGAGAGGAAAACAAGACCAGATGATGGTTGAGTGTCATGAATGATAGTGAGAGAGGCCAGACCAGATGATGGTTGAGTGTCATGAACGATGGACAGGAAAGCAAGACCAGATGATAAGTGCCATGAACGATAGTGAGGAAGGGCAGACCAAATGATTTTGAGTGTCATGAACGAGAGTGAGTTAGGCCAGACCAGATGAGGTTGAGTGCCATGAACGATAGTGAGAGAGGCCAGACCAGATGATGGTTGAGTGTCATGAATGATAGTGAGAGAGGCCAGACCAGATGATGGTTGAGTGTCATGAATGATAGTGAGAGAGGCCAGACCAGATGATGGTTGAGTGTCATGAACGATAGTGAGAGAGGCCAGACCAGATGATGGTTGAGTGTCATGAACGATAGTGAGAGAGGCCAGACCAGATGACGTTGAGTGCCATGAACGATAGTGAGGCCAGACCAGATGATGTTGAGTGCCAAGAACGATAGTGAGAGAGGCCAGACCAGATGATGGTTGAGTGTCATGAACGATAGTATGGGAGGCCAGACCAGATGATGTTGAGTGTCATGAACAATAGTGAGGGAGGCCAGACCAAATAATGGTTGAGTGTCATGAACGATAGTGAGAGAGGCCAGACCAGATGACGTTGAGTGCCATGAACGATAGTGAGGCCAGACCAGATGATGTTGAGTGCCAAGAACGATAGTGAGAGAGGCCAGACAAGATGATAGTTGAGTGTCATGAACGATAGTGTGGGAGACCAGACCAGATGATGTTGAGTGTCATGAACGATGGTGAGAGAGGCCAGACCAGATGATGTTGAGTGCCATGAACGATAGTGACGGAGGCCACACCAAATGATGGTTGAGTTTCATGAATGATGGTGAGAGAGGCCAGACCAGATGATGACCCAGGACCCAATGTTCATCTCATCTTTTTACTTTATCGACGTGTACTGTTAGTCATACTTAGTGAAAGAAGGATCGAACCTTGAGATGAGTGACCCATACAAGATGGTACTTGTACAAAAGCATTACACACTGCTGACATCACCAAAGGTTACGTTAGGTAAGGTTTGTCAGGAAACAGGACAAGTGTTTCCTTACACGGACCTCAGTCATATGATGACCCGCAGCTGGAGCTTTTAGTCATTTCAAAAGACTGGCAAACACGACACATTATAACAACGAAGTTTCAAGGGAGATATGACCACCATACACACGATACTCAAAGGCATTGGCAGGACGGAGACGACCACAGGAAGCAGTTTCAGAGGAATGACAGGGCCTCAGTGTCCTGGGACCAACAACGCCGCTCGATTATGTATTGAGAAACGGCCCCAGGAACCGAGACTCGACCCTTTCAATTATATAATAGCGTATACATCCATACATCAGCGCATACACAAGTAAGATTACAAAGTATCTCTAAGTTTTAACTTGTTAGTATTTTTCTCCTCTTTTGCTGCCTTTTTGTTGATAAAGTTCATAAACATGACAGGGTACAAACATTACTCCCGCTACTTCTACTGCTACTGCTACTTCTACTGCTACTGCTACTTCTACTGCTACTGCTACTTCTACTGCTACTGCTACTTCTACTACTTCACCACCACCCACTCTCATACTCACTTCACTCTACCACTGCTACTACTCACTCCACCGCTACTCCATCGCCACTGCTACTCTACTGCCACCCCATCCCACGCCACCGCACATCATCCCACTCACTCCACCATCACCGCTACTCACTACACGCACTCACCCCCCATCCAACGCCACTCACCACATCACCGCCACCACCACACCCACTCTCACCCATCCACCGCCACTCCACCACACCGCCTCCACCACCACGCCCCTCCCACCCACCACCCCCTCACCACCACCGCCACTCCCCCTCCCCCACCACTCCCACTTCCACACTACCTCACCCCATCACCCCCCCCACCCTCACCCCACTGGGACTTTTCCCACTACTGCACTTTTCCTATCACACCCCCTCTACCATACTCACTTTTACCCCAGCCCCTCCAAACCCCTCCCCTCCATACCACCCTTTACTCCCCACTTTAACCACGTACTTCCCCACACCCCCCATCCATTACCACCACCCACTCCCATACCCCCGCCACTTCCCCCCCACTTCCCCACTCCACCATCAACCCCACCCACCACCCCCCCCCACTTCCACACCCCACCACCACCACCCCACCACCCACCCACTTTTACACCCACCGCCACTCCCACCCCCAAAATTTACTACACCGCACTTCCCCCCCAAAACACCACTACCACCCCCCCAACCCCACGCCCTTTACCCCCACCACTCCACTACCGCCATCCACACCCCTGCATCCACTCCACCCCCATCCACCCCCCCACCCACCACCACTGCACTCCATCACACCCCACTTCACCACCACCGCCCCCCCACCACCCCGCCCCCCATACCACTCCCCTCCCCCCACCACCCCCACCCACCCCACCCCCCCACCACCCCCACTCCACCCCCACCCACCCACCACCACCCACTCCCCCCCCACCGCACTCCCCCCACCCACTCCCACCCCACCGCCCCTTCCACGGCACTTCCACTACCACTCATCACTACGCATTTAAACGTACCCCCCACATGCCCCTTCTCACACCCCATCACCCCCCCATCCACCGACTTCCCCCAAATTTACTCCATTCACCCACTTCCCCCCACCCCCAAAACCCCCACCCACCGTCACTCCACTACCCACCAAAACCCCCCACTCACCACCACCGCCCCCCCACCCCCCGCCACCCAACCGCCACTCCCCCCTCCCACCCCACTTCCCCCACTCACCCCACTGCCACCCACCCATCCCAAATCACTTCCACTCACTCACCACTACCGCATCACACATACTCCTAATTACCACCGCACTTCCACTACACTGCTACTCGACTGCCATCACATTCTATCACCACTTCATCACGATCACACATACTTTACTGCTACTTCATTTACCACATTGCTACTTCACTGCACTGCTACTTCACTACTATCGCTACTTTATCACATTGCTACTTCATCATTGGCATTTACTGCTACTGCTACTTTGCATTGCTATCACATTTACTACATTACATTTCTACTACAATACATTTACTGCAACTGCTACATTTACTGCTACTACATTTCTATCATATAGTTACTGCTACTACTGCTATCATACTTCTACTGCTACTGTTACTCTATCGTTACCGCTACTTACTACTTTCACCGCTACTTACTGCTACTGCTACTTTACTGCATTGCTACTTATCACAAGGCATACTACTTATCATACTTATACTTCACTGCTACCACATTTACCGTTACTGTTACTTACTGTCACATTTCCAATGTTATCACACTTCATCACTACTTCATCGCCACACCGCTACTTCTACTGCTACTACATTTCATTGCCAACACTACTTATCAAGTTACCGCTACTTCATCACTACTTCACTGCTACTAGCACTTCTACTGCTACTGCTACTTCAGCTTCTACTGCTACTGCTACTAGCACTTCTACTGCTACTGCTACTTCATCGCTACTCATCATACACGCTACTTCACTGCTATCATACTTCCCATCGTTACTGCCATTTCACCACTATCACATCATCGCCACCGCTACTTCCATTACTACATCGCTACTTTGTACTCGGCCACTGGCACTTACTGCTACCGCTACCACCGTCATACTTCATCATTACCACTGCCACTCTATGCCACTGCTACCTACCACCACTGCCACTTCACTGCCACTGCACTTCACCGCCACTGCCACTTCACCGCTACCGCTACTCATCATCGCTACTCACCACCACCGCCACTCATCACCGCCACCCATCACACCGCTACTCACTGCCACCACACTTCACCGGCAACCCATCCCACTGCCACCGCCACTCACGCCACCGCCACTCACCACCGCCACCCACCGCCACCACACTCCATCGCCAACACCACTCCTACCACCACCGCCACCTAATCACATCACACTCTGCATCGCCACCGCTACTCACCGCCACCGCCACTCCACCGCCACTCCATACTCACCCACTGCTACACTGGCCGCTCGACTGCTATCACATTTACTGCTACTACATTTACTGCTACTACTACTTTATCACACCTACTTCTACTGGGTTATCACTACATTTCCATTGCCACCACATTTCTAGACTGTCACCGCACTTCCTCATCACCACCGCTACTTCACTGCTACCACATCACTGCCACTGCCACTCTAAGGCCACTGCTACCCACTACCACTGCCACTCCCACTGCTACCACACTCACTGCCACTCACTGCCACTGCTACTCCACTGCCACTGCCACTCTGCACTGCCACCACTCTACCACTACCGCTACCTACTGCCACTGCTACTCCCATTACCACTGCACTTGCACTGCCAATGCTACTACCGGCCATCGCTACTCTACTGTCATCACTCTACTTCACCACTGCTACTTCACTGCTACCGCTACTTCACTACCACGCTACCCACTGCCACCGCTACTCCGACTGCTACCGCTACTTCCATCGCCACCGCTACTTCACTGCCACTACTCTACTACCACTGCCACTTCATCGCCACCGCTACTCTACCATCGCCACTTCACGCCACCGCTACTCCACCGCTACCGCCATTTCCATCGCCACCGCCACTCTACCGCCACGCCACTCTGCATCGCTACCGCACTCCACTGCCACCGCTACTTCTACCGTTACCGCTACTTACCAACCACCGCTGCACTCATCACCGCCACTTCATCATCACACTGCTATCATCACATCTACTCTACTGCTACTGCATCATACACCGCCACCACACGGCACTGCCATCGCTACTTCCATCGCCACCGCCACTTCCACTGCTACCCATCACACACTTCATCACTGCCACTGCCACCACCACTGCCACGCACCACCACTGTCACTCCATCGCCAACGCCACTCATCACATCTCACTCGCATCGCCTACTCCACTATCACCGCCATCACCACCGTTACTTCCCCCACTGCCATCACATCACTGCCACCACTTCCCCACCACCACCGCTACCCATCGCCACCGCCACTCCATCACATCAAGACTTCCATCACACCACCATCTCCATCACTTCACCGCCACTCATCACCACTGCCACTCCCATCACTTCACCGCCACTCGCTCTACCACCACTGCTACTTCACACCACTGCCACTCTACTTCACCACCACTTCGACCCCACCGCTACTTCATCACTATCACACTTCACTACTCACTGCACTTACTACTGCTACTTCATCACTACTTGTTACTCACTGCCACTGCTCACTCAGTCACTGTTACCCATCGGCCACCGGCCACTTCACTGCCATCACATTTCCATCGCTACCGCCACTTCTGCATCACCATCGGGCCACTTCCATCATCACACTTTAACTGCCATCACACACTGCCACTGCCACTTCACTCACCACGCTACTCTCATCACACCACACGCACACTACCGCCACTTCCACCATCATCGCTACTTCACACTACTGCTGCATTTCCATCACTCACCGCTACTCTACCACCACTGCCTACCTATGCATCACTCCGCTACTCTTCCACCATCGCCACTCTACCATCATCGCACTTCATCACTAAAGCTACTCCACACATCACACTTTGATCACTACTGCTACTCCCACTTCTACCACCACACTTCCCACTACCATCACATTTCACTCACCACTGGCACTCCACTACCACTGGCCACCCACTCACTGACCGGCCACCCACTGCCACACACTCTTCCACCACTGCCACTCCACCACTGATCAACTCCCACTCACACAGCCACTCCTGCACTCACCACCGGCACTCCCACTGGCCACCGCACTCCACCACCGCCACTCCCACCACCACCACATCGCCCACCACCACCGCCACTCCCACCACACTGCCACCCACCACCACCATCACGACCACCGCACCCACCACCACAGCCACTCCCACGCCATCACACTCTACTCACTCACTGGCCACTCCCCACCATTCACTTCTTCACTGCTACTCTAATACTACTGCCACTTACTACTGCAGTTTACTTCCACTATCATCACACTTCCACTACTACTCACACTTCTACCATCACTCACTACTTCTGTCACCATCACACTTCCATCACTTCACCACTACTTCACTCACTGGCACTCCCACTATCACCGCTACTCTACTCACCACTGTCACTCCCACTACCACCGCCACTCACCACCACCGTCACTCCCACCACTCACCGCCACCCACTACCTCGCCACTCCCACCGCGCCCACCACCACCACACTCTACTCACCAGCCACTCCCACCACGCCACTCTACCACTGATCACACTCCACCATCACACACTCTACTCAACACTACCGCTACTCCACCTATCACTGCTACTCTCTACTACTACTGCTACTTCATCATCACTGGCTACTCTACTACCACTGCTACTTCCACTACCACTGCTACTTACTCTACTACCACTGCACACTCTACTACTTCACTTCTTCTGCATCACTGGAATTTTACTACCATCAAGCACTCTACTCAAGGCAAAAGCCACTCTCACCACCACCGCTACCCACTACCACTGCCACTCCACTACCACACCACCCACCACCACTGCCACTCACCACCACCAATACCCACCACCATCGCTACTCTGGCCACCACTGCCACTCACTACCATCATACTTCTACTGACTACACCGCACTTCACTACCGCACTCCATCACTACCGCACTCTGCATCACTTCCGCTACTTCCTTCACTTCATCGCCACTCACCATCACATTTCCACCACTAGCGCCACTCTACCACCACTGCTACCCACTCACACACTCTACCACCACTGCTACTTCACTACCATCGCTACTCACTCACCATCACTTCATCGCCACCGCACTCGACTTGCCACCGCACTCCACTACCACTGGCCACTTCCACTGCAACACACCACTCACTTGCCACTGCTACTTCCACTGCACTGCACTCTACCACTTCACTGTCACTCTCACGGCCACCACTCTCACTGCACCGCGCCCCACTGCCACCGCCACCCCACTGCCACCGCTACCCATCGGCCACCGCCACTCCCATCACACCACCGACCACCATCACACTCACCATCACATCACCCACCACCACCGCCATCACCACCGCCACCACCACCACCGCTACTCACTACCACTGCTACCACCCCACCGCTACTTCTACTACTTTCAATACTGCTACTTCCACTACATCACACTTCACTTCTAGCCACTGCTACTTCTACTACTTCACATTGATACTTCATCACATTACATTTCACTACTGTCATCACATTTCACTGCCACTACACTTTACTGCTAATTACATTTACTGCTACCGCACTTTATCACTACTGCATTTCCACTACTACTGCTACTTACTCTACTGCTACTTCCCACTGCCACTGCTTACTCTACTACCACTGCTACTCTACTGCTACTGCCACTTCCACTACTACACTTCACTCCACTACTCACTGCTACTTCACCACTACTTTACCTACTTCACTACTGCCACTTACTACACTGTGCTACTTTATACCACTCACACTTCCTTCTACTACTGTTACTTCATCACTACTGCCACTTCACTACTAAAGCCACTTCACTACTACTGCTACTTCACTACTATCATTACTCTTCTACTCATCATCACTTCAATATCACTGCTACTTCATCAACACACTGCACTCTCACTACTCATCAGTTACTCTGCACCACTCACTGCCACCCATCACTGCCGCCACTTCACTTCACTGCCACTTACTAATACCGCAACTCACTATCAGTGCCACTCCCACTACTACTGCACTTCCACTACCACTGCTCACTTCCACTACCACTGCTACTCCTGTACCACTACTCACTTCCATCACTACTGCTACTCTACTACCACCACATTTACTTCATCACATCATCATCACTACTCTACTATCATCGTTACTTCCTAATACCACAGCCACTTCCACTACTATCATACTTCCCATCATCACTGCTACTTCTACTACTTCTTCACTATCACACTCATCACTTACTACTACTTCCACACCAAAGCTACTTCCATCACCACTGCCATCACCACTACTGCACTCTACTCACTACCATACTCCCACTACCACCACTTCATCATCATCACTACTCTCTACTATCATCACTTCCACTACCACTCACTCCACCACCATCGCTACTCCACTACCACTGCCACTCCACACCACTCACTCACAACATCACACTCTACTCACTCCATACCCCACCACTGCCACTCTACTTCACTGGCCACTCCACTACTGTGGCCACTCAATACTTCATCATTCCTACTTCACATCACACTTACTACTACTGCTACTTAATACCACTGCTACTTCTATCACTACTGCTACTTCTACTACCACTACATTTCACTACTACTGCACTTCACTACTACTGCTACTTTAATACTACACACTTCCTACTACTATCACATTTCACTACTTCTGCTACTTTCACTTCATCACACTTCACTTCATTACTGCTACTTCTCACCATCAAAGCCACTTCACTACCACTGCACTTCTACTGATCACTGCTACTCTCATCAATACCACACTACCACCACTGCTACTCACTCACCACCACCACTTCTACCACCACTGCCACGACTACACACTGCACTCCCCACTACCACTGCCACTCACCACCAGTGCCACTTCATCACCACCGCTACTCACTACCACTGCCACTACTACTCACACTTCTTCACCACATCACACTTCCACTTCATCACTGCTACCTATCATTCAAAGCCACTTCACTAGCACTGCTACTCTACTTCATCACACTTACTACCATCACACTTCCATCATTACTGCTACTTCACTACCATCACATCACCACATCGCACTTCCACTACCATCATACTCACTACCATCACACCCACTACACCGCACTCGACTGCCAACGCCACTCACACTACTGCCACTCCACTGCTACCGCATTTCCACTACCATCACACCCACTGCACTGCCACTCATCACCACACTGCCACTCACCACCACACTGCCACTCTACTACCGCTACCTACCATCACCGCTGCACTCTACCATCACCGCCCTTCACTACTACTGCACTCTATCATTACCGCTACTTAATACCACTGCTACTTCACTACCACTGCATCACCACTACCACTACTTCTACTACTACTGCCACTCTACCATCATCACTACTCTTGATCATCACTGCCACTTCACTCACACTGGCTACTTCACCATCACTGCCACTTCCATCATCATCACTTCCCACACCACTGCCATCCACCATTCGCTACTCTACTACCACTGCTGCTCCACTACCACTGCTACTCTCACCATCACTGCCACTTCACTCATCACCGCCACCCATCACTTCACTGCCACCCACTACCACCACCACTCGCCACTACCACCACTCTACCGCCACTGCACTCTACCACACGCACTCAGACACCACTGCCACTCACTTACCACCACGCTACTCCATCGTCACCGCTACTTCATCATCACTGTTACTCATCACCATCACACTTCACTACCACTGCTACTTCTGCATCCAATACCGCTACTCTATCACCACTGCCACTCCCACTACCACTGCCACTCACCACTCTACTCTTCCACCACCGCCACTTCCCACTACATCGTCACTCCCACCACCAAAGCCACTTTACTACCACTGCCACTCACCACCACCACTCACCACCACCGCACCCACCACCACTCACACTCCACCACTTCACCACCACTCCACCACCTGGCCACCCCACCGCCACTCACTCCCACTCATCATCACACTCCACCACCATCACACCTATCACCACCACACTCCACTCACTCACTGTCACTCCCATTACCATCATCACTCCACTACCACCGGTTACTTCATTACTAATACATTTACTTTCACTACTGCTACTTCTATCCATTTCTCTGCCACTTCTTCATCATCACTTCACACATCACACTCATCATCATTAAAGCATCACATCACATCATCATCACTGGCACTTCCATCATCATCACTACTCATCATCATCATCAACACACTGGCTACTTCCACTGACAACACCACTTTTACCACCACCGCCACTCACTCACTGACTGCCCACTTCCACACTCCATCACACCGCCACTCTACTCACCATCACACTCTACCACTAAAGCCACTCCCACTACCTTCATCTACTCTACTACCATCACACTGCCACCACTGCCACCCATCACTCATTTCCTGCCACTCTGCCACTCTCCCACTACCACCGCGCCCCACTACTATCACACTACCACTGCTACTCACTACTTCTCACTGCGCCTCATCACCACTACCACTGCACACCATCACACCCACCATCACTGCCACTTCACCACTGCCACCGCCACCACTCACCACCACTCATCATCACTCGCCACTGTCACCACCACTACTCACCACCACCACCGCTCCCACTCCCACTGCCACCATGCCACTCTTCTCTTCACCACCACTCACCACCACTGGCACTCCACCACCACCGCCACTCCCACCGTCTTCCACACTCCACTACACCACCACTCTACCATCACCGCTACCTGGCCACTCACTGCACTCTCCCACTACATCGGCCACTCCCACTACCACTGCCACTCTACTACCACCGCTACTCCCATCACTACCGTTATCATCATTACTGCTACTCTGCTACTTCTCCACACTTGCCACTTCCACTATCACACTGGCCACTTCCATCACTATCACACTCACTACATCACATTTCACTACACTCCGCTACTTCCACTCAACACTCACTACCATTGCTACCTACCACCACTGCCACTCTTCCACTACCACCGTCACTCACTACCACCGCCACTACCACCACACTCCACTACACCGCACCCATCACCACCGCTGTCACTCACCACTTCACCACAATCCACCACCACTGCCACACTCCCACTCATCGCCACTCTGCACACCGCTACTCCGCTACCATCACATTTCTACCACCACCGCCACTGCACTCACCAGCCTACTACTGCTACTTCTACTACTAAAGCTACTTCTACTACTACTGCTACTTCTACTACTACTGCTACTTCTACTACTACTGCTACTTCTACTACTATTGCTACTTCTACTACTACTGCTACTTCTACTACTACTGCTACTTCTACTACTATTGCTACTTCTACTACTACTGCTACTTCTACTACTACTGCTACTTCTACTACTACTGCTACTTCTACTACTACTGCTACTTCTACTACTACTGCTACTTCTACTACTACTGCTACTTCTACTACTACTGCTACTTCTACTACTACTGCTACTTCTACTACTACTGCTACTTCTACTACTACTGCTACTTCTACTACTACTGCTACTTCTACTACTACCGCTACTTCTACTACTACTGCTACTTCTACTACTACTGCTACTTCTACTACTACTGCTACTTCTACTACTACTGCTACTTCTACTACTACTGCTACTTCTACTACTACTGCTACTTCTACTACTACTGCTACTTCTGCTACTAGTGCTACTTCCACTAATAGTGCTGCTAATAATAATATTAATAATTATTTTAAATGTACTACTATTAATAATAAAAATTTTTTACCATTACTACTACTACAAATTCTACACCTTATACTAATAATAATATTTCTACTACTATAACTACTACTTCTAAACCTATAAGTCCAACTACTACAACTACTACTACTCTAACTACTATTGCTATAACTACTACTCTTATAGCTATAACTATTACTACTACTGATACCAATAATAATATTATTATTAATACTGCTACTAATACTATGACTATTACTACTAATATTAATACTACTCTTACTAATACTATTATTACTAATACTCATACTAGTACTTTTACTATAACTGCTACTACTACTACTAATACTACTACTACTAATAATAATAATAATAATAATAATTGTACTGTACGACTTCTACCAGTGCTATAACTGGTACTACTACTAGCACTCTTATTACGACTGCTACCAGTACTATAACTGGTACTACTACTAGCACTCTTATTACGACTTCTACCAGTACTATAACTTGTACTACTACTAGCACTCTTATTACGACTACTACCAGTACTATAACTGGTACTACTACTAGCACTTTTATTACGACTGCTACCAGTACTATAACTGGTACTACTACTAGCACTCTTATTACGACTACTACCAGTACTATAACTGGTACTACTACTAGCACTCTTATTACGACTTCTACCAGTACTATAACTTGTACTACTACTAGCACTCTTATTACGACTACTACCAGTACTATAACTGGTACTACTACTAGCACTCTTATTACGACTACTACCAGTACTATAACTGGTACTACTACTAGCACTCTTATTACGACTACTACCAGTACTATAACTGGTACTACTACTAGCACTCTTATTACGACTACTACCAGTACTATAACTGGTACTACTACTAGCACTCTTATTACGACTACTACCAGTACTATAACTGGTACTACTACTAGCACTCTTATTACGACTACTACCAGTGCTATAACTGGTACTACTACTAGCACTCTTATTACGACTACTACCAGTACTACAACTGGTACTACTACTAGCACTGTTACTACAACTACTACCAGTACTATAACTGGCACTACTACTAGCGCTCTTATTACGACTACTACCAGTACTATAACTGGTACTACTACTAGCACTGTTACTACGACTACTACCGGTACTATAACTCGTACTACTACTAGTACTGTTACTACGACTACTACCAGTACTGTATCTGGTACTACTACTAGCACTGTTACTACGACTACTACCAGTGCTATAACTGGTGCTATTACTAGCACCGTTACTACGACTACTACCAGTACTATAACTGGTACTACTAGTAGCACTGTTACTACGACTACTCCCAGTGCTATAACTGGTACTACTACTAGCACTGTTACTACGACTACTACAAGTACTATAACTGGTATTACTAACAGCACTGTAGCTACGACTACTTCCAATGCTATAACTGGTACTACTACTAGCACTATTAGTACGACTACTACCAGTACTATAACTGGTACTACTACTAGCACTGTTACTACGACTACTACCAGTACTATAACTGGTATTACTACTAGCACTATTAGTACGACTACTACCAGTACTATAACTGGTACTACTACTAGCACTGTTACTACGACTACTACCAGTACTATAACTGGTATTACTACCAGCACTGTTACTACGACTACTACCAGTACTATAACTGGTACTACTAGTTGCACTGTTACTGCGACTACTACCAGTACTATAACTGGTATTACTACCAGCACTGTTACTACGACTACTACCAGTACTATAACTTGTACTACTAGTTGCACTGTTACTGCGACTACTACCAGTACTATAACTGGTATTACTACCAGCACTGTTACTACGACTACTACCAGTACTATAACTGGTACTACTAGTAGCACTGTTAATACGACTACTACCAGTACTATAACTGGTATTACTACCAGCACTGTTACTACGAATACTACCAGTGCTATAACTGGTACTACTACTAGCACTGCTGCTATGACTACTACCAGTACTATTACTGGTACTTGACTATAACATTCAACGCTTACAAAGCCAGGCTTTAGTGATAAAAGTTGCCTTGCCAGCCAGGCTCTGCCAGAGCCAGCCCACATGTAAAAAATAGAGTACTTCCTTTTATTACACATTCAGAGACATATTAAGAGCTCCAAAGGGAATTTCTGACCATTAAATTAGAGTCATCAATGTTTCAAGAGTCAGACAGTCCCAAGGTTTGATAGCTTCCTGGCTGCAACCTTCCCCCCCCCCACCCCCTCACTTTGTAGTCTCAGAGTTAGTGCTATCCTCCCTGTCCCTCCCCCCTTTTCTTTCGCATCCCTCCCTCCGTTCCTCCCTAGTTTCCCGTCTGTCTCTAGTGCGTTGCTTCTCTCCCCCAGCCTCTTTCTTCATCACTTGCTTCTGTCTATTCTTTCATGCTCTGTCTTTATTCCCCGCCGCTTTATTTACTTTACTCCTTCCTCATGTCCTTTCTCCATCTATCTTTCTCCCCCTCTACCTTCCTCCCTCCTTCCTCCACCTCGTTGCACATGGAGGGAGCTTCTGAAATAATCATGAATTAATTTTAATACGCTATGGACGCAGTTGTTGTTGCTGTGGTTGAGAGCAAATGACCTCTCCCACACGCACTCACACACACACACACACACACACACACACACACACACACACACACACACGCACACACACACAAAGACAGGATGTTCCAGAGATGGGACACAGACACAAGAGGTCACAATTGGAAGTTGAAGACTCAGATGAGTCAAAGGGATGTTAGAAAGTATTTCTTCAGTCATAGAGTAGTCAGGCCGTGGAATAGCTTAGAAAGTGAAGTAGTGGAGGCGGGAACCATACATAGTTTTAAGGCGAGGTATGATAAAGCTCATGGAGCAGGGAGAGAGAGGACCTAGTAGCAATCAGTGAAGAGGCGGGGCCAGGAGCTATGAATCGACCCCTGCAACCACAAATAGGTAAGTACAAATAGGTAAGTACACACACACATACACACACACACACACACACACACACAGGATACCAGATCATGAGGAAAGATAGAAGGGGTAGGGGGGGAGGTGGGGTTGCTCTGCTCGTAAAAAACAGATGGAAATTCGAGAAAATGGAAGGAATAGATGAGACAGGAGAAAGAGACTACATAGCAGGTACACTTCAGTCTGGGGAACACAAAGTGGTCATTGCAGTGATGTATAATCCACCACAGAACTGCAGGAGGCCAAGAGAGGAATATGAAGAGAGCAACAGAGCAATGGTGGACACACTTGCTGAGGTGGCAAGAAGAGCTCACTCCAGCAGAGCAAAGTTGCTGGTTATGGGGGATTTCAACCACAGGGAGATTGACTGGGAAAACCTGGAGCCACATGGGGGTCCCGAAACATGGAGAGCCAGGATGTTGGACGTGGTGCTGGAAAACCTCATGCACCAACATGTTAAGGACACTACCAGAGTGAGAGGGGAGGATGAACCAGCAAGATTGGACCTTGTGTTCACCCTGGGCAGCTCAGACATTGAGGACATCAAGTATGAGAGTCCCCTAGGAGCTAGCGACCACGTGGTTCTGTGCTTTGAATACATAGTAGAGCTGCAAGTGGAGAGAATAACAGGAGTAGAATGGGAAAAGCCTGACTATAAAAGAGGGGACTACATAGGGTTGAAGAACTTCATGCGGGAGGTCCAGTGGGACAGAGAACTGGCAGGAAAGCCAGTAAATGAAATGATGGAATATGTAGCAACAAAATGCAAGGAGGCAGTGGAAAGGTTCATTCCCAAGGGCAACAGTAACAACGGGAAGACCAGAACAAGCCCCTGGTTTACCCGACGGTGTAAGGAGGCAAAAACAAAGTGCAATAGAGAATGGAAAAAGTACAGAAGGCAGAGAACACACGAAAATAGGGAGATCAGTCGCAGAGCCAGGAATGAGTACGCACAGGTAAGGAGGGAGGCCCAGCGACAGTATGAAAATGACATAGCATCGAGAATCAAGACTGACCCGAAACTGTTGTATAGCCACATCAGGAGGAAGACAACAGTCAAAGACCAGGTGATCAGATTAAGGACAGAAGGTGGAGAACTCACAAGAAATGATCAGGAGGTATGTGAGGAGCTG
>NC_091314.1:11933633-11955699 GCF_038502225.1 Cherax quadricarinatus
TCCCTGTTGGGATAGTTTTCTGTATCACTGCTGGGGATCAGTTAATATGTATCACTGCTGGGGATCAGTTCCTATGTATCACTGCTGGGGATCAGTTTCTCTGTATCACTGCTGGGGATCAGTTTCTCTGTATCACTGCTGGGGATCAGTTTCGCTTCACTGCTATCAGTTTCTCTGTATCACTACTGGGGATCAGTTTCTCTGTATCACTGCTGGGGATCAGTTCACTGCTGGGGATCATGTATCACTGCTGGGGATCAGTTTCTCTGTTCCTATGTATCACTGCTGGGGATCAGTTTCTCTGTATCACTGCTGGGGATCAGTTTCTCTGTATCACTGCTGGGGATCAGTTCCTCTGTATCACTGCTGGGGATCAGTTCACTGCTATGTATCACTGCTGGGGATCAGTTTCTCTATATCACTGCTGGGGATCAGTTCATCTGAATCACTGCTGGGGATCAGTTCCTCTGTATCACTGCTGGGGATCAGTTTTTCTGTATCACTGCTGGGGATCAGTTCCTCTGTATCACTGCTGGGGATCAGTTCTTATGTATCACTGCTGGGGATCGGTTCCTCTGTATCACTGCTGGGGATCAGTTCTATATATCACTGCTGGGGATCAGTTCCTATGTATCACTGCTGGGGATCAGTTCCTCTGTATCACTGCTGGGGATCAGTCCTTGTGTATCACTGCTGGGGATCAGTTTCTCTGTATCACTGCTGGGGATCAGTTCCTATGTATCACTGCTGGGGATCAGTTCCTATGTATTACTGCTGGGGATCAGTTCTTCTGTATCACTGCTGGGGATCAGTTCCTATGTATTACTGCTGGGGATCAGTTCTTCTGTATCACTGCTGGGGATCAGTTCAACTGTATCACTGCTGGGGATCAGTTCCTATGTAACACTGCTGGGAATCAGTTCTTGTGTATAACTGCTGGGGATCAGTTCCTCTGTATCACTGCTGGGGATCAGTTCCTATGTATCACTGCTGGGGATCAGTTCCTATGTATTACTGCTGAGGATCAGTTCCTCTGTATCACTGCTGGGGATCATTTCCTATGAATCACTGCTAGGGATCAGTTCTTCTGTATCACTGCTGGGGATCAGTTCCTCTGTATCACTGCTGAGGATCAGTTTTTGTGTATCACTTCTGGGGATCAGTTCCTATGTATCACTGCTGGGGATCACTTCCTATGTATCACTGCTGGGGATCAGTTCCTATGTATCACTGCTAGGGATTAGTTCCTCTGTATCACTGCTGGGGATCAGTTTTTGTGTATCACTGCTGGGGGTCAGTTCCTATGTATCGCTGCTGGGGATCAGTTTTTGTGTATCACTGCTGGGGGTCAGTTCCTATGTATCGCTGCTGGGGATCAGTTCCTCTGTATCACTGCTGGGGGTGAGTACAGTACTTCATGTATCACTGCTGGGGGTGAGTACAGTACTTCATGTATCACTGCTGGGGATCAGTTCCTGTGTGGCACTTCCGGGGATCACTTCCTATGTATCACTGCTGGGGATCAGTTCCCATGTATCACTGCTGGGGATCAGTTCCTATGTATCACTGCTGGGGATCAGTTCCTATGTATCACTGCTGGGGATCAGTTCCTATGTATCACTGCTGGGGATCACTTTTTATGTATCACTTCTGGGGATCAGTTCCTGTGTGGCACTTCCGGGGATCACTTCCTATGTATCACTGCTGGGGATCAGTTCCTATGTATCACTGCTGGGGATCAGTTCCTATGTATCACTGCTGGGGATCAGTTCCTCTGTATCACTGCTGGGGATCAGTTCCTATGTATCACTGCTGGGGATCAGTTCCTATGTATCACTGCTGGGGATCAGTTCCTCTGTATCACTGCTGGGGATCAGTTCCTATGTATCACTGCTAGGGATTAGTTCCTCTGTATCACTGCTGGGGATCAGTTTTTGTGTATCACTGCTGGGGATCAGTTCCTATGTATCACTGCTGGGGATTACTTCCTATGTATCACTGCTGGGGATCATTTCATATGTATCACTGCTGGGGATCAGTTCCTATGTATCACTGCTGGGGATCACTTTTTATGTATCACTTCTGGGGATCAGTTCCCATGTGGCACTGCTGGGGATCACTTCCTATGTATCACTGCTGGGGATCAGTTCCTATGTATCACTGCTGGGGATCAGTTTCACTGTGTATCACTGCTGGGGATCAGTTTTTGTGTATCACTGCTGGGGATCAGTTCTTGTGTATCACTGCTGGGGATCAGTTCCTATGTAACACTGCTGGGGATCAGTTTTTGTGTATCACTGCTGGGGACCAGTTTTTGTGTATCACTGCTGGGGATCAGTTCTGTGTATCACTGCTGGGATCAGTTCCTGTGTATCACTGCTGGGGATCGGTTCTTGTGTATCACTGCTGGGGATCAGTTCCTCTGTATCACTGCTGGGGATCAGTTCCTCTGTATTACTGCTGGGGATTAGTTCTTCTGTATCACTGCTGGTGATCAGTTCCTATGTATCGCTGCTGGGGATCAGTTCCTATGTATCGCTGCTGGGGATCAGTTCCTATGTATCACTGCTGGGGATCAGTTCCTATGTATCACTGCTGGGGATCAGTTCCTATGTATCACTGCTGGGGATCAGTTCCTATGTATCACTGCTGGGGATCAGTTCCTATGTATCACTGCTGGGGATCAGTTCCTATGTATCACTTCTGGGAATCAGTTCCTATGTGTCACTGCTGGGGATCAGTTCCTATGTATCACTGCTGGGGATCAGTTCCTATGTATTACTGCTTGGGATCAGTTCCTATGTATCACTGCTGGGAATCAGGTCCTCTGTATCACTTTTGGGGATCAGTTCCTATGTATTACTGCTGGGGATCAGTTCCTCTGTATCACTGCTGGGGATCATTTCCTATGAATCACTGCTAGGGATCAGTTCTTCTGTATCACTGCTGGGGATCAGTTCCTCTGTATCACTGCTGAGGATCAGTTTTTGTGTATCACTGCTGGGGATCAGTTTCTCTGTATCACTGCTGGGGATCAGTTCCTATGTATCACTGCTGGGGATCAGTTCCTCTGTATCACTGCTGGGGATCAGTTCCTATGTATCACTGCTGGGGATGAGTTCCTATGTGTCACTGCTGGGGATCAGTTCCTATGTATCACTGCTGGGGATCAGTTCCTATGTATCACTTCTGGGGATCAGTTTTTTTGTATCACTGCTGGGGATCAGCTTTTGTGTATCACTGCTGGGGATCAGTTTCCTATGTATCACTGCTGGGGATCAGTTCCTATGTATCACTGCTGGGGATCAGCGTGGAAAGTTACCTAATTGCGTGAGAAAGTGCCAATCGCAACTGGATGACAACTGAGATAACCGAGGGACAGTAGTGACTGAGCCAAAGACTCTGTCCTCTTCACTCTATGTTCATCCTTCCTTTATATTTCGTGCTGTTTACTTTCATTTCCCCTCTTCTCTACTGCTGCTTTCTTCCCCACCTTCCTTCTGTTGTATTCTTTCCTTCTCTCTCTCTCTCTCTCTCTCTCTCTCTCTCTCTCTCTCTCTCTCTCTCTCTTAAGGATCCCTAGCTTTATTGACAGCTCTCTCTCTCTCTCTCTCTCTCTCTTCTGTAGTATTCTTCTCCTTTCCCGTCTGTTGTTGTCTTCTCCTTTCAACTCTTTGTTGTGTTGTTCTTTCGCCATCCTTCTCTTCATCCTCTTCCTCTGTTTACATGTCTTTCTATTCGCCCTATCTTCTGGTTCTTCTTCCATCTTATGCTTCACAACTTTCAGTTTTCCCCGAACCTCTTTATATTCCCTTTCCACTTCCAAGTATACCTCCTCTTTCGTCTTTCCTCCTATTCCTTCGTTAGAAGGGAGGTAAATGGGTCAGAGAAGTATTGGAGGGAAGGGAAAAGAGAGACGATCGTCTCCTTTTTCCCCTCCCTTTCCTTTTCTTCAACTTTATTTATTCTTTCCCCTCCCTCTAATACTTCTCCGACCCATTTCCCTCCCTTCCCTACCCGCCCTTATACACCTCCACTCCTTTCCCACTGTCTTCCATACATCACTTCCACTCTTCCCTTCATTTCACCTATCTCCCCCATTCCTTCCCCTCCCTCTCATTCCTCCTTTTACCTTCTATCTTGCGTCAGCTCCGTCATGCTGCGGAGATTTCACTCTAAACTTTGCTTATCGTCCCCTCCACAGTAGCAATTTGATGCTCAATGTGAAATCTAGTTTATGAATTACTTAGCTTAGACGAGTTATTGCCTCCTCTTCCTCTTCCTCCACTTCTTCCACCTCCTCATTATTATTTTTTTCTTCTTTTCATCCTATTGAGTTTTTTGTTTTGTCAGATCCCACGGCATAATCTTGTCCAGAGCAAATCATGAATTTGGTGCCTAAGTTATTTAGGTGTGTTGGTGGCTTCCATGAATCGATTGTTGGTTGTGTGATGGAGGCGCTCGTCAAGCTGTCAACCGCACTGCCTCAACAACCATACATTTTTTAAGTCCTCTGTCAAGGTGTAGTAAGCCAAGATGTGCTGGCTGGGGGAGAGGAGGAGGAGGGAGTGGGAGATTGTAATGTTGTAATGCTGAGAGACTTGGTGCATCATCTGCAGGAGATGATGTAAGAGACGAGGCACATCACCTGGAGGAGGAGATGTAGTGATTTCTACCAGCATCTCTAGTGGTATCAGCATCTCCAGTGGTAACAGCATCTCTAGCGGTACGCGCATCAGTCATCTCCTTCTTAAGTAATTACAAAAGAGAAACCGATGTTCTGGTGTACCTTCTTCTTCTTCTTCTTCTTCTTCTTCTTCTTCTTCTTCTTCTTCTTCTTCTTCTTCTTCTTCTTCTCCTCTTCCTCCTCCTCCTCATTTTGTCCCTGTGAGTGTCTCTGTGTCTATCTCTCCCTCTCCTGATAGCCCCAGCATCCCATCTCGAACAACAAGATCCATATTCATCTGCCAATCGAGCCCCACGCTTATCTACCGAGCGTGCGCTAAATGCTCGCTTTTTTCGGTTGTATCACGAGTTTGTGCGATTAGCCGACGCTGGAACTGTCAGTCGTGTATCGGAAAACGGCAGTTGGGTATCAGGGAGCTGTCAGTCGGGTATCAGAGAGCGAGAATGGAAGATGTGAGACATGGAAGAGTCTCTGTACATTGGATGTTTACGGCAAGTTTCATCGCCAGTCAGTCAACTCAGACATCGATCCGGTGAGCGAACGAAATCGTAAGCGTCTTTCCAGATTGACGTGTGTGTGCGTGTGTGTGTGTGTGTGTGTGTGTGTATATGTGTGTGTGTGTGTGTGTGTGTGTGTGTGTGTGTGTGTGTGTGTGTGTGTGTGTGTGTGTGTGTGTGTGTGTGTGTATGTGTGTGTGTGTGTGTGTACGAGTAGAGGCGTTTAGCTAGCTGTTGCTTGACTCCCACCTGACATGATACAGTGTACTATCCTCAGTAAGTGGACAGTCAAGCACAGAGTGGTCAATAAAGTGACCATAAGACTGACCACTTACTTTGCATTTAGTTTGATCGTTATCTGTCAGACCGTCTGCCTGGCTACATTATTATTATTATTATTATTATTATTATTATTATTATTATTATTAAGAGATGATATAGATAGATAGATAGATAGATAGATAGATAGATAGATAGATAGATAGAGAGAGAGAGAGAGAGAGAGAGAGAGAGAGAGAGAGAGAGAGAGAGAGAGAGAGAGAGAGAGAGCACTCCCTTCTCTCACCACTTCCCTCCTTACTCTCAATTTGGCAAATCCAAATACACCAACTAGCTGAAGCAGGCCTCTTCCCCTCTTCCTCTTCCCTCTTTTGTCACGTCCCCTCTTCCCACCTTTCTTTTTTAATTTTTCCTCTCTCATTTTTTCATCTTTCTCTTCAACTCGTTTTGCCCTTCTTCCTTCATCCTCCTCTTTCTCTGTCTTTCCTTTTATTAGTTTGTTTAACTTTCTTTCACTTTCCTTTAATTTGGACTTTTCTTTTTCCTATCCCCTCTTTCCCACTTTTTATATTATTTTTCCTTTGTTTCCCCCTTTTTATGTCTATTGTGTTTTCATCTTTACTTAAATTCCACCCCCCTGGTGGGGGGGGGGAATTTTACACAGGGTTTGACAAGGTTAAGGATCCATAGCTTCATTGACAAGCTATTTACAGGTTAAGGATTCCTAACTTTATTGGCAAGCTATTTACAGGTTAAGAATTCCTAACTTTATTGACAAGCTATTTACAGGTTAAGGATTCCTAACTTTATTGGCAAGCTATTTACAGGTTAAGAATTCCTAACTTTATTGGCAAGCTATTTACAGGTTAAGGATTCCTAACTTTATTGGCAAGCTATTTACAGGTTAAGGATTCCTAACTTTATTGGCAAGCTAAGAGCTGTTACCTACATCAGCTCATTTGAAAGCATTTTTATTGTTATGAGACATAAAAGTAGGGAACAGGATGAAGTTGGAGCCATCTGTAGGCCAGCATTTTCATTTCATCAACTGACATCATAATGATGTACGAATGTATTCCATACTCGAGTCATCCTGGGTATGTATGATCTCAGATGGAGTGATGTTCTGGAGAAGGGTACAGCCAGAGTGAAGTTGCTGCTTTCTGCCCGTCTTGTGGTATAGAAGCTTGCTTCACGCTGACCTCGAAGTGGAGCCAAGTGTGGTACTTTGACAATATTGGCCTTGTACATAACAGTAAGGCCACCCACATCCCTCCTATGTTGAAGGCTCTGCTGAAATGACAGATCTATCCAGGATGGGTCCAGGCGAGAGATGAGACGTCTTGCTCTGTTCTCTACTCTGTCAAGCAGTCGCAGATGAGAGGGGGAGGGGGCAGGCAAACCAAGAAAGTGGAGCATACTCAATCTCTCTCTCTCTCTCTCTCTCTCTCTCTCTCTCTCTCTCTCTCTCTCTCTCTCTCTCTCTCTCTTTATCTTTCCCATCATTTCTTTCTCACCTTCCTCTCACTTTCCCATCTTCCCCTCTTTCTCACTCTCTCTTTCTCTCTCTTTATCTCTCCCCCATTCTCCTTGGACACCTTCAGTTTTTGAAGGCAGCTACAAGTTATTTCTGTTCAAAATATATATAACGTACGGCCATTCCGGGTCACCCTTGGCCACTTCTGGCCACTCTTGGCCACTTCTGGTCACTCCAAGCAACTCTTGGAATGTGGCTTGACCTGTGCCACAGCAGAGGATCGACCCTCCAACCACACACGCACACACACACACACTCACACACACACACACCCACACACACACACACGCACACACACACACACACTTAGCTGAGGTGGAGGTAAATACCCTACAAAGTTTCAAGCATAGGTATAACACTTCCTATTGTTATTCGAGGCTGGTACAACACTTAAACCGCCACTTACTACTAAGGGGTGCGAGTGAACCTCTTCAACCCTCAGTAGACCACTTAATAGCCACTTTTAATTAACACTTGTTAAGCTGTCTTCAAAGCAGCCGATACCACTACTTAGACACTACCACTTTTTCCCACATTCAGCCTTGGATAGCACCCCTCCCTGTACCACTTAACCACTTCTCACTATATCACATATGTACTTCAAGGAAGTATTAACTAGGATAAGTGATGTACCACTTAATAAGGGAATACAATGTATTATTAATACCAGGAATGGATATGCTGGTATACATACATACATATATACTAGATATATTATATTTAGTTACGGGGAAGGTAAGATATACTGTATACATATACACTTCATGCATCATACTTGGTTACTGGGGAGGTTAGAGGTGCATTATCAATACAGGGGAGGAGAAAGCGGACGAGACAGGGTGAATTTCAGCCCCTAAGTAAATGGGGTAAATCAGGGGCTAATGCTCATTTTCACAGGCAAACTCAATACACAGTTTTAAGTGTAGGTACGACAGGTCCCAGGAGGCCAGAAACCAGTGGAGTTGATCAAATGAGTTCAGGATGCTGGGGCCAAGAGTCGAGTCTCGACTCCAGAAACACAACAAGATGAGTACAGTTTAGTACACAAGATAGTGAGTACAGCTTAGTACACAAGACGGTGAGTACAGTGTGTACTCTGCCCGGATAGTCTTCAGGTGTCCCGTGGGTGAATTTCTGTCTCCTCTCTCCTTGTCCTCTGGGCTACCTAAGTTGCACTGAACTGAGCTAAAAGTAATGAATTCATCCATGATTCTTTCCACACGACTTTGTTACAAGATTTCTGATGATCAGGCGGCAATATCACCTGATCGTCTGAAATCTTGTTACAGTTCCTCCAACACCAGCACCATAAATTACACCAATACCATAAAATTACATCTCAGTCACCCAAAAATTACACGAACACTAAAATTACAATATGAACACCAACTAAGGCAAGTCAAAAATAACCTGGTAAGAGAGGGCTGTAATATCTTATTTATGACCAATTTCGGACTTCCTCACACCAAGAGGCGAGAAACTAGTGAAACCATACACAGAGAGGTGTATGTCCCTCTGTGTACACTCTGTATCATGAGAATTTAATTCCTATTTTAGGCATTACCGTATCCTTGGCCTTAATTAGGCCCATCGTGTCGTTAATATGCTCCAAAAGTAGCAAGCTAACCAACGGAGGGGTCAGGAGCTGCGACTTGACCCCAGTAGCCGCAACCATGTGGGAATACACTTACGCAGGAAACCTTTACGAAGTCTCTTTCTAAGTGAGAGTATCTTAGAAAGTGCTTTCTAAGTGAGAGCATCTTAGAAAGTGCTTTCTTGTTCTGTAATTCAGGAACAGATTTTAAGAAATATTCATCTATTCCTTCTCCTCTCTTCTCTTCTTTTTCCTTCTTCCCCTCTTCTTTCTTCTCCTTCTCTTCTTTTCCTCCTCTTCTCCTTCTCCCCATTCTTCTCCCCATTTTCATCCCCTCCTCTTTCTCCTCCTCCTCCTTCTCCTCGTCTTTCAGGTCTTCCTCCTCCTCCATTCCTCACACCAGTTTTGCCCCTTGGGAGTGACTAAGAGTACCCTCCCCTCACTCGCCACCCCTATCTCCCTCCCTTCCCTATAGCCTGTACCTTTCACAGTGATAGGTAATTGAGAGATTCCTTCTCATCTCCCCACCTCCATTCCTCACCCAGGCCTCCCTCCCCTCTTCCTCACCAGAATATCATATAGGTAACTCCTCCGAAGGGAGGGAAAGAGGGGGGAGAGCGAATTCCCCCCCTCCTTCCCTGTTCCTTCCCTCATCTCCCAGCTCAGGCTGACACATTTCATTATCTCGTGTATGAAGCTCACCCCATGTGTGTTCCCACTATGTAACTATCAGAGTAGTGCAGCAGCAAACTGCGGGTATTCCCACTGCGTAACTATCAAACAGAACAATGTAGCAATACACTGCGGGTGTTCCCACTATGTAACTATCATGCAGAATAGTGTAGCAGCACACTGCGGGTGTTCCCACTGTGTAGTTATCATACAGAAAAGTGTAGCAGCACACTGCTGGTGTTCCCACTATGTAACTATCATACAGAACAGTGTAACAGTACACTGCGGGTGTTCCCACCATGTAACTATCATACAGAACAGTGTAGCAACACACTGTGGGTGTTCACACTGCGTAACTATCATACAGAACAGTGTAGTAGCACACTGCTGGTGTTCCCACTATGTAACTATCATACAGAAAAGTGTAGCAGTACACTGCTGGTGTTCCCACTATCATACAGAACAGTGTAGCAGTACACTGCTGGTGTTCCCACTATCATACAGAACAGTGTAGCAGTACACTGCTGGTGTTCCCACTATCATACAGAACAGTGTAGCAGTACACTGCTGGTGTTCCCACTATCATACAGAACAGTGTAGCAGTACACTGCTGGTGTTCCCACTATCATACAGAACAGTGTAGCAGTACACTGCTGGTGTTCCCACTATCATACAGAACAGTGTAGCAGTACACTGCTGGTGTTCCCACTATCATACAGAACAGTGTAGCAGTACACTGCTGGTGTTCCCACTATCTATCATGCAAAATAGTGTAATAAAGTTGGTAGAATTACCGACAATATGTGAAGTAAAAGGACACAAGTGCAACTAATGTGACATTTATTGTGGCAACGTTTCGCTCTCCAGGAGCTTTATCAAGCCATTACAAACAATACATGGACACAGAGGGTATATAAAGGCTCAGAGTGAGGTGCAATACTAGTGAGGTAACATTTCGATGTTCACTAGTGGTAGTGGTAGTAGTAGTAGTAGTAGTAGTAGTAGTAGTAGTAGTAGTAGTAGTAGTAGTAGTGGTAGTGACAAAAGTAATACAATATGATAGAGCAATTAATTCGTACAAGAGTAAAAGGATATAAAAGCTATTACTTGGGTAATATAAAAATAGGTTGGACAAATATAGACTGGAAAGAGGCAGCTTGTTTCAGTGTTCACTCTCTGTAATGTGCTTTGTGTAGTATAACAGGAGAGACTATGTGATGGCAGGGTTTACTGTTTTCAGGAGGATTCTTGCTAAGACTTCGGAGATGGTGAAGCTGCCGTTGTTTTGTTTAATTGTATTCGAAACAGCGATCAGTGCTGATTCGAGGCACTTGCGTCTCCGGAAATTAGTTTCTTTGATCACTAATTGGGCGTCTCTGAATTTCATGAGATGATTGGTGGAATTTCGGTGTTGTACACAGGCGTTGTTCAAGTTATCGTTCCTACATGAATAAATGTGTTCATTGAGGCGGGTGTCGAGGTTTCTGTAGGAACGATAACTTGAACAACGCCTGTGTACAACACCGAAATTCCACCAATCATCTCATGAAATTCAGAGACGCCCAATTAGTGATCAAAGAAACTAATTTCCGCAGACGCAAGTGCCTCGAATCAGCACTGATCGCTGTTTCGAATACAATTAAACAAAACAACGGCAGCTTCACTTTCTCCGAAGTCTTAGCAAGAATCCTCCTGAAAACAGTAAACCCTGCCATCACATAGTCTCTCCTGTTATACTACACAAAGCACATTACAGAGAGTGAACACTGAAACAAGCTGCCTCTTTCCAGTCTATATTTGTCCAACCTATTTTTATGTTACTCAAGTAATAGCTTTTATATCCTTTTACTCTTGTACGAATTAATTGCTCTACCATATTGTATTACTTTTGTCACTACCACTACTACTACTACTACTACTACTACTACTCACTACTACTACTACTACTACTACTACTACTACTACTACTACTACTACTACTACTACTACTACTACCACTAGTGAACATCGAAATGTTACCTCACTAGTATTGCCCCTCACTCTGAGCCTTTATATACCCTCTGTGTCCATGTATTGTTTGTAATGGCTTGATAAAGCTCCTGGAGAGCGAAACGTTGCCACAATAAATGTCACATTAGTTGCACTTGTGTCCTTTTACTTCACAAAATAGTGTAGCAGCACACTGCGGGTGTTTCTACTATCTATCATGCAGAACAGTGTAGCAACACACTGCTGGTGTTTCCACTGCGTGGCTATCGTACGGGATAGTGTAGCGTGCTCTGTGTCGGATTCCTCGGGAAGGGGAGGTTGCCGGGGGGGGAGAAAAAGAAGGAGGAGGGGGGTTGAGAGAGGCTTGTAAGAAGAGGGGAAGGGGGTGACTACTATGGACGGGGGGGGAGAAAAAGAAGGGAAGATCTCTCTCCCCTGGTACTTGTACTATGGAGGTTGCCGGGGGGGGGGAGAAAAAGAAGGGAAGAGGGGTGACTAAGAATCTTCTCCCTACTCGGCCAGATTGAGGACATTCTTGGCGTGGCGTCCATTGTGGTGTATGAATGAGGGTTGAGCAGTGGCAAGAGGATGGCTGTTTGAAATTATTAATACTAGGTAGAGCGAGGAGTGCTGGTGGCCGCCTGTGTCGTGCACATAGATGCCTCATATGATGAGTGTTGGAGGTGGTTGTGGTGGTGGAGAGAAGGAAGGATGGAAGGAATTAGGGAAGAAAGGAAGGAAGGAAGGGAGAAACGAAGAAATTAAGGAGGAAAGGAAGGAATGAAAGACGGAAGAAAGTAATGGATTCCTTATAGATATGCAACAGGTCGGGTACAAACTAAAAAAAATGAAACATAAAAGTAGGCCTAGTAAGAGAATCACAGCTCCGTTACTCAGCCAGTACTGAATTTTGTCCAGAGTTTTTATTTCCCGATTAATCTAGTTTTAATCCTCCCTGAGAGCCGAGACTTGGTCGGAGGTCCGGCCTCCCTCGCCTCACAGCCCGACCCTCGACCACTGCACCACAGACACAGAAATATTCTAACTACGTATTTTTTTTCACTAGAAAAGCTGGTACTAGCCGCTACTGCGACTCTAGACCAAGATAATATAAGAATCTCCTGTAAGGCACTCTCGAGTTTTCTAAGTGATTTAGAAGAGACAAAAGTTAGATTTACTATTGGTAGCCAATGAAGAGGTACATAAAAATGGAGGAACACTGCACAAGGTCTGCTGACCCATATTATGACAAGTGATGGATAAGTGGTAGTGATCCTTAAGTGGACCAAGCCCACGTGCCTAATTTCAAATTCGCATACTAGCTACCTTAAGTAAGTTAAACGTGGGTCAACAAGCACCAGTCTAGTCGACGCTTCTGGTAAGAGCCTGGTTAGAATTATCTAAGAGGTGAGGTTACAGGAAGGAAAGTGAAGCAAAAGGAGGCGGTAAATTCCTCCTCTTGTTGTTCCTCTTAAAATCTCCTGCTAGCCTTACCCAGTAGGAGAGAGAGCTTACCCAGAGGTAACTAGTCTCTCCCTGTTTCCTGCCCTAACCTTCCCTAGGAGCTGCCGGGTCGTGGTCATGTTATGAACCGGATATAGAACATAAGAACATGAAAAAGAAGGAACACTGCAACCGGTCTAGTGACCCATGCGAAGCAGGTCCATGCCCCCCCCCCCGGCTTAGAACAATGACCACCTAGTCAAGCCACTTCCACTTAAGGAAGGAGCACGGCACCAGACTTGGTAGCACAAGCTAGTCACGTCCAACTCACACCCACCCACACCCACTCATGTATTTATCCAACCTATTTTTAAAACTACACAAGGTCTTAGCTGCTATGGAATTGACAGTTAACAGAATAGGGGAGTTACTAGACGGGGAGTTGGAGATATCGGGAGGATGGAGGGAATATTTTGAGGAGATATTAAATGTTGATGAAGAAAGGGAAGCAGTGGTTTCACGCATTGGCCAGGGAGGTATTACACCTTTTGGGGTAAGGAAGAGTTAGATGTGAGTGTGGAAAAGGTGTGTGAGGCAATAGGAAAATTTAAAGGGGATAAAGTAGCTGGAGTTGACGGAATCAACACAGAAATGTTAAAAGTAGGTGGTGATATAGTTTTGGAGTGGTTGATGCTTTTGTTTGACAAATGTGTGAAAGAGGGAAAGGTACCTAGGGATTGGCAGAGAGCGTGCATAGTTCCTTTGTATAAAGGAAAGGTGGACTATAGAGAATGTAAAAATTACAAGGAATAAGCTTGCCAGTTAAAGTAGTTATTACTGAAAGACGGAGAGCAGGATCGCAGATGAACAAGGAGGCTTTAGGAAGGGTAGGGGATGTGTACACCAAGTATTTAAATTGAAGCATATAAGGGAACAGTATTTAGATAAGGGTAATGAAGTTTTCACTGTATTTATGGGTACAGAATAACCATATGATAGAGTGGACAGAAGAGCAATGTTGGCAGATGATGCAAGTGTATGATATAGGAGGTAGGTTACTGAAAGCAGTTAAGAGTTTTAAGATTATAGTGAGGCTCAGGTTCGATTATGTAGGAGATAAGGAAATTGTTTTTCAGTAAAAGTAGACCTTAGACATGGTTGCATGATGTCACCAACGTTGTTTAACATATTTATAGATGGGGTGGTAAGAGAAGTGAATGCTGGAGTGTTGGGGAGAGGAGTGGGATTAGAATATACAGAATCTAATGCAAAGTAGGAGCTGTCACAGTTGCTTTTTGCTGATGACACGGTGTTTTTGGGAAATTCTGAAGAGAAGTTGCAAAGGATGGTGGACGAATTTGGTAGGGTGTGTAAAACAAGGAAATTAAAAGTGAACATAGGAAAGAGCAAGGTGATAACGTTAACAAAATTTAGGTAATGAAAGATTAGATATCAGACTGGGAAGATGGAGTATGGACGAAACGAATGTCATCAGATATTTGGGAGTGGACTTGTCAGCAGATGGGTCTATGAAAAACTGATGAGGGGAAAAAAGTGTGTAGTGCATTGAGGCATCCGTGGAAACAAAGAACGTTATTCATGAAACCAAAATTGGGAAAACATGAGAGTATAGCTGTACCAACACTCTTGTATGGGTGTGAAGCATGGGTGGTGAATGTTGAAACAAGGAGAAAGCTGGAGGTAGAGGAGATGTCATGTCTGAGGGCTATGTGGGGTGTGAATATTATGAAGAGAATCCGTAGCTTGAAGATTAGAAGGTGCGGGGCTACTCAAAGTATTATCAAGAGAGCTGAAGAGTTGTCGAGGTGGTTCTGACATATTTGAGAGAGTGGAGCATAATGAAGAGTGTATAAATCTGTAGTGGAGGGAAGGTGGGGTAGGGGTCGGCCAAGGAAAGATTGGAGGGAGGAGGTAAAGGAGGTTTTGTGTGCGAGGGGCTTGGACTAACAGCAGTGCGTGAGAATGTTAGATACGATCGAGTGGAGACAAATCGTTTATATACCTTGACGTGCTGTTGGAGTGTAAGCAAAATAATATTTATGCAAGGATTCAGAGAAACCGGTTAGCCGAACTCGAGTCCGGAAAGTACAGTGCCAACACTCCGAAGGAGAGGTGGAGATATGTTGCAGCTTTTGAACGTAGTGTCTGCACGTCTCTAGCAAGACAGTGATAGTGTGAGTGATGGTGAAAGTGTTTCTTCTTTTTCAGGTCACCTTGCCTCGGTGGGAGACGGCCGGTATGCAAAATAACATTAACAAAAAGTATGGCATTTGCGAAAGCGGAGGCAGGTGCTTAAAACCCTTAGATTAAATGTAGATCTGGCACAGATCTTTGTTGAAGTGGACAGAGTGGAGGAGATAAAGGAAGAGATGAAAGAAAAAGTGATAATTCTCTAAAATTGGTGACATGTTAGAGGAAATGAAATATTGGCATGATTTATTACTTAAAATGACCATGTCTTCTTTGTCTAGAGATAAATATTTAGGAATTGTGTGTGTGTGTGTGTGTGTGTGTGTGTGTGTGTGTGTGTGTGTGTGTGTGTGTGTGTGTGTGTTGTGTGTGTGTGTGTGTGTGTGTGTGTGTGTGTGTGTGTGTGTGTGTGTGTTGTGTGTGTGTGTGTGTGTGTGTGTGTGTGTGTGTGTGTGTGTGTGTTGTGTGTGTGTGTGTGTGTGTGTGTGTTGTGTGTGTGTGTGTGTGTGTGTGTGTGTGTGTGTGTGTTGTGTGTGTGTTGTGTGTGTGTGTGTGTGTGTGTGTGTGTGTGTGTGTGTGTGTGTGTGTGTGTGTGTGTGTGTGTGTGTGTGTGTGTGTGTGTGTGTGTGTGTGTGTGTGTGTGTGTGTGTTGTGTGTGTGTGTGTGTGTGTGTGTGTGTGTGTGTGTGTGTGTGTGTGTGCGTATGTGGTGTGTGTGTGTGTGTGTGTGTACTCACGTATTTGTACTCACCTATTTGTGGTTGCAAGGGTTGAGTCACAGCTCCTGGCCCCGCCTCTTCGCTGATTGCTACTAGGTCCTCTCTCTCCCTACCGCATGAGCTCTATCATACCTCGCCTTAAAACTATGTATGGTTCCCGCCTCCACTACGTCACTTTCTAGGCTATTCCACGGCCTGACTACTCTATGACTGAAGAAATACTTCCTGACATCCCTTTGATTCATCTGAGTCTTCAACTTCCAATTGTGACCTCTTGTGTCTGTGTCCCTTCTCTGGAACATCCCGTCTTTGTCCAACTTGTCTATTCCGCGCAGTATTTTATATGTCGTTATCATGTCTCCCCTGACCCTCCTGGCCTCCAGTGTCGTCAGGCCGATTTCCCTCAACCTTTCTTCGTAGGACAATCCCCGTAGCTCTGGGACTAGTCTTGTTGCAAACCTTTGCACTTTCTCTAATTTCTTGACGTGCTTGACTAGGTGTGGGTTCCAAACTGGTGCTGCATACTCTAGTATGGGCCTGACGTAAATGGTATACAGAGTCTTAAACGAATCCTTACTGAGGTATCGGAACGCTATCCGTAGGTTTGCCAGGCGCCCGTATGCTGCAGCAGTTATCTGACTGATGTGCGCCTCAGGAGATATGCTCGGTGTTATACTCACCCCCAGATCTTTTTCCTTGAGTGAGGTTTGCAGTCTTTGGCCATCTAAACTATATTGTGTCTGCGGTCTTCTTTGCCCTTCCCCAATCTTCATGACTTTGCATTTGGCAGGGTTAAATTCAAGGAGCCAGTTGCTGGACCAGGCTTGTAGCCTGTCCAGGTCTCTTTGTAGTCCTGCCTGATCCTCATCCGATTTGATTCTTCTCATTAACTTCACATCGTGAGCAAACAAGGACACTTCTGAGTCTATCCCTTCCGTTATGTCGTTCACATATACCAAGAACAGCACAGGTCCTAGGACTGACCCCTGTGGAACCCCGCTTGTCACAGGCGCCCACTCTGACACCTCGTCACGTACCATGACTCGTTGTTGCCTCCCTGTCAGGTATTCTCTGATCCATTGCAGTGCCTTTCCTGTTACGTGTGCCTGATCCTCTAGCTTTTGCAGTAACCTCTTGTGAGGAACTGTGTCGAAGGCCTTCTTGCAGTCCAAAAATATGCAGTCGATCCACCCCTCTCTCTCTTGTCTTACTTCTGTCACCTTGTCATAAAACTCTAGTAGGTTTGTGACACAGAATTTTCCTTCCCTGAAACCGTGCTGGTTGTCAATTATACACTTGTTTCTTTCCAGGTGCCCCACCACTCTCCTCCTGATGATCTTCTCCATGACCTTGCATACTATACACGTTAGTGATACAGGTCTGTAGTTTAGTGCCTCATGTCTGTCTCCCTTTTTAAAAATTGGGACTACATTTGCCATTTTCCATACCTCAGGGAGTTGCCCAGTTTCAAATGATGTGTTGAAGATCGTTGTTAATGGCTCACACAATATCTCTGCTCCCTCTTTAAGGACCCATGGAGAGATGTTGTCTGGTCCCACCGCCTTTGAGGTGTCACGTTCGCATAGCAGCTTCTTCACCTCCTCCTTGGTTATATGTACCTCATCCAGCACTTGCTGGTGTGCCCCCCTGTTCTGATTTCCTGGAGTCCTACTGGTTTCCACTGTAAATACCTCTTTACATCTTGTGTTGAGCTCCTGACATACCTCCTGGTCGTTACTTGTGAATTCCCCATCACCCTTCCTCAGTCTGATTACCTGGTCCTTGACTGTTGTTTTCCTCCTGATGTGGCTGTACAACAGCTTCGGGTCAGTCTTTACTTTTGATGCTATGTCATTTTCATATTGTCTCTGAGCCTCCCTTCTTATCTGTGCATATTCGTTTCTGGCTCTTCGGCTGATTTCTTTATTTTCCTGAGTTCTCTGTCTTCTGTACCTTTTCCATTCTCTAGTACACCTAGTTTTTGCCTCCCTACACCTTTGGGTGAACCAAGGACTCATTCTGTTCTTCCCATTATTTCTGTTTCCCTTGGGAACAAACCTCTCCTCTGCCTCCTTGCATTTTGTTGCCACATAGTCCATCATTTCTTGTACTGGTTTTCCTGTCAGTTCCCTCTCCCACTGAATGTCTTGAAGGAAGTTCCTCATGCCTGAGTAGTTCCCCCTTTTGTAGTTTGGTTTTTCCCAGCCTATTCCTGCTACTCTCTCCACTTGGAGCTCAACTATGTAGTCGAAGCACAGAACCACATGATCACTAGCTCCCAGGGGCCTTTCATACATGATACCCTCGATGTCCGACCTACTCAAGGTGAATACAAGGTCCAGCCTTGCTGGTTCATCCTCTCCTCTCTCTCTGGTAGTGTCTCTAACATGTTGATGCATGAGGTTTTCCAGTACCACATCCATCATCTTGGCTCTCCATGTTTCGGGACCCCCATGGGGCTCCAGGTTTTCCCAGTCAATCTCCTTGTGATTGAAATCACCCTTAACTAGTAACTTTGCTCCCCCCATGTGTGCTCTCTTGGCCACCTCGGCTAGTGTGTCGAGTATTGCTCTGTTGCTCTCATCGTATTCTTCTCTTGGCCTCCTGCAGTTCTGTGGTGGGTTGTACATTACTGCAATTATCACCTTATGTCCCTCAGACTGGATTGTTCCAACTAAGTAGTCCCTTTCGCCCGTTCCATCCATTCCTTCCATTTTCTCGAAACCCCATTGGTTTTTAATGAGCAGTGCAACTCCTCCTCCCCATCCCCTCCCTCTGTCTTTCCTGAGGATTTGATATCCGGATGGAAAGATTGAATCTGTTATTATTCTGGTGAGTTTTGTTTCTGTGAGTGCTATTATGTCTGGGGATGTCTCCTTGATTCTTTCGTGCCACTCCTCGTACTTGTTTGTTATTCCATCTGCATTTGTATACCACACCTTCAACTTCTTTTCTAAGACTGTGGTCTGGGAGGTATATTAGAGTTGGGGAAGTGGGAGACCTGGTAAGGAACTATGGGTTGTTGCTGTGGGGGTGGAGTTTGTAATGTAGTGGGTGGGGGCATTGGATGTGGCATGGGTGTTTTGATTTAGAGTGTTTGGTTGCACTGGGGTTGACCTGGTTGGGAGGCTTCTATAGGAAGTTGTGAGGGAGGCTGTATTTGATCTTCTTCCTGGGTCTGGGATCTCCTTTCTGTCTTCTCCATCCCCTCTCTTTCCTCCTTTCGCCTTTGTACCATCTCTCTCAGTTTCTGCCTTTCTTCTTGTGTTCTGCCGCGGTCGAGATACACCTTCCTGTATACCGGCATGTCCCTTAATCGTGCTTTCTCTTGCAGGATCCTGGTCCGAGTCGCTTCTGCCTTGAAGGTCACTATCACTGGCCGGGTTCTTTTTTTTACAAACCCCCCTATTCTCCGAAAATTTTCCAGCTGGGTCATGTCGTCTTCTATTACTTTCATGATGCTTTCAATTGCTTTTTTTCCCCCTTGTTTTCTTGCTTCATATGTTTCCCCTTCAACTTCCTGGAGCCCATACACAAAGACTGACCTCACCCTTTCATTCTCCCACTGCATATCCCTGTGTAAATGTGTGTATGTGTGTGTGTGTATGTGTGCCTGTGTATGTGTGTGTGTACTCACCTAGTTGTACTCACCTAGTTGAGGTTGCGGGGGTCGAGTCCGAGCTCCTGGCCCCGCCTCTTCACTGATCGCTACTAGGTGTGTGTGTGTGTGTGTGTGTGTGTGTGTGTATGTGTGTGTGTGTGTGTGTGTGTGTGTGTGTGTGTATGTGTGTGTGTATATATGTGTGTGTGTATGTGCGTGTGTGTGTATGTGTGTGTGTGTGTGTGTTTGTGTGTGTGTGTGTGTGTGTGTGTGTGTGTGTGTGTGTGTGTGTGTGTGTGTGTGTGTGTGTGTGTGTGTGTGTGTGTGTATTCGCCTAGTTAGTTACCATTTTGTCCTAGTACAGGTGTGTGTGTGTGTATGTGTGCATGAGGGGGAGATACTGTTAATACATACCAGTAATTCTGGGTTATAAAAAGCGGAAAGTGCTACTAGGGTCTAAAGCTTCTATGAGTGTCTGCCCTTGTGTGTGTGTGTGTGTGTGTGTGTGTGTGTGTGTGTGTGAGGGAGGGATGGTTAGAGGGGGTAGGTGGTGTGTACTCACCTATTTGTACTCACCTATTTGTGGTTGCAGGGGTCGAGTCACAGCTCCTGGCCCCGCCTCTTCGCTGATTGCTACTAGGTCCTCTCTCTCCCTGCCCAATGAGCTCTATCATACCTCGCCTTAAAACTATGTTTGGTTCCTGCCTCCACCACATCACTTTCTAGGCTATTCCATGGCCTGACTACTCTATGACTAAAGAAATACTTCCTAACATCCCTTTGATTCATCTGAGTCTTCAACTTCCAATTGTGACCTCTTGTGTCTGTGTCCCATCTCTGGAACATCCCGTCTTTGTCCACCTCGTCTATTCCGCGCAGTATTTTATATGTCGTTATCATGTCTCCCCTGACCCTCCTGGCCTCCAGTGTCGTCAGGCCGATTTCCCTCAACCTTTCTTCATAGGACAATCCCCGTAGCTCTGGGACTAGTTTTGTTGCAAACCTTTGCACTTTCTCTAATTTCTTGACGTGCTTGACTAGGTGTGGATTCCAAACTGGTGCTGCATACTCCAGTATGGGCCTGACGTAGATGGTATACAGAGTCTTAAACGAATCCTTACTGAGGTATCGGAACGCTATCCGTAGGTTTGCCAGGCGCCCGTATGCTGCAGCAGTTATCTGATTGATGTGCGCCTCAGGAGATATGCTCGGTGTTATACTCACCCCCAGATCTTTTTCCTTGAGTGAGGTTTGCAGTCTTTGGCCATCTAAACTATATTGTATCTGCGGTCTTCTTTGCCCTTCCCCAATCTTCATGACTTTGCATTTGGCAGGGTTAAATTCAAGGAGCCAGTTGCTAGACCAGGCTTGTAGCCTGTCCAGGTCTCTTTGTAGTCCTGCCTGATCCTCGTCCGATTTGATTCTTCTCATTAACTTCACATCATCTGCAAACAAGGACACTTCTGAGTCTATCCCTTCCGTTATGTCGTTCACGTATACCAAGAACAGCACAGGTCCTAGGACTGACCCCTGTGGAACCCCGTTTGTCACAGGCGCCCACTCTGACACCTCGTCGCGTACCATGACTCGTTGGTGCCTCCCTGTCAGGTATTCTCTGATCCATTGCAGTGCCTTTCCTGTTATGTGAGCCTGGTCCTCTAGCTTTTGCAGTAACCTCTTGTGAGGAACTGTGTCGAAGGCCTTCTTGCAGTCCAAAAATACGCAGTCGATCCACCCCTCTCTCTCTTGTCTTACTTCTGTCACCTTGTCATAAAACTCTAGTAGGTTTGTGACACAGGATTTTCCTTCCCTGAAACCGTGCTGGTTGTCAATTATACACTTGTTTCTTTCCAGGTGCCCCACCACTCTCCTCCTGATGATCTTCTCCATGACCTTGCATACTATACACGTTAGTGATACAGGTCTGTAGTTTAGTGCCTCATGTCTGTCTCCCTTTTTTAAAAATTGGGACTACATTTGCCATTTTCCATACCTCAGGGAGTTGCCCAGTTTCAAGTGATGTGTTGAAGATCTTTGTTAATGGCTCACACAATATCTCTGCTCCCTCTTTAAGGACCCATGGAGAGATGTTGTCTGGTCCCACCGCCTTTGAGGTGTCAAGTTCGCACAGCAGCTTCTTCACCTCCTCCTTGGTTATATGCACCTCATCCAGCACTTGCTGGTGTGCCCCCCTGTTCTGATTTCTTGGAGTCCTACTTGTTTCCACTGTAAATACCTCTTTAAATCTTGTGTTGAGCTCCTGACATACCTCTCGGTCGTTTCTTGTGAATTCCCCATCACCCTTCCTCAGTCTGTGTGTGTGTGTGTGTAATTATGTGTCGAATTATGTGTGGGTTTATTATGTGTCTGAAAAGTAGGTGGCTTTTGCTTGGAGTGTAATGTGGATTCTCAGTGATCGCTTGTGTCCACAACCTCTTGTGACCTGACTCCCACCCTCCTAGGACTTATGCTCACCTACTTACAATGTTGCCTATACCTGACCTGCCACCTAGCTTATAGTAAGTTAATCGCCTTGTTCAATGGATTACCAATTGCTATTCCTTATTGAATACTTGAGTGCCTATTCTTTATCGTGCTATGAGAGTTAGACCATTCACATTCAGCTTGGCGGTTAATTGGAACCTGGAACCCCACACCCAAACAACCACTCATAGGTGGATACAGTACTTGTAGTGCAGCTGTAGCAGCCTGTAATTGTCCAGCTCGATGTGACGTCCTGGCATAGATCCAGCTCGATGTGACGTCCTGGCGTAGATCCAGCTCGATGTGACGTCCTGGCATAGATCCACCTTAATTTCGTCTCGTTAATAATGTACC
>NC_091314.1:11955799-11965799 GCF_038502225.1 Cherax quadricarinatus
ACCCCACATTACACCAGAAAGTACTACGTGCGTGGAAAGTTGCCTAATTGCGTGAGAAAGTGCCAATCGCAACTGGATGACAACTGAGATAACCGAGGGACAGTAGTGACTGAGCCAAAGACTCTGTCCTCTTCACTATATGTTCATCCTTCCTTTATATTTCGTGCTGTTTACTTTCATTTCCCCTCTTCTCTACTGCTGCTTTCTTCCCCACCTTCCTTCTGTTGTATTCTTTCCTTCCTTCTCTCTCTCTCTCTCTCTCTCTCTCTCTCTCTCTCTCTCTCTCTCTCTCTTAAGGATCCCTAGCTTTATTGACAGCTCTCTCTCTCTCTCTCTCTCTCTCTTCTGTAGTATTCTTCTCCTTTCCCGTCTGTTGTTGTCTTCTCCTTTCAACTCTTTGTTGTGTTGTTCTTTCGCCATCCTTCTCTTCATCCTCTTCCTCTGTTTACATGTCTTTCTATTCGCCTTATCTTCTGGTTCTACTTCCATCTTATGCTTCACAACTTTCAGTTTTCCCCGAACCTCTTTATATTCCCTTTCCACTTCCAAGTATACCTCCTCTTTCGTCTTTCCTCCTATTCCTTCGTTAGAAGGGAGGGAAATGGGTCAGAGAAGTATTGGAGGGAAGGGAAAAGAGAGACGATCGTCTCCTTTTTCCCCTCCCTTTCCTTTTCTTCAACTTTATTTATTCTTTCCCCTCCCTCTAATACTTCTCCGACCCATTTCCCTCCCTTCCCTACCCGCCCTTATACACCTCCACTCCTTTCCCACTGTCTTCCATACATCACTTCCACTCTTCCCTTCATTTCACCTATCTCCCCCATTCCTTCCCCTCCCTCTCATTCCTCCTTTTACCTTCTATCTTGCGTCAGCTCCGTCATGCTGCGGAGATTTCACTCTAAACTTTGCTTATCGTCCCCTCCACAGTAGCAATTTGATGCTCAATGTGAAATCTAGTTTATGAATTACTTAGCTTAGACGAGTTATTGCCTCCTCTTCCTCTTCCTCCACTTCTTCCACCTCCTCATTATTATTTTTTTCTTCTTTTCATCCTATTGAGTTTTTTGTTTTGTCAGATCCCACGGCATAATCTTGTCCAGAGCAAATCATGAATTTGGTGCCTAAGTTATTTAGGTGTGTTGGTGGCTTCCATGAATCGATTGTTGGTTGTGTGATGGAGGCGCTCGTCAAGCTGTCAACCGCACTGCCTCAACAACCATACATTTTTTAAGTCCTCTGTCAAGGTGTAGTAAGCCAAGATGTGCTGGCTGGGGGAGAGGAGGAGGAGGGAGTGGGAGATTGTAATGTTGTAATGCTGAGAGACTTGGTGCATCATCTGCAGGAGATGATGTAAGAGACGAGGCACATCACCTGGAGGAGGAGATGTAGTGATTTCTACCAGCATCTCTAGTGGTATCAGCATCTCCAGTGGTAACAGCATCTCTAGCGGTACGCGCATCAGTCATCTCCTTCTTAAGTAATTACAAAAGAGAAACCGATGTTCTGGTGTACCTTCTTCTTCTTCTTCTTCTTCTTCTTCTTCTTCTTCTTCTTCTTCTTCTTCTTCTTCTTCTTCTTCTCCTCTTCCTCCTCCTCCTCATTTTGTCCCTGTGAGTGTCTCTGTGTCTATCTCTCCCTCTCCTGATAGCCCCAGCATCCCATCTCGAACAACAAGATCCATATTCATCTGCCAATCGAGCCCCACGCTTATCTACCGAGCGTGCGCTAAATGCTCGCTTTTTTCGGTTGTATCACGAGTTTGTGCGATTAGCCGACGCTGGAACTGTCAGTCGTGTATCGGAAAACGGCAGTTGGGTATCAGGGAGCTGTCAGTCGGGTATCAGAGAGCGAGAATGGAAGATGTGAGACATAGAAGAGTCTCTGTACATTGGATGTTTACGGCAAGTTTCATCGCCAGTCAGTCAACTCAGACATCGATCCGGTGAGCGAACGAAATCGTAAGCGTCTTTCCAGATTGACGTGTGTGTGTGTGTGTGTGTGTGTGTGTGTGTGTGTGTATATGTGTGTGTGTGTGTGTGTGTGTGTGTGTGTGTGTGTGTGTGTGTGTGTGTGTGTGTGTGTGTGTGTGTGTGTGTGTATGTGTGTGTGTGTGTGTGTACGAGTAGAGGCGTTTAGCTAGCTGTTGCTTGACTCCCACCTGACATGATACAGTGTACTATCCTCAGTAAGTGGACAGTCAAGCACAGAGTGGTCAATAAAGTGACCATAAGACTGACCACTTACTTTGCATTTAGTTTGATCGTTATCTGTCAGACCGTCTGCCTGGCTACATTATTATTATTATTATTATTATTATTATTAAGAGATGATATAGATAGATAGATAGATAGATAGATAGATAGATAGATAGATAGATAGATAGATAGAGAGAGAGAGAGAGAGAGAGAGAGAGAGAGAGAGAGAGAGAGAGAGAGAGAGAGAGCACTCCCTTCTCTCACCACTTCCCTCCTTACTCTCAATTTGGCAAATCCAAATACACCAACTAGCTGACGCAGGCCTCTTCCCCTCTTCCTCTTCCCTCTTTTGTCACGTCCCCTCTTCCCACCTTTCTTTTTTAATTTTTCCTCTCTCATTTTTTCATATTTCTCTTCAACTCGTTTTGCCCCTCTTCCTTCATCCTCCTCTTCCTCTGTCTTTCCTTTCATTAGTTTGTTTAACTTTCTTTCACTTTCCCTTAATTTGGACTTTTCTTTTTCCTATCCCCTCTTTCCCACTTTTTATATTATTTTTCCTCTGTTTTCCCATTTTATGTCTATTGTGTTTTCATCTTTACTTAAATTCCACCCCCCTGGTGGGGAAGGGGGGAATTTTACACAGGGTTTGACAAGGTTAAGGATCCATAGCTTCATTGACAAGCTATTTACAGGTTAAGGATTCCTAACTTTATTGGCAAGCTATTTACAGGTTAAGAATTCCTAACTTTATTGACAAGCTATTTACAGGTTAAGGATTCCTAACTTTATTGGCAAGCTATTTACAGGTTAAGAATTCCTAACTTTATTGGCAAGCTATTTACAGGTTAAGGATTCCTAACTTTATTGGCAAGCTATTTACAGGTTAAGGATTCCTAACTTTATTGGCAAGCTAAGAGCTGTTACCTACATCAGCTCATTTGAAAGCATTTTTATTGTTATGAGACATAAAAGTAGGGAACAGGATGAAGTTGGAGCCATCTGTAGGCCAGCATTTTCATTTCATCAACTGACATCATAATGATGTACGAATGTATTCCATACTCGAGTCATCCTGGGTATGTATGATCTCAGATGGAGTGATGTTCTGGAGAAGGGTACAGCCAGAGTGAAGTTGCTGCTTTCTGCCCGTCTTGTGGTATAGAAGCTTGCTTCACGCTGTCCTCGAAGTGGAGCCAAGTGTGGTACTTTGACAATATTGGCCTTGTACATAACAGTAAGGCCACCCACATCCCTCCTATGTTGAAGGCTCTGCTGAAATGACAGATCTATCCAGGATGGGTCCAGGCGAGAGATGAGACGTCTTGCTTTGTTCTCTACTCCGTCAAGCAGTCGCAGATGAGAGGGGGAGGGGGCAGGCAAACCAAGAAAGTGGAGCATACTCAATCTCTCTCTCTCTCTCTCTCTCTCTCTCTCTCTCTCTCTCTCTCTCTCTCTCTCTCTCTCTCTCTTTATCTTTCCCATCATTTCTTTCTCACCTTCCTCTCACTTTCCCATCTTCCCCTCTTTCTCACTCTCTCTTTCTCTCTCTTTATCTCTCCCCCATTCTCCTTGGACACCTTCAGTTTTTGAAGGCAGCTACAAGTTATTTCTGTTCAACATATATATAACGTACGGCCATTCCGGGTCACCCTTGGCCACTTCTGGCCACTCTTGGCCACTTCTGGCCACTCCAAGCAACTCTTGGAAAGTGGCTTGACCTGTGCCACAGCAGAGGATCGACCCTCCAACCACACACACACACACACCCACACTCACACACACACACACCCACACACACACACACACACACACACACACACACTTAGTTGAGGTGGAGGTAAATACCCTACAAAGTTTCAAGCATAGGTATAACACTTCCTATTGTTATTCGAGGCTGGTACAACACTTAAACCGCCACTTACTACTAAGGGGTGCGAGTGAACCTCTTCAACCCTCAGTAGACCACTTAATAGCCACTTTTAATTAACACTTGTTAAGCTGTCTTCAAAGCAGCCGATACCACTACTTAGACACTACCACTTTTTCCCACATTCAGCCTTGGATAGCACCCCTCCCTGTACCACTTAACCACTTCTCACTATATCACATATGTACTTCAAGGAAGTATTAACTAGGATAAGTGATGTACCACTTAATAAGGGAATACAATGTATTATTAATACCAGGAATGGATATGCTGGTATACATACATACATATATACTAGATATATTATATTTAGTTACGGGGAAGGTAAGATATACTGTATACATATACACTTCATGCATCATACTTGGTTACTGGGGAGGTTAGAGGTGCATTATCAATACAGGGGAGGAGAAAGCGGACGAGACAGGGTGAATTTCAGCCCCTAAGTAAATGGGGTAAATCAGGGGCTAATGCTCATTTTCACAGGCAAACTCAATACACAGTTTTAAGTGTAGGTACGACAGGTCCCAGGAGGCCAGAAACCAGTGGAGTTGATCAAATGAGTTCAGGATGCTGGGGCCAAGAGTCGAGTCTCGACTCCAGAAACACAACAAGATGAGTACAGTTTAGTACACAAGATAGTGAGTACAGCTTAGTACACAAGACGGTGAGTACAGCGTGTACTCTGCCCGGATAGTCTTCAGGTGTCCCGTGGGTGAATTTCTGTCTCCTCTCTCCTTGTCCTCTGGGCTACCTAAGTTGCACTGAACTGAGCTAAAAGTAATGAATTCATCCATGATTCTTTCCACACGACTTTGTTACAAGATTTCTGATGATCAGGCGGCAATATCACCTGATCGTCTGAAATCTTGTTACAGTTCCTCCAACACCAGCACCATAAATTACACCAATATCATAAAATTACATCTCAGTCACCCAAAAATTACACGAACACTAAAATTACAATATGAACACCAACTAAGGCAAGTCAAAAATAACCTGGTAAGAGAGGGCTGTAATATCTTATTTATGACCAATTTCGGACTTCCTCACACCAAAAGGCGAGAAACTAGTGAAACCATACACAGAGAGGTGTATGTCCCTCTGTGTACACTCTGTATCATGAGAATTTAATTCCTATTTTAGGCATTACCGTATCCTTGGCCTTAATTAGGCCCATCGTGTCGTTAATATGCTCCAAAAGTAGCAAGCTAACCAACGGAGGGGTCAGGAGCTGCGACTTGACCCCAGTAGCCGCAACCATGTGGGAATACACTTACGCAGGAAACCTTTACGAAGTCTCTTTCTAAGTGAGAGTATCTTAGAAAGTGCTTTCTAAGTGAGAGTATCTTAGAAAGTGCTTTCTTGTTCTGTAATTCAGGAACAGATTTTAAGAAATATTCATCTATTCCTTCTCCTCTCTTCTCTTCTTTTTCCTTCTTCCCCTCTTCTTTCTTCTCCTTCTCTTCTTTTCCTCCTCTTCTCCTTCTCCCCATTCTTCTCCCCATTTTCATCCCCTCCTCTTTCTCCTCCTCCTCCTTCTCCTCGTCTTTCAGGTCTTCCTCCTCCTCCATTCCTCACACCAGTTTTGCCCCTTGGGAGTGACTAAGAGTACCCTCCCCTCACTCGCCACCCCTATCTCCCTCCCTTCCCTATAGCCTGTACCTTTCACAGTGATAGGTAATTGAGAGATTCCTTCTCATCTCCCCACCTCCATTCCTCACCCAGGCCTCCCTCCCCTCTTCCTCACCAGAATATCATATAGGTAACTCCTCCGAAGGGAGGGAAAGAGGGGGGAGAGCGAATTCCCCCCCTCCTTCCCTGTTCCTTCCCTCATCTCCCAGCTCAGGCTGACACATTTCATTATCTCGTGTATGAAGCTCACCCCATGTGTGTTCCCACTATGTAACTATCAGAGTAGTGCAGCAGCAAACTGCGGGTATTCCCACTGCGTAACTATCAAACAGAACAATGTAGCAATACACTGCGGGTGTTCCCACTATGTAACTATCATGCAGAATAGTGTAGCAGCACACTGCGGGTGTTCCCACTGTGTAGTTATCATACAGAAAAGTGTAGCAGCACACTGCTGGTGTTCCCACTATGTAACTATCATACAGAACAGTGTAACAGTACACTGCGGGTGTTCCCACCATGTAACTATCATACAGAACAGTGTAGCAACACACTGTGGGTGTTCACACTGCGTAACTATCATACAGAACAGTGTAGTAGCACACTGCGGGTGTTCCCGCTATGTAACTACCATGCAGAACAGTGTAGCAGCACACTGCGGGTGTTCCCACTATCATACAGAACAGTGTAGCAGCACACTGCGGGTGTTCCCACTATCATACAGAACAGTGTAGCAGCACACTGCGGGTGTTCCCACTATCATACAGAACAGTGTAGCAGCACACTGCGGGTGTTCCCACTATCATACAGAACAGTGTAGCAGCACACTGCGGGTGTTCCCACTATCATACAGAACAGTGTAGCAGCACACTGCGGGTGTTCCCACTATCATACAGAACAGTGTAGCAGCACACTGCGGGTGTTCCCACTATCATACAGAACAGTGTAGCAGCACACTGCGGGTGTTCCCACTATCTATCATGCAAAATAGTGTAATAAAGTTGGTAGAATTACCGACAATATGTGAAGTAAAAGGACACAAGTGCAACTAATGTGACATTTATTGTGGCAACGTTTCGCTCTCCAGGAGCTTTATCAAGCCATTACAAACAATACATGGACACAGAGGGTATATAAAGGCTCAGAGTGAGGTGCAATACTAGTGAGGTAACATTTCGATGTTCACTAGTGGTAGTGGTAGTAGTAGTAGTAGTAGTAGTAGTAGTAGTAGTAGTAGTAGTAGTAGTAGTAGTGGTAGTGACAAAAGTAATACAATATGATAGAGCAATTAATTCGTACAAGAGTAAAAGGATATAAAAGCTATTACTTGGGTAATATAAAAATAGGTTGGACAAATATAGACTGGAAAGAGGCAGCTTGTTTCAGTGTTCACTCTCTGTAATGTGCTTTGTGTAGTATAACAGGAGAGACTATGTGATGGCAGGGTTTACTGTTTTCAGGAGGATTCTTGCTAAGACTTCGGAGATGGTGAAGCTGCCGTTGTTTTGTTTAATTGTATTCGAAACAGCGATCAGTGCTGATTCGAGGCACTTGCGTCTCCGGAAATTAGTTTCTTTGATCACTAATTGGGCGTCTCTGAATTTCATGAGATGATTGGTGGAATTTCGGTGTTGTACACAGGCGTTGTTCAAGTTATCGTTCCTACATGAATAAATGTGTTCATTGAGGCGGGTGTCGAGGTTTCTGTAGGAACGATAACTTGAACAACGCCTGTGTACAACACCGAAATTCCACCAATCATCTCATGAAATTCAGAGACGCCCAATTAGTGATCAAAGAAACTAATTTCCGCAGACGCAAGTGCCTCGAATCAGCACTAATCGCTGTTTCGAATACAATTAAACAAAGCAACGGCAGCTTCACTTTCTCCGAAGTCTTAGCAAGAATCCTCCTGAAAACAGTAAACCCTGCCATCACATAGTCTCTCCTGTTATACTACACAAAGCACATTACAGAGAGTGAACACTGAAACAAGCTGCCTCTTTCCAGTCTATATTTGTCCAACCTATTTTTATGTTACTCAAGTAATAGCTTTTATATCCTTTTACTCTTGTACGAATTAATTGCTCTATCATATTGTATTACTTTTGTCACTACCACTACTACTACTACTACTACTACTACTACTACTACTACTACTACTACTACTACTACTACTACTACTACTACTACTACTACTACTACTACTACTACCACTAGTGAACATCGAAATGTTACCTCACTAGTATTGCCCCTCACTCTGAGCCTTTATATACCCTCTGTGTCCATGTATTGTTTGTAATGGCTTGATAAAGCTCCTGGAGAGCGAAACGTTGCCACAATAAATGTCACATTAGTTGCACTTGTGTCCTTTTACTTCACAAAATAGTGTAGCAGCACACTGCGGGTGTTTCTACTATCTATCATGCAGAACAGTGTAGCAACACACTGCTGGTGTTTCCACTGCGTGGCTATCGTACGGGATAGTGTAGCGTGCTCTGTGTCGGATTCCTCGGGAAGGGGGAAGGAGGAGGGGGGGAAGGGGAAGAAAGGGGAGGAGGGGGGTTGAGAGAGGGAAGAGGGAAGATCTCTCCGGGCTTGTACTATGGGGTTGTGACTACTATGGACGGGGGGGGAGAAAAAGAAGGGAAGATCTCTCTCTCCCCTATGGAGGTTGCCGGGGGGGGAGAAAAAGAAGGGAAGAGGGGTGACTAAACATCTCCCCCCTGGCTTGTACTATGGAGGTTGCCGGGGAGAAAAGAAGGGGAAGAGGGGGTGCCCTAAGAATCTCTCCTCCGGCAGATTGGAGGACATTTTGCTTGCGTCGGTGGTGATGAATGAGGAGCAATGGCAAGAGGATGGCTGTTTAAAATTATTAATACTAGGTAGAGCGAGGTGCTGGTGGCCGCCTGTGTCGTGCATGTGCCTCATAGATGAGTGTTGGGGTGGTTGTGGTGGTGGAAAAGAAGGAAGGATGGAAGGATTAGGGAAGAAAGGAAGGAAGGAAGGAAACGAAGAAATTAAGGAGGAAAGGAAGGAATGAAAGACGGAAGAAAGTAATGGATTCCTTATAGATATGCAACAGGTCGGGTACAAACTAAAAAAAATGAAACATAAAAGTAGGCCTAGTAAGAGAATCACAGCTCCGTTACTCAGCCAGTACTGAATTTTGTCCAGAGTTTTTATTTCCCGATTAATCTAGTTTTAATCCTCCCTGAGAGCCGAGACTTGGTCGGAGGTCCGGCCTCCCTCGCCTCACAGCCCGACCCTCGACCACTGCACCACAGACACAGAAATATTCTAACTACGTATTTTTTTTCACTAGAAAAGCTGGTACTAGCCGCTACTGCGACTCTAGACCAAGATAATATAAGAATCTCCTGTAAGGCACTCTCGAGTTTTCTAAGTGATTTAGAAGAGACAAAAGTTAGATTTACTATTGGTAGCCAATGAAGAGGTACATAAAAATGGAGGAACACTGCACAAGGTCTGCTGACCCATATTATGACAAGTGATGGATAAGTGGTAGTGATCCTTAAGTGGACCAAGCCCACGTGCCTAATTTCAAATTCGCATACTAGCTACCTTAAGTAAGTTAAACGTGGGTCAACAAGCACCAGTCTAGTCGACGCTTCTGGTAAGAGCCTGGTTAGAATTATCTAAGAGGTGAGGTTACAGGAAGGAAAGTGAAGCAAAAGGAGGCGGTAAATTCCTCCTCTTGTTGTTCCTCTTAAAATCTCCTGCTAGCCTTACCCAGTAGGAGAGAGAGCTTACCCAGAGGTAACTAGTCTCTCCCTGTTTCCTGCCCTAACCTTCCCTAGGAGCTGCCGGGTCGTGGTCATGTTATGAACCGGATATAGAACATAAGAACATGAAAAAGAAGGAACACTGCAACCGGTCTAGTGACCCATGCGAAGCAGGTCCATGCCCCCCCCCCCGGCTTAGAACAATGACCACCTAGTCAGGCCACTTCCACTTAAGGAAGGAGCACGGCACCAGACTTGGTAGCACAAGCTAGTCACGTCCAACTCACACCCACCCACACCCACTCATGTATTTATCCAACCTATTTTTAAAACTACACAAGGTCTTAGCTGCTATGGAATTGACAGTTAACAGAATAGGGGAGTTACTAGACGGGGAGTTGGAGATATCGGGAGGATGGAGGGAATATTTTGAGGAGATATTAAATGTTGATGAAGAAAGGGAAGCAGTGGTTTCACGCATTGGCCAGGGAGGTATT
>NC_091314.1:11970799-11973299 GCF_038502225.1 Cherax quadricarinatus
TCTTTGCCCTTCCCCAATCTTCATGACTTTGCATTTGGCAGGGTTAAATTCAAGGAGCCAGTTGCTGGACCAGGCTTGTAGCCTGTCCAGGTCTCTTTGTAGTCCTGCCTGATCCTCATCCGATTTGATTCTTCTCATTAACTTCGCATCATCTGCAAACAAGGACACTTCTGAGTCTATCCCTTCCGTTATGTCGTTCTCATATACCAAGAACAGCACAGGTCCTAGGACTGACCCCTGTGAAACCCCGCTTGTCACAGGCGCCCACTCTGACACCTCGTCGCGTACCATGACTCGTTGTTGCCTCCCTGTCAGGTATTCTCTTATCCATTGCAGTGTCTTTCCTGTTATGTGTGCCTGATCCTCTAGCTTTTGCAGTAACCTCTTGTGAGGAACTGTGTCGAAGGCCTTCTTGCAGTCCAAAAACATGCAGTCGATCCACCCCTCTCTCTCTTGTCTTACTTCTGTCACCTTGTCATAAAACTCTAGTAGGTTTGTGACACAGGATTTTCCTTCCCTGAAACCGTGCTGGTTGTCAATTATACACTTGTTTCTTTCCAGGTGCTCCACCACTCTCCTCCTGATGATCTTCTCCATGACCTTGCATACTATACACGTTAGTGATACAGGTCTGTAGTTTAGTGCCTCATGTCTGTCTCCCTTTTTAAAAATTGGGACTACATTTGCCATTTTCCATACCTCAGGGAGTTGCCCAGTTTCAAATGATGTGTTGAAGATCTTTGTTAATGGCTCACACAATATCTCTGCTCCCTCTTTAAGGACCCATGGAGAGATGCTGTCTGGTCCCACAGCCTTTGAGGTGTCAAGTTCACATAGCAGCTTCTTCACCTCCTCCTTGGTTATATGTACCTCATCCAGCACTTGCTGGTGTGCCCCCCTGTTCTGATTTCCTGGAGTCCAACTGGTTTCCACTGTAAATACCTCTTTAAATCTTGTGTTGAGCTCCTGACATACCTCCTGGTCGTTACTTGTGAATTCCCCATCACCCTTCCTCAGTCTGATTACCTGGTCCTTGACTGTTGTTTTCCTCCTGATGTGGCTGTACAACAGCTTCGGGTCAGTCTTTACTTTTGATGCTATGTCATTTTCATATTGTCTCTGAGCCTCCCTTCTTATCTGTGCATATTCGTTTCTGGCTCTTCGGCTGATTTCTTTATTTTCCTGAGTTCTCTGTCTTCTGTACCTTTTCTGTTCTCTAGTACACCTAGTTTTTGCCTCCCTACACCTTTGGGTGAACCAAGGACTCATTCTGTTCTTCCCATTATTTCTGTTTCCCTTGGGAACAAACCTCTCCTCTGCCTCCTTGCATTTTGTTGCCACATAGTCCATCATTTCTTCTACTGGTTTTCCTGTCAGTTCCCTCTCCCACTGAATGTCTTGAAGGAAGTTCCTCATGCCTGAGTAGTTCCCCCTTTTGTAGTTTGGTTTTTCCCAGCCTATTCCTGCTACTCTCTCCACTTGGAGCTCAACTATGTAGTCGAAGCACAGAACCACATGATCACTAGCTCCCAGGGGCCTTTCATACATGAAACCCTCGATGTCCGAACTACTCAAGGTGAATACAAGGTCCAGCCTTGCTGGTTCATCCTCTCCTCTCTCTCTGGTAGTGTCTCTAACATGTTGATGCATGAGGTTTTCCAGTACCACATCCATCATCTTGGCTCTCCATGTTTCGGGACCCCCATGGGGCTCCAGGTTTTCCCAGTCAATCTCCTTGTGATTGAAATCACCCATAACTAGTAACTTTGCTCCCCCCATGTGTGCTCTCTTGGCCACCTCGGCTAGTGTGTCGAGTATTGCTCTGTTGCTCTCATCGTATTCTTCTCTTGGCCTCCTGCAGTTCTGTGGTGGGTTGTACATTACTGCAATTATCACCTTATGTCCCTCAGACTGGATTGTTCCAACTAAGTAGTCCCTTTCGCCCGTTCCATCCATTCCTTCCATTTTCTCGGAACCCCACTGGTTTTTAATGAGCAGTGCAACTCCTCCTCCCCCTCCCCTTCCTCTGTCTTTCTTGAGGATTTGATATCCGGATGGAAAGATTGAATCTGTTATTATTCTGGTGAGTTTTGTTTCTGTGAGTGCTATTATGTCTGGGGATGTCTCCTTGATTCTCTCGTGCCACTCCTCGTACTTGTTTGTTATTCCATCTGCATTTGTATACCACACCTTCAAGTTCTTTTCTAAGACTGTGGTCTGGGATGTATATTGGGGTTGGGGAAGTGGGAGACCTGGTAAGGAACTATGGGTTGTTGCTGTGGGGGTGGAGTTTGTAATGTAGTGGGTGGGGGCATTGGATGTGGCATGGGTGTTTTGATTTAGAGTGTTTGGTTGCACTGGGGTTGACCTGGTTGGGAGGCTTCTATAGGAAGTTGTGAGGGAGGCTGTATTTGATCTTCTCCCTGGGTCTGGGATCTCCTGTCTGTCTTCTCCATCCCCTCTCTTTCCTCCTTTCGCCTTTGTACCATCTCTCTCAGTT
>NC_091314.1:11975799-11988299 GCF_038502225.1 Cherax quadricarinatus
ACACAATAGAAGTGATAAAAAAAAAATTTGATCGATCGATCTGTATTCATGTGATCTACGGATTCTGAGGAAGGAATATATACAAAGAAAGAGTGTTTAACAGAAAGGCAGATTTGGTGCACTCAAATCTAGACTGTTAACTCTCAGAATTCGGAGAGAACGTGAACACAAAAAAAAAATTCTTGAATACTGATAAGTTGATACTGTAATTATTCATCTATACAGGTTATTTACATTTAACCCCAACTCTGCAAGGGTAAGATTGACATATGCAGAATGGGTGTCATCTCTGGGAGGATCAAACTCTGTTGCATTGGCTAACTCATGCTGTATTTGAGGCAAATCTGAATTGGAAGTTACAAATGATACTTGAGGATTTCTCAATACCTGTCGTGTACGTAGGGAATAACGACATTCAGGTTGATCGTCTGACTGAGTATCAGAGGAAGAGAGTACAGGATCAGGAAGATTGTCAGAGTCTGTCACATTAGTCTGGGTTGGAACATCATTATCATCACATACTAACTTCATATGATCTAAATGCGATTCTTTATACTGACCAGTACTAATCTCTCTAACCTTATACTTATTACCAGTGATATGTTCAACTACTCGATAAGGACCAACAAACTTTTGATCAAGCTTTGGCATTGCAGACGTTTTGTTAAAGTTAGTTAGCATAACTCTCGAACCTACTTTGATTTTGGATGGCTTTGCTCGAGTGTTTGCGACTCTTGTAAATTCTGCTGTTGATTTATGAAGTGTTTCACGGATTCTTCTAAAAACACTTTGAGCTAAGCTGGTACGAGTTTCGGATTAGAATATAACTACTCATAAGGCAAACGTTTATGTACACCGTACAATGCATAATGTGGAGTGTCACCTATAGAAACATTGTAAGCAGAATTTATAGCACACTGCACATCAGGTATAACTTCATCCCAAGTTTCACTGTTGGGATTGATAGTGGCTCTCAAGACATCAAGTACTTTCTTATTGGTTCGTTCCGCTAACCCATTGCTGGCAGGATGATGAGGAACAATGGTGGATTTAGAGATCTTGTACAAGGTACACAAATTTTCAAGAATCTCATTACAGAATTCACCTCCATTATCTGTTACTAGGGACTTAGGGGTGGTATGCCTGCAGATAATGCGTTCTTTAAACGCTTTAGCTACTGTCTCGGCAGTCTTATCTGCAATAGGAACTAACTCACAATATCTGGTGAAATGGTCTACCATAAATTAGTTAACAAATCTAGCGCAACTCTTTCCCAAGGTTCGCGAAAGGGCTACATTCCCCAGTGACTGGGGGGAATTACTAACTGGTATACTTTCTGCTAGGGGGTCCCCCTTTCCTTTCCGATAAAAGTAATTCTTGGTTCATGAAAAAAGTCCCCGATGGGTCCCGGTGGCTTCACAGAAAAGAATAAATTTTCCTGGCAAAAAAAAATCCCAGCCGGGATCTTTTTTTTCTGAAAGAAAAACTGGTGGGTTCCCGGTTAAAAAAAATTCCCCCTTAAAACCGAAATTTGGAAAAGGGGAAAATCTCCCACTCAAACGAAAGCCAGGAAAAAAAAACAGGGGTAAACTCTGTTATTCGATCGGGGCCCAAATTTTAACGGGGTATCAGCTATAAACCACTAAAAGGGTTCCGTAAGTTATAAAAATTTCTGATTAATTTTTTGTAAACCAGGAGGGGATCACAACCCGGGAAACCCGGGGAAAAAACAACACTAAGTGAGACCCCACCCCGAAACGTCTTTCTGAAACGGCGGGGGCATCAGCGAGATGGCATAACTCGTTGAAAGAAGTTTTTTCTAAAGCGCCCCCTGGGAAGGAAAAAACCCGGAACAAGTCGCCATCGCAAGGATAGTAGTCTCAGCACTATCCTGCGTGCATGATATTGTGGCTGGAGTCCAGACAGGAGTGACAGTATTACTAGTGCCTGACCGCTCGGCTACGTTAATAAGTAATTCACGGATCTATAGGAACTTAATCTGAACTTCACATTTCGCAGCACTTTAACAAATCTCAGATACAAGCTGTGAGAACAAACACATTGTCTTTCAGTCAGTAAGGGAATGTTGGTACTGTGGACTGATTCATATTGACTTTGACTGGAATGATACACTAAGTGAACATTCAAAAGTGACTGGGACATGATCTCAGGGAACTTACTCAAGGACATAAGGCAAAAAAAAAATAGAGAAATGACACAGTAAGCTTAAGTGGAAGAAAATGCTTAACAATTCTGCAGAAGTAATAAAAAAAATGTCTAAGATACACTGCAAGAGGAAGAACAATTCAACTGGCCAAGATAAAGAAACACATTGAAATTTACAAGTAAAAATATTACTGGAGACTGAATTAAATGCAAAATGAGCTGTCTGTACTCTTGCTAAAATGAAATTAACTAATAAAACTGTAAATCAATATAAAAAGTATAAAATAAAATCACTAAATTGTATACAACGAGAGATAACTGGGAAATTTAAATATTTTCTAAGAGTGCAGAAACAAAATTAAAATATAATACAAAGACAACATGACGAAAAATAATAAAATGAAAAACAAGACTCAAACAATAATGATCTGAGAATAATAATGTATAAAAATATCAATAAAAGAAAATAATTCACTGCATAAAAGTGAAAATAATTCACTGCACAACAAGTACAACAAAATAATTCACTGCACAACAAGTACAACAAAATAATTCACTGCACAACAAGTGCAACAAAATAATTCACTGCAGAACAAGTGCAACAAAATAATTCACTGCACAACAAGTGCAACAAAATAATTCACTGCAGAACAAGTGCAACAAAATAATTCACTGCAGAACAAGTGCAACAAAATAATTCACTGCACAAGTGCAACAAAATTCACTGCACAACAAGTGCAACAAAATAATTCACTGCAGAACAAGTGCAACAAAATAATTCACTGCAGAACAAGTGCAACAAAATAATTCACTGCAGAACAAGTGCAACAAAATAATTCACTGCACAAGTGCAACAAAATAATTCACTGCACAAGTGCAACAAAATAATTCACTGCACAACAAGTGCAACAAAATAATTCACTGCAGAACAAGTGCAACAAAATAATTCACTGCAGAACAAGTGCAACAAAATAATTCACTGCACAACAAGTGCAACAAAATAATTCACTGCAGAACAAGTGCAACAAAATAATTCACTGCACAACAAGTGCAACAAAATAATTCACTGCACAACAAGTGCAACAAAATAATTCACTGCACAACAAGTGCAACAAAATAATTCACTGCACAACAAGTGCAACAAAATAATTCACTGCACAACAAGTGCAACAAAATAATTCACTGCAGAACAAGTGCAACAAAATAATTCACTGCAGAACAAGTGCAACAAAATACAGTGGACCCCTGCTTAACGATCACCTCCAAATGCGACCAATTATGTAAGTGTATTTATGTAAGTGCGTTTGTACGTGTAGAAATGCAACAAATTCAGTCAGTACTGGCACCTGAACATACTTCTGGAATGAAAAAAGTTCGTTAACCGGGGGTCCACTGTAATTCACTGCAGAACAAGTGCAACAAAATAAGGTGCAGTAATAATCACTGCAGTAATAATCACTGCAGTAATAAAGTTACACTGGGAAAATGTAGGTTAAATAATAAAATAAAAATATGAAGAAAAAACTGATTGAACACTTTAACCCTTAATTGTAAATTAGACAAAACAATTTACTCAGAGTAAATAAAACACTTTACGTTAAAAAGAAATTGAAATTACACTAAGAGTGAATTTGTTCAAAGAAATATGAAAAATATAAATAAAAATAAAAAAAGGGAAAACAAAAAAAAAATTTTAAACACTTACGGGGAGGGACAGAACCTTAAAATGGCGGGGCCCCCAACACTTACAAGTGGCGGGCACCCCTTTAAAGTGGCAGGGCACCCTTTCCCCCAAGGGTGGCGGGGCACCCCCTTACAAGTGGCGGGGCCACAACCAAAAGGGTGGGGGGCACACAACCTTACAAGGGGCCCGGGACCAACCCTTTGGCGGGGCACACAACATTTTCCAAGTGGGGGGGCACAAACATTTCAAGTGGCAGGGCACAAACCCTTCCAAGTGGCAGGGGGCCCCCACAAGTGGGGGGCCCACAACACTTAAAGGGGGCCCGGGGCCCCCAAACACTTACAAGGGGCCCGGGGCACCCAAACACAAGTGGCGGGGCACAAACCCTTTAAACAAGTGGCGGGGCCCCCAAAGTGGCGGGCACAAAACCTTTGGGGGTGGCGGGGCACACAACACTTAAAAATTGGCGGGGCACAACACTTCCGGGCAGGGCACACAACCCCTTAAGTGGGGGCACACAACACAAAAGGGGGGGGCACCCCTTCCGGGGGCCCAGGGCACCCCTTTCCGTGGCGGGGCACACAACCCCACAAGTGGGGGACACAACATTTCCCGGGCGGGGCACACAAAAACAAGTGGCAGGGCACACAACCCCCCGTGGCGGGCCCCCACACCCTTTAAAAAAAGGGGCGGGGGCCACAACACTTACAAGTGGCAGGGCACACAACACTTAAAAGGGGAAGGGGCACAAAAACCTTAAAGTGGCGGGGCACAAACCCCACAAGTAAAAAAAGGGCCACCACTTAAAAGGTGGGGCACAAAACACTTACAAGTGGCCGGGGGGCCCCCCTTGAAGGTGGCGGGGCCAAAACACTTACAAGGGGCGGGGCCCCAAACACTTACAAGGGCGGGCCCCAAAACACTTACAAGTGGCAGGGGCACACAACATTTAAAGTGGCGGGGCACCCTTTAGTGGCGGGGGCCACAACACTTACAAAGGGGGCGGGGCACAAAAATCCGGGCGGCGGGGGCCCAACCCCCCAAGTGGCGGGGCACACAACACTTACAAGTGGGGGGGCACACAACACTTACAAAGTGGGGGGACACCACAAGGGGGGCCCAAAAGGGGAAAAAGGGCAACACTTAAAAGTGGCAGGGCACCCTTACAAGGGTTGGGCACACAACACTTACAAGGGGGGACAAAACCCCCTTACAAGGGGGGGGGGCCCCCAAACATTTAAAAGTGGCGGGGCACTAACCTTAAAAAGGTGGCGGGGCACAAAACACTTAAAAGGGGCAGGGGCCCAAAACCCCCACAAGTGGCGGGAACACAACCTTACAAGGGCAGGGCACACAACCCCCAAGTGGCGGGGCCACAACCCCGGGAAGTGGCGGGGAACAAAACCTTAAAGGGGGCGGGGGCACCAACCCTAAAGTGGCGGGCCACAACACTTAAAGTGGCGGGGCCCAACCCCCAAGGGGCCCGGGACCCGGCAACAAGGGCGGGGCCACGAAACCTTACAAGTGGGGGGGCACACAACCTTACAAGTGGCGGGCACACAACCCTTGAATGGCAGGGCACAAAACCCTTACAAGTGGAGGGCACACAACCCCCTTAAAGGGCAGGGCCCCAAAACCCCCACAAGCGGCAGGGCACCTTCCCCACAAGTGGCGGGGCACACAACACTTACAAGTGGCGGGGCCACAACCCACAAGTGGCGGGCCCCAAAACCCCCAAAAGGTGGGGGCCCCCTTTGGTGGCGGGGCCCCAAACACTTACAAGTGGCGGGCACACAACCCTTAAAATGGCGGGGCAAAACCCTTTAAGGGGGGGGGCCAAAACCCTTAAAGGTGGCGGGGGCACACAACCCTTAAAAGGGGGGGGGGCACCAACCCTTTACAAGTGGCAGGGCACACAACCCTTAAAGGGGGGGGGGCCCCAAACCTTAAAGTGGCGGGGCCAAACCTTACAAGTGGCGGGGCACCAACACTTAAAAATTGGCGGGGCCAAAACCCCCCAAAAGGGTGGGGGGCCCCAAAACACTTAAAAGGTGGCGGGGCACCAACCTTACAAGTGGCCCACAACACCCGGGTGGCGGGGCCAAAACACTTAAAAGGTGGCGGGGCACCCCAACCCCCAAGTGGGGGGGCCACAACCCTTAAGGGGGGAAAACCTTTAAAAGGTGGCGGGGCACCAACCCTTAAAGTGGCGGGCCACAACCTTACAAGTGGCGGGGCACCCCCACAAGTGGCGGGGCACACAACATTTACAAGGGGCCCGGGGGCAAACAACATTTTACAAGTGGGGGTTTTTAACACTTACAAGTGGCGGGGCACACAACCTTAATCACGTTTTCATTATCTTAGTATATTCTTACAAAAAAATCTTCTGTGCCCTGATACGAAAAAATTTGCTGGCAAAAATAATGGTACGTTTTGCAAAAAAATTAGAGGAAGGGAAAACCTGGCATCGATAAAAGATACACAAAAAAAAATGGAAAATTTTTTAAAACTGGGGTGAATACCCACTGCATGAAATAAAAATGAAAATTCAAAGAATACAATGCTGAAAGAATACAAAAAAAAATGAATCACTTCACACAGGTTTTTTGACTGGTACCCCCACACAATAATACCTGAACATTAAAATGGTATAAAAAAAGACAGGTTGTTGGGTGTTAATTGCACAGGGGGGTACTTTTTTCGGAAATCCCCTTTTTTAAAAATCGAGAAAAAAGTTGATAGAAGCAGAAGATCTTAAAGACTTTAATCAGTCCATCACCCCTTAAAGTTTTGAGGTGGCCAGTCCCTCAGTCGGAAAAGGGACATTGTTCCATAAAAGAAACAGAGAATTTGTGAAACAATAAAAGAAGAAAAAATATGAATGAAACAATTTGTTTCTTCTTTTGGAAAAATGCCTTCCCGGACGGGGACTAACCTCAAAAAAAGGGGGGAGGGCCCACTCATCTTCCCAAGTCTCTTCTGTTTTCTATCAATTTTTCTGTTTTTCGGGAAGTTTTCCTGTGGTGGGAAAATTTCAAAAAACCCCAACTTTCATATTTTTCCTTTTTTTTAAAATAAAAATTTACTACAGACAAGAGTAGTATAATGTGTGGGGGAGTGTGTGTGTGTGTGTGTGTGTGTGTGTGTTTTTTAAGTGTTTTGTGTGTGTGGGGTTGTGTGTGTTTTGTGTGTGTGTGTGTTGTGTTGTGTTTTTGTTTTGTGTGTGTGTGTGTGTTTTGGGTAGTTTTGTGTGTGTGTGTGTGTGTGTGTGTGTGTTGTGTGTGTGTTTTGTGTGTGTGTGTGTGTGTGTGTGTGTGTGTGTGTGTGTGTGTGTTTTGTGTGTGTGTTGTGTGTGTTGTGTGTGTGTGTGTGTTGTGTTTTTTGGGGTGTGTGTGTGTGTGTTTTGTGTGTGTGTGTGTGTGTGTGTGTGTGTGTGTGTGTGTGTGTGTGTGTGTGTGTGTGTGTGTGTGTGTTTTTTTTTCTTTTGGGGTTTTGGGGGCCCGGTGGGTTCGTTAAGGTTTGGCTGTGTGTGTGTGTGTGTTGGGGGGGGGTTTGGGGGAGTTTTCCCTTTCTTTTCCCAAAGACCCCGGCCCCCCTTCAAGAAGGCACGGGACAGGCACCAAAAGTCAGTACCGACCACCCGGGGTGGTTCGTACAGCAGTTTGGGGGACCAGCAGTAAAAACCTGGTTGATCAGACTCGACCCATTTGGGGCCGGTCTCAGACCGGGCCGCGGGGGCGTTGACCCCCGAAACCCTCTCCAGGTAAACTCCAGGTATTACACTTAGTCTCCTTTCATCTTGACCTCCCTCTTTCTCCTACCCTTCCTTCCTCTCTCTCTGCCATGCACCTTCCTTCCTTCTCCATCCATCCTTCTCCTCTCTCTTTCCCTGACTATCCTCCCTCCCTCCCTCCCTCTCTCCCTCCCTCCCTCCCTCCCTCTTTCCTTCCCTCCCTCCCTCCTTCTCTCCTTCCCTCCCTCCCTCTTTTCTTTCCTCCCTCCTTCCATCCCCTCTTCCCTTCCTCCTTTCCTCTCTACTTCCCTCCCTTCTTTCCTCCCTCCCTCTTTCCCTCCGTTCTTTTCTCCGTCCTTTCCTCCCTCCCTCTTTCCCTCCCTTCTTTTCTCCCTTCTTTCCTCCCTCCCTCTTAAGATCCATCAAGGCCTCACATGTGGTTAGCTTCGCCGCTGCCATCAGGACCACATTATGATTTATGGATGGCACGATCTCGACGGCGGCACTCCTGGGAATAGTGCCATCACTCCGCGTGCCATCATCAGTGGTCATAGATGGCGGCACTCCTGGGAATAGTGCCATCACTCCTCTTTGCCATCTTTAAAAGTGGCCCGGAGGCGGCACTCCTGGGAATATTTCCCATCACTCCCTTCGATCATAAAATACCAAAAGGGGCGGTACGGGGGGAAAGTGCCATCCCCTCCCCATCATCAATGGTCATAATGGCGGCACTCCCGAATAATGCCATCATTTCGCGTGCCATCTTTTATAGATAGAAACCACCCCCTGCCCCCCTGCCTTTTTGCCCCCTTTAAAGCCTGAGTGCCATCATCATCCACCGTCCGTGTGCATCACTGAGCGTTAAACATGTATGATTTAGCATGGTTTTCGGCTAGGCAAGTGCCAGGATAAATAAGGATTGGAATAGGTAGATAAGTTATATTAAGCGTATATTGTAGAATAGGTGTTAGGATAGGTAGGTGTAGGATATCTAAGCGTTAGTTTGTGTATGGTTTAGGATAGGTTGGGGGAAAAGGGTAAGTGCTGGGGAGATAAGGGCTCAGGGCAGTTAAAAAGTTAGGGGTAGGGGTTGGGCTGGACAGGTAATATAATTCAGGATAGGTAAGTGTTAAGTTAATATGGCCTACGATAGCTGTGGTTTAGGATAGGTGATGGTTAGCTGTTTCTCGAGGATAGGTAAGGTTTAGGATAATTAAGGCCTGATAAACAAGCTGCAGTGACGTCACTACAGCAGCCAGCCAATCAGAGATCGCATTACGATGTAAAAGAACGGCTCAACTGAAGGAGGATTTTCTGTCGACTTCCACAACTCTGGCAAGTGTTGACTTCCACAGTTCTGGCAAGTGTTTACCCCACAACCTGGCAAGGGGTTTACAACTCTGGCAAAATTTTTTCTTCCACAACTCTGGAAATGTTTTCTTACAACTCTGGGAAGTGTTGACTTCCACAACTCTGGGGGTTTCTTCCCCCAACTCTGGCAAATGTTGACCCCCCAACTCTGAAGTGTTGACTTCCCCAACCTGGGGGAAAATGTTGAAACCCCACAACCTGCAAGGGGTGACTTTCCCCTTTTTGGCAAATGTTTACTTCCCCAACTCTGGCAAGTGTTTACTTCCACAAACCGGGGAAATGTTGACTTCCCCAACCCGGGTTGACTTACAACTCGGCATTTCCCACAACTCCAAAGTGTTTACTTCCCCAACTCGGGAAGTGTTTACTACAACCTGGCAAAAGGGGGTTTACTTTCCCCAGCCTGGGAAAATTTCTTCCCCAACCTTTTGGCAAGTGTTGGCTTCCAACCTGGGGAAGGGTTTACTTACAACCTGGCAAGTGTTTACTTCTTAATCTGGCGGTTGGGCTTCCCCAACCTGGCAAGTGTTTCTTTACAACCTGGCAAGTGTTTACTTACAACCTGGGGGGTTGACTTCCCCAACCCCGGCTTTTTGACTTCCCCAGTTCCGGCAAGTGTTTACTTTCCCCCAACCTGGCAAGTGTTATTCCACAACTCTGGCAAGTGTTGACTTCCCAACTCCCCGGCAAGTGTTGACTTAAAACTCTGGCAAGTGTTGACTTCCACAACTCTGGCAAGTGTTGTACAACCTGGCAAGTGTTTACTTCCACAACTTTTGGGGAAATGTTGACTTCCCCAACTCGGGAAGTGTTTTACTTCCCCCCCAACTCTGGCAAGTTGACTTACAGTTCTGGCAAGTGTTGACTTACAACCTGGGAAATGTTGACTTCCCCAACTCTGGGGAAGTGTTTGACTTTCACAGTTCCCGGCAAGTGTTCCTTCCCCAACCCCGGGGGAAATGTTGACTTCCCCAACCTGGAAGTGTTTACTTACAACCCGGGGAAGTGTTGACTTCCCCCAACCTGGGAAGTATTGACTTTACAACCCCTGGCAAGTTTTGACCCCCACAACCTGGCAAGTATTGGCTTCCACAACTCTGGGAAGTGTTGTTTCCCCAAAAATCCAAAGTATTGGCTTCCCCAATCGGGGAAATGTTGACCCCAACTCTGGCAAGTGTTTACTTTTTCCCCCGTTCTGGCATTTTGTTGACTTCCCCCAACTCTTTGGGAAGTGTTTACTTCCCCAAACCCGGGGAAGATTGACTTCCACAACTCTCAAAAGATTACAATCTGGGAAGTGTTTACTTTACATCTGGCAAGTGTTTACTTCCCCCAACTCTGGGGTATTGACTTACAACTCTGGAAAATGTTTCTTTACACCCCGGCAAAATGTTTACTTTACAACTCCCGGCAAATAAAAATTTTCCCCAACCTGGCAAAATATTGACTTCCCAACTCTGGGGAAGTTTGGGCCCCACAACCCCGGGGTTGACTTCCCCAACTCTGGGTTTTACTTCCCCTCTGGGGTTTACTTACAACCTGGCCCAAATATTGACCCCCAACTCCCGGCGATTGACTACAACCCCGGGGGATTTACCCCACAACCTGGCGGTTCAAGTGTTGACTTCCACAACTCTGGCAAGTGTTGACTTCCACAACTCTGGCAAGTGTTGACTTCCACAGCTCTGGCAAGTGTTGACTTCCACAACTCTGGCAAGTGTTGACTTCCACAACTCTGGCAAGTGTTGACTTCCACAACTCTGGCAAGTGTTGACTTTCACAGTTCTGGCATGTGTTGACTTCCACAACTCTGGCAAGTGTTGACTTCCACAACTCTGGCAAGTATTGACTTCCACAACTCTGGCAAGTATTGACTTCCACAACTCTGGCAAGTGTTGACTTCCACAGCTCTGGCAAGTGTTGACTTTCACCACTCTGGCAAGTGTTGACTTCCACAACTCTGGCAAGTGTTGGCAAGTGTTGACTTCCACAACTCTGGCAAGTTTTGACTTCCACAACTCTGGCAAGTGTTGACTTCCACAACTCTGGCTGTTGCAAGTTCTGGCAAGTTGACTTCCACAACTCTCTGTTGCAAGTGTTGACTTCCACAACTCTGGCAAGTGTTGACTTCCACAACTCTGGCAAGTGTTGACTTCCACAACTCTGGCAAGTGTTGACTTCCACAACTCTGGCAAGTATTGACTTCCACAACTCTGGCAAGTGTTGACTTCCACAACTCTGGCAAGTGTTGACTTCCACAACTCTGGCAAGTGTTGACTTCCACAACTCTGGCAAGTGTTGACTTCCACAACTCTGGCAAGTGTTGACTTCCACAACTCTGGCAAGTGTTGACTTCCACAACTCTGGCAAGTGTTGACTTCCACAACTCTGGCAAGTGTTGACTTCCACAACTCTGGCAAGTGTTGACTTCCACAACTCTGGCAAGTATTGACTTCCACAACTCTGGCAAGTGTTGACTTCCACAACTCTGGCAAGTGTTGACTTCCACAACTCTGGCAAGTATTGACTTCCACAACTCTGGCAAGTGTTGACTTCCACAACTCTGGCAAGTGTTGACTTCCACAACTCTGGCAAGTATTGACTTCCACAACTCTGGCAAGTATTGACTTCCACAACTCTGGCAAGTGTTGACTTCCACAACTCTGGCAAGTGTTGACTTCCACAACTCTGGCAAGTATTGACTTCCACAACTCTGGCAAGTGTTGACTTCCACAACTCTGGCAAGTGTTGACTTCCACAACTCTGGCAAGTATTGACTTCCACAACTCTGGCAAGTGTTGACTTCCACAACTCTGGCAAGTGTTGACTTCCACAACTCTGGCAAGTGTTGACTTCCACAACTCTGGCAAGTATTGACTTCCACAACTCTGGCAAGTGTTGACTTCCACAACTCTGGCAAGTGTTGACTTCCACAACTCTGGCAAGTGTTGACTTCCACAACTCTGGCAAGTGTTGACTTCCACAACTCTGGCAAGTATTGACTTCCACAACTCTGGCAAGTGTTGACTTCCACAACTCTGGCAAGTGTTGACTTCCACAACTCTGGCAAGTGTTGACTTCCACAACTCTGGCAAGTGTTGACTTCCACAACTCTGGCAAGTATTGACTTCCACAACTCTGGCAAGTGTTGACTTCCACAACTCTGGCAAGTATTGACTTCCACAACTCTGGCAAGTGTTGACTTCCACAACTCTGGCAAGTGTTGACTTCCACAACTCTGGCAAGTATTGACTTCCACAACTCTGGCAAGTATTGACTTCCACAGTTCTGGCAAGTGTTGACTTCCACAGTTCTGGCAAGTGTTGACTTCCACAACTCTGGCAAGTGTTGATTGACTGTTGATTTTTAACTGGATTCACCAAAGAAAACAGTGTGAAGAATCTATACAGAGATTTAATAACTCTTGTAAATAGGTCACAATACGTAACAGCAACCATCAGAATAACTACTACCACCACTATCACCACAATTACTACCACCCCTACAACATCTGTCACCGTCACTGTAACCAAAATTACTACC
>NC_091314.1:11995799-12005799 GCF_038502225.1 Cherax quadricarinatus
TAGGCTCCACCACCACCCCTCATGTATCCTGGTGTTGCTAGTCCCCACCACCATCCCTCATGTATCCTGGTGTTGCTAGTCTCCACCACCATCCCTCATGTATCATCCATCACCACCATCACTCATGTATCCTGGTGTTGCTAGTCTCCACCACCATCCCTCACGTATCCTCCACCACCACCATCCCTCACGCATCCTCCACCATCACCATCTCTCATGTATCCTGGTGTTGCCATGCTCCACCACCATTCCTCATGTATCCTGGTGTTGCTATGCTCCACCACCATCCCTCACGTATCATCCACCACCACCATCCCTCACGTATCATCCACCACCACCATCCCTCACGTATCATCCACCACCACAATCCCTCACGCATCATCCACCACCACCATCCCTCATGTATCCTGTGTTGCTAGACTCCACCATCATCACTCACGTATCCTCCACCACCACCATCTCTCATGTATCCTGGTATTGCTAGGCTCCACCACCATCCCTCACGTATCCTCCACCACCACCATCTCTCACGTATCATGGTGTTGCTAGGTTCCACCACCATCCTTTACGTATCCTCCACCACCACCATCCCTCATGTATCCTGGTTTTGCTAGGCTCCACCACCATCCCTCATGTATCCTGGTGTTGCTAGGCTCCACCACAATCCCTCACGTATCCTCCACCACCACCATCCCTCATGTATCCTGGTTTTGCTAGGCTCCACCACCATCCCTCATGTATCCTGGTGTTGCTAGGCTCCACCACCATCCCTCATGCATCCTGGTGTTGCTAGACTCCACCATCCCCCACGTATCCTCCACCACCACCATCCCTCATGTATCCTGGTGTTGCTAGGCTCCACCATCCCTCACGTATCCTCCACCATCACCATCCCTCGTGTATACTGGTGTTGCTAGGCTCCACCACTATCCCTCATGTTCTAAATATTAGACAAGAAAATAACCATGCCACATATAAACTAAATAATGTAGATCTTAATATTACTGACTGCGAAAAGAATTTAAGAGTTCTGGTTAGCAGTAATCTAAAACCAAGACAACAGTGCATAAGTGTTCGCAATAAAGCTAACAGAATTCTTGGCTTCATAGCAAGAAGTATAAATAATAGAAGTCCTCAGGTTGTTCTTCAACTCTATATACGTATCTTTGGTTAGGCTTCATTTAGATTATGTTGAACAGTTTTGGCCACTAATACAGAATGGATATAAATGCTCTGGAAAATGTACAAAGGAGGATGACAAAGTTGATCCCATGTATCAGAAATCTTCCCTATGAGGATAGACTGAGGGCCCTGAATCTGCACTCCCTAGAAAGGCGTAGTTAGGAGGGATATGATTGAGGTGTATAAATGGAAGACAGGAATAAATAAAGGGGATGTAAATAGTGTGTTAAACATATCTAGCCTAGACAGGACTCGCAGCAATGGTTTTAAGTTGGAAAAATTCAGATTCAGGAAGGATGTAGGAAAGCACTGGTTTGGTAATAGAGTTGTGGATGAGTGGAACAAACTCCCGAGTACCGTCATAGTAGATAAGACGTTGTGTAATTTTAAAAATAGGTTGGATGAATACATGAGTGGGTGTGGGTGGGTGTGAGTTGGACCTGACTAACTTGTGTTGGTAGGTCTGATGCCGTGCTCTTTAAGTGGGTGTGACCTGCCCTGACTAGCCTTGGGCCGGTAGGAGAATTGGACCTGCCTCGCATGGGCCAGTAGGCCTGCTGCAGTGTTCCTTATTTCTTATGTATCTGATGTTGTAATAATATTGGTAGAATTATCGACAATATGTTATGCAAAAGGACACAAGTGCATCTAATGTGACATTTTATTGTGGCAACGTTTCGCTCTCCAGGAGCTCTGTCAAGCCGTATTACGCTTCAAGAACAATACCACGTTTCCCACACATGTATTAAATATATTTTTTAAATCTTCCTCTTCCTCCTCCTCCCATTTCTCTTCTTCTTCTCTTATTCCTCCTTCACCACTCATTGACATATGCACTAATTTTATGTGTCTCTCTTCTCTTGAAATCTTTTACTCCCTCTCTTACATTCTCCCTCCATTCCTTCGCTTCCTTTCCCCTCTTTCTTCTTACTCCTTCCCCTCCCCTACCCGCTACCCATCCGTCAAGGGGAGACGCACTCTAGGCCTGTCTCTGTCCATCAATAGGCTGTGTTTGATGTCGCTAAACCCACGTGGCATTTTACCATATTCAAGCCCTCTTTTCTCCCCTTTATTCCCCCGTTTTTCCTCTGTTCTACCCCTCCTTCTCCCTACCCTTCCCTGGTTCCCCTCTTTTCCCTCGTTCCTTCGGTAATTCAGCCTAGTCGGACAATATTCATGTTCCAGATTTTTATTTAATAAATCGCATTTGTCTTGCATAAGGAGAAAGAATTAGTACATAGGAGCGCATGGGCGTACGTAGGGGTTTATGGGCGTGCACAGGGGTGCATGGGCGCGCATGGGCGTAGAAAAAATTATTCAGACAAGTCAAAATGTCGCAGCTAAAATTAAATATAGAATTTTAAACACTTTTCGCTCACCTCCTGGACCGTTGTCGGGGCGCTAATGGGTCAATAACGGCCCAGGAAGGAGTGAAACGTCGTCCAGCTTGTCGTCTGCGTCAAGACAGAAGGATATACGACCGGCTGGTTAATTGGTCCGACTCCAGGAAGAGTCGTCATGGCGGCTTTGTTGTCACCTGTCCACTACCAGTCAAGAATAATTCAGTTTCTGAAGAATCGGGAATTAAAGTAAACTGTCACTGTATATACACTGAGGGACATACACGTCTCAGGGTATATACACTGAGTGACATACATGTCTCAGTGTATATACACTGAGGGACATACACGTCTCAGGGTATATACACTGAGTGACATACACGTCTCAGTGTATATACACTGAGGGACATACACGTCTCAGGGTATATACACTGAGTGACATACACGTCTCAGTGTATATACACTGAGTGACATACACGTCTCAGTGTATATACACTGAGTGACATACACGTCTCAGTGTATATACACTGAGTGACATACACGTCTCAGTGTATATACACTGAGGGACATACACGTCTCAGTGTATATACACTGAGGGACATACACGTCTCAGTGTATATACACTGAGTGACATACACGTCTCAGTGTATATACACTGAGTGACATACACGTCTCAGCGTATATACACTGAGTGACATACACGTCTCAGTGTATATACACTGAGTGACATACACGTCTCAGTGTATATACACTGAGTGACATACACGTCTCAGCGTATATACACTGAGTGACATACACGTCTCAGTGTATATACACTGAGTGACATACACGTCTCAGTGTATATACACTGAGTGACATACACGTCTCAGTGTATATACACTGAGTGACATACACGTCTCAGTGTATATACACTGAGTGACATACACGTCTCAGCGTATATACACTGAGTGACATACACGTCTCAGTGTATATACACTGAGTGACATACACGTTTCAGTGTATATGCACTGAGGGATATACACGTCTCAGTGTATATACACTGAGTGACATACACGTCTCAGCGTATATACACTGAGTGACATACACGTCTCAGTGTATATACACTGAGTGACATACACGTTTCAGTGTATATGCACTGAGGGACATACACGTCTCAGTGTATATACACTGAGTGACATACACGTCTCAGTGTATATACACTGAGTGACATACACGTCTCAGTGTATATACACTGAGTGACATACACGTCTCAGCGTATATACACTGAGTGACATACACGTCTCAGTGTATATACACTGAGTGACATACACGTTTCAGTGTATATGCACTGAGGGACATACACGTCTCAGTGTATATACACTGAGTGACATACACGTCTCAGTGTATATACACTGAGTGACATACACGTCTCAGTGTATATACACTGAGGGACATACACGTCTCAGTGTATATACACTGAGGGACATACACGTCTCAGTGTATATACACTGAGGGACATACACGTCTCAGTGTATATACACTGAGGGACATACACGTCTCAGTGTATATACACTGAGGGACATACACGTCTCAGTGTATATACACTGAGGGACATACACGTCTCAGTGTATATACATTGTGGGACATACACGTCTCAGGGTATATACATTGTGGGACATACACGTCTCAGTGTATATACACTGAGGGACATACACGTCTCAGTGTATATACATTGTGGGACATACACGTCTCAGTGTATATACACTGAGGGACATACACGTCTCAGTGTATATACATTGTGGGACATACACGTCTCAGTGTATATACATTGTGGGACATACACGTCTCAGTGTATATACACTGAGGGACATACACGTCTCAGTGTATATACATTGTGGGACATACACGTCTCAGTGTATATACATTGTGGGACATACACGTCTCAGTGTATATACACTGAGGGACATACACGTCTCAGTGTATATACACTGAGGGACATACACGTTTCAGTGTATATGCACTGAGGGACATACACGTCTCAGTGTATATACATTGTGGGACATACACGTCTCAGTGTATATACATTGTGGGACATACACGTCTCAGTGTATATACACTGAGGGACATACACGTCTCAGTGTATATACATTGTGGGACATACACGTCTCAGTGTATATACATTGTGGGACATACACGTCTCAGTGTATATACACTGAGGGACATACACGTCTCAGTGTATATACACTGAGGGACATACACGTCTCAGTGTATATACACTGAATGACATACACGTCTCAGTGTATATACATTGTGGGACAGACACGTATCAGGGTATATACACTGAGGGACATACACGTCTCAGTGTATATACACTGAATGACATACACGTCTCAGTGTATATACATTGTGGGACATACACGTCTCAGTGTATATACATTGTGGGACATACACGTCTCAGTGTATATACATTGTGGGACATAAACGTCTCAGTGTATATATACTGAGTGACATACACGTCTCAGTGTATATGCACTGAGGGACATACACGTCTCAGTGTATATACACTGAGGGACATACACGTCTCAGTGTATATACACTGAGGGACATACACGTCTCAGTGTATATACACTGATGGACATACACGTCTCAGCGTATATACACTGAGGGACATACACGTCTCAGTGTATATACACTGAGGGACATACACGTCTCAATGTATATACACTGAGGGACATACACGTCTCAGGGTATATACACTGAGGGACATACACGTCTCAGTGTATATACACTGAGGGACATACACGTCTCAGTGTATATACACTGAGGGACATACACGTCTCAGTGTATATACATTGTGGGACATACACGTCTCAGTGTATATACATTGTGGGACATAAACGTCTCAGTGTATATATACTGAGTGACATACACGTCTCAGTGTATATACACTGAGGGACATACACGTCTCAGTGTATATACACTGAGGGACATACACGTCTCAGTGTATATACATTGTGGGACATACACGTCTCAGTTATATACATTGTGGGACATAAACGTCTCAGTGTATATATACTGAGTGACATACACGTCTCAGTGTATATACACTGAGGGACATATACGTTTTAGTGTATATACACTGAGGGACATACACGTCTCAGTGTATATACACTGAGGGACATACACGTCTCAGTGTATATACACTGAGGGACATACACGTCTCAGTGTATATACATTGTGGGACATACACGTCTCACTGTATATACATTGTGGGACATAAACGTCTCAGTGTATATACACTGAGGGACATACACGTCTCAGTGTATATACACTGAGGGACATACACGTCTCAGTGTATATACACTGAGGGACATACACGTCTCACTGTATATACATTGTGGGACATAAACGTCTCAGTGTATATACACTGAGGGACATACACGTCTCAGTGTATATACACTGAGGGACATACACGTCTCAGTGTATATACATTGTAGGACATAAACGTCTCAGTGTATATACACTGTGGGACATATACGTATCAGTGTATATACACTGTGCGTTCGACATAAGCATGCACTCGACTTGTCGATCTTGTTCTGTTATTCGACACAGGTGATGCAAGGGAAGCTTCGTTGTGGAGAACAAAATCTCCTCGTTTAGTGAAACAAAATCCCCTCGTTTGGCACAACAAAATCCCCTCGCTGGGACAACAAAATCCCTTCATTTGGAGAAACAAAATCCCCTCGTTTGGTGGGACAAATTCCCTCGTTTTGGACAAAAAATTCACCTCGTTTAGTACAAAAAAATCATTCGTTTAGTTAAACAAAATCCCCTCGCTTGGTGGAACAAAATCCCCTCGTTTGGGACAACAAAATCTATTCGTTTGGTGGAATAAAATTCCCTCGCTTTAGGCAACGAAATCTCTTGGTTTAGCACAACAAAATTTCCTTGTTTTGGACAACAAAATCCCCTCATTTGAGACAAAAAAATAACCCTCATTTGTGACGACAAAATCCCCTCATTTGGGACAACAAAATCCCCTCGTTTGGGACAACAAAGTCCCCTCTTTTGGGACAACAAAATCCCCTCGTTTGGCAGCAGTAAATCAGATGACTGCCGTAGAGGTGAGAATACACAAGTGCTGATGTGAGGTGTTGACACACAAGGGAGAGAGAGAGAGAGCTGGCTTTATTTGTACATTGTCCAGCTTGCCTGTAGAGCGTGAGAGCAAGAACAGGTTTTCTCTCTCTCTCTCTCTCTCTCTCTCTCTCTCTCTCTCTCTCTCTCTCTCTCTCTCTCTCTCTCTCTCTCTCTCTCTCTCTCTCTCTCTCTCTCTCTCTCTCTCTCTTCTACACAGGGTTTGACAAAGTTAGGTTAAGAATCCCTAGCTTTATTGACAAGCTATTTACAAGTTAAGGATTCTTAACTTTATTGACAAGCTAAGAGCTATTACCTACATCAGCTCGTTTGAAAGCATTTTTATTGTTATGAAGCATACAAGTAGGGAACAGGATGAAGTTGGAGCCATCTGTGGGACAGCATTTTCATTTGATCAACTGACTTTATCTCCTTGACATCATAATGCTGTACAAATGTGTTCCAGATTCAAATCATCCTGGGGATAAAAGATCTCAGATGAAGTGATGTTCTGGAGAAGGGTACAGCCAGAGTGAAGTTGCTGCTTTCTGCCCGTCTTGTGGTATAGAAGCTTGACTCATGAAATCGTAATGACACGATTGCAAACAAACCATACCACGAGTGGAGTTTGAACCCGCTGTCAGAGTGCCTCAAAACTCCAGACCGTCGCGTTAGCCACTGGTATAGAAGCTTGCTTCTCGCTGTCCTCGAAGTGGAACCAAGTATGGTACTTTGACAATGTTGGCCTTGTACATAACAGTAAGGCCACCCACATCCCTCCTGTGTTGAAGACTCTGCTGAAATGATAGATCTATCCAGGATGGGTCCAGGCGAGAGATGAGACGTCTTGCTCTGTTCTCTGCTCCGTCAAGCAGTCGCAGATGAGAGGGGGGGGGGCAGGAAAACCAAGAAAGTGGAGAATACTCAAGGTGTGAAATACGTCGAAGTGCTGTAAGCTTCCTGGCTGCCTTGTTTGCAAGATTTACATCGTGGTTCTACATGGCCAGTTTGGAGTCAAATTTCACCCCAAGGATATCAACTTCTTTCCCCAGGTACCAACGCTCTCCCATTCATACTTACTGCTGCTCCGGCATTACCATCATGGTGCCTAGGGACCATCATCATTTGTGTTTTCTCAGGTGCAAATGTTACTTGCCATCGGTCTCCCCAAGCTGATATAGCTCTTAGCTGGTGATTGATGTAGCTTAGAGCAGCTGGCATTTCTTCTCTTGGATAAGTGAATGTCAGTGTACAGTCATCTGCATATGCATGTGATTCTGGGATGAGATGAAGAAGGTCGTTGAAGTAGACATTCCATAACAATGGACCCAGCACGCTTCCTTGTGGAACGCTTGCCCCAATAGGATGTCTTCCTCATTCTGTTCCATTGAGAACTACCCTTAGAGATCTACCATGAAGGTAATCACTGAGGAGACGTTGCGTAGAGCCTGCAATTCCCAGTGCTTGCAGTTTTGCGAAGAGGCCCTGGTGCCACACTCGGTCGAAAGCACCAGCAATATCCAGTGCTACCACACAGCTGATTTTGGATTCATCCAGTGACTGGTGCCATTTAGTGGAGAGGTTTAACAACAGATCAGCAGCAGAGTAACCTTTCCTGAAGCCATATTGACGGTCACAAAGTAGTGAATGGTAGTCAAAAATATTTGTCGTTTGTCTTGAGATTATTGTCTAAAGGATCTCTCTCTCTCTCCTTCTCTCTCTCTCTCTCTCTCTCTCACTCTCTCTCTCTCTCTCTCTCTCTCTCTCTCTCTCTCCTTCTCTCACTCTCTCTTTCTTTTCTCTCTCTCTTCTCTCTCTCTCTCTTTCCTTCTCTCCCTTCTCTCTCTCTCTCTCTCTCTCTCTCTCTCTCTCTCTTTCTCTCTCTCTCACTCTCTCTCAAACTCTTAGATATTCTGTAATCCCATTATCTCTCCACGCTCTTCCAGAGAAAGAGAGAGAGAGAGAGAGAGAGAGAGAGAGAGAGACAGACAGACAGACAGACAGACAGACAGACAGAGACAGATAGACAGAGAGAGAGAGAGAGAGAGAGAGAGAGAGAGAGAGAGAGAGAGAGAGAGAGAGAGAGAGAGAGAGAGAGAGAGAGAGAGACAGACAGACAGACAGAGAGAGAGAGAGGGTGGTGAATCATCTAAAAATGGGAGAAGTCAAAAGAAGAGAATGTTAACGCGGAATATAATCAGTGGAAGAGAAAGAGAATGAGGAAGAGAATGAGGAACAGGTGGAAGATAATGAGGAATAGGAGGAAGATATTGAGAAATAGGAGGAAGAGAATGAGGAATAGGAGGAGGAAGAGGATGAAAAAATGAAGAGGAAATAGAAGAAATATAACGTGAAAATAGAACAGTATTGTATATAGATGAAGGAAAAAGAGAAAAACAAAGAAATGGAGAAGGGGATAAAAAAAGAAAAGAAGAAGACGAGGGGATTAAAAACCTGCGAGGGGGGAGGAAAGAGGGGAAGAGATTAAGAGGAACGTGTGAGAGAGAGAGAGAGAGAGAGAGCGAGAGAGAGAGAGAGAGAGAGAGAGAGAGAGAGAGAAAGAGAGAGAGAGAGAGAGAGAGAGACGGTAGTTTTAGGAAAGGAGTTGGCTGGAGGAGAGGGGAAACAGGGAATGGAGAAACGTCAGGTAGAGGGAAATGGAGCGAACAAACCTCATAGATGGAGTGGGTGAGTGGTGGGGTGATGTGGGTGGGGTGGTGGTGATTGGTGGGTGATGGTGTTGGTAATGTGGTGTGGGTGATGTGGTGTGGGTGATGTGGTGTGGGTGATGTGGTGGGGGAAGTGGTGGGTGATGTGGGGGTGGTGATGTTGGGGGGGATGTGGTGGGGTGATGGGGGGTGATGTGGGTGGGTGATGTGGGTGGTGGGGGGGATGATGTGGGGTGATGGTGTGGGTGGGGGTGTGGGTGATGTGGGGTGGGGTGGGTGGGTGGGGTGGTGGGGGATGGGTGGTGATGTGATGTGGGTGATGTGTGGGTGATGTGGTGTGGGTGATGTGGTGTGGGTGATGTGTGGGTGATGTGGTGTGGGTGATGTGGTGTGGGTGATGTGTGGGTGATGTGGTGTGGGTGATGTGGTGTTGGTGGGTGGGTGTGTGGAGTGATGGAAAATGGGTGGAGCATGGGTGTGGGTGAGTGTGATGGTGGGGGGTGATGGGGGTGGGTGATGTGGTGTGGGTGATGGGTGGTGATGTGGGGGGTGATGGGTGTGGTGGGTGTGGTGTGGTGTGTGTGTGGGTGGGTGTGGTGTGGGTGATGTGGGGTGATGTGGTGGGGACGTGGTGGGGTGAGTGGTGGGTGGTGTGGTGGGTGATGGGGGTGGGTGATGTGGTGGGTGTGG
>NC_091314.1:12010799-12015799 GCF_038502225.1 Cherax quadricarinatus
ATGTTTTAAAATACTAATTACAGAGGGGGCCACTAGGACACCTAGCATGGCTAGGCATTTCGGACAGACTTAAATTAATTCTAAACTTTAAATTATTACAGATAATGGTATTAAGACTAAGTGACTACATTATAGTTTGTAAGTTTAGCAATGTGAATGCTTTTGTTTTGGCACAATACATAGTGTCTATATTAGAGTATCATAGGCAAGCTTATGACTAGTTAGGGTTCATTATTTTAAGGTTAAGATTCGTATTTCTGTGTTTATAGTCGATGGGTGAGTGAGTGTAAGTGTGAACCACCAGGTGGTTTACATGTAGTTAGGTGACGGGGTGTATCAGGGAAGTAAGATGTTTTCTAACTGTAGTTTTGAAAGTGATGAATGTGTCTGCAGTTCTAGAGTTCTCAGGTAGGGTGTTCCAGATTTTAGGGCCTTTGACATACATTGAATTTTTGTAAAGGTTTAGTCGGACACGGGGAATGTCATAAAGATATTCGTGTCCGATGTTATGCCTGTGGGTCCTGTCACAACTATCAAGAAAGCGTTTTAGGTCAAGGTTAATATTGGAATTTAAAGTCCTGTAGATGTAGATTGCTCAGTAGTAAGTGTGGATGTTCTGAACAGGGAGTAAGTTTATGTCTATGAAGAGTGGGGGGATGTGTTGCCAAGGATGGGATTTAGTGATTATTCTTACTGCGGCTTTTTGTTGGGTTATTATTGGCTTTAGATGTGTTGCTGCAGTTGATCCCCAAGCACAAATAGCATAGGTGAGGTATGGATAAATGAGTGAATGGTATAGTGTGAGAAGGGCAGTTTGTGGCACGTAATATCGTATCTTGGAGAGGATCCCCACTATTTTGGATACTTTTTTTTTATGTGTTGGATATGGGTGCTGAAATTTAGGTTGTTGTCGAGGTATAGACCTAGGTAGTGACGCGAGGCAGTGTGACTCGAGGTAGTGTGACTCGAGGTAGTGTGACACAAGGTGGTGTGACTCTGGGTAATGTGACGCGAGGTAGTATGACACGAGGTAGTGTAACTCGAGGTAGTGTGGCTCGAGGTAGTGTGACTCGAGGTAGTGTGACACAAGGTGGTGTGACTCGGGGTATTGTGACAAGAGGTAGTGTGACGTGAGGTAGTGTGACACAAGGTAGTGTGATTCGAGGTAGTGTGATACAAGGTAGTGTGACTCGGTGTAATGTGACTCGAGGTAGTGTGACTCGAGGTAGTGTGACTCGAGGTAGTGTGACTCGAGGTAGTGTGACTTGAGGTAGTGTGACTCGAGGTAGTGTGACTCGAGGTAGTGTGACTCGAGGTAGTGTGACTCGAGGTAGTGTAACTCGAGGTAGTGTGACACTAGGTGGTGTGACTCGGGGTAATGTGACACGAGGTAGTATAACGCGAGGTAGTGTGACTCGAGGTAGTATGACTCGAGGTAGTATGACTCGGGGTAATGTGACGCGAGGTAGTGTGACTCGAGGTAGTGTGACTCGAGGTAGTGTGACTCGAGGTAGTGTGACTCGAGGTAGTGTGACTTGAGGTAGTGTGACTTGAGGTAGTGTGACTTGAGGTAGTGTGACTCGAGGTAGTGTGACTCGAGGTAGTGTGACTTGAGGTAGTGTGACTTGAGGTAGTGTGACTCGAGGTAGTGTGACTCGAGGTAGTGTGACTCGAGGTAGTGTGACTTGAGGTAGTGTGACTTGAGGTAGTGTGACACAAGGTGGTGTGACTCGGGAGTGTGACTTGAGGTAGTGTGACTTGAGGTAGTGTGACTGAGGTAGTGTGACTGAGGTAGTGTGACTCGAGTAGTGTGACGAGTAGTGTGACGGAGTAGTGTGACTCAGGTAAGTGACTCGAGTAGTGTACTGGGCTAGGTGGATGAGGTAGAGTGACTCGAGGTAGTGTGGCTCGAGGTTGTGTGACACAAGGTGGTGTGACTTGGGGCAATGTGACACGAGGTAGTGTGACGCGAGGTAGTGTGACACAAGGTAGTGTGACTCGAGATAGTATAACTCGAAGTAGTGTGACACAAGATAGTGTGACGCGATGCAGTGTGACACAAGGTAATGTGACTCAAGTTAAAGATTAACGGCACAAGACCTACAGGTGGAAGACTGACACAGTTTGCAGAGAGGAACTGTACTGAGACATTACGTCTGTGAAACACACTCTTCTTCAGTCAGTATAGAAAGATAAACAAACATATTTATACAAGCGCAGTCAGGTGAGTGGCCAGATGACTGAGGTCACACCGTGAGTGGAATGAGAGAGAGAGAGAGAGAGAGAGAGAGAGAGAGAGAGAGAGAGAGAGAGAGAGAGAGAGGAAGACTACCAGTCATATCGATGACCAATTTATACAAGAAGAGTTAAAGGTTTAGATAAACTGTAAGCTCTGATTCTCCCTGGAAGTAGACGCTAGTGACAGACCTCTTTTCCTTGACACCTTTCTTGCTAAACAAAACAGTCACCTCAGATTCCAAGTATACTGAAGATCAACCAACAAGAATAACATGATTCACCATGATTGAAAAGCCAGACGAGATACACTCATTGGCATTTTTTTTTCACCTGTCTACGGGATCTGTAGCCCAAAATTTCTCGAGGATGAACGCAGCATCCTTAAAGACATCTTCCTGATGCTAAAGTCTCCTACACACATCATCATCATTATTTTTTGCCGCACGGACCAGGCATACAAAATGTTCACTTTACCAAAACCGGAGAACAACGCAGACCACTCTTCCTTCGTACAGATCACACCGCTGGATATATCACACCCATCGTCTCCAATTTCACAATGGTGTTGCTACCATTACATCCAGAACCCATCAAAAACTTGACCAGGATTACAGATAACCACCTGAACCACAGCAAAGATGGTGTCTGCGTGATATCGTGAGGTGGCCCTGACCTGATGCCTACAGCTGAGGTTGTAAGAACACCAACGTGCCTGAAGGACTAGCAACGTGAATAACACCTTCGTGACAGAGGCCAGACCGCACACCTGATGTTTTGGAAGCAAGCCCAACTGGTCAGGAAGGAAAGGAACAAAGTACGACTCAAATCAGGTGCCTAGAAGCTGCTCTCATTAGTGCAGAAAATGCAAGCCAACAGAACGAAGGAGCTTTCAACTTAGCCAAAACTTAAGCTCAACTTCTCTTGAAAACAGGTTAATAATAACATCTACCCACACAGTGTCCTCCCTGACCAGGTAACTCTCCTGACAACGCTCGTATGAATATGCTTATCCATCGCTGTGTACCGACCGAAGAAGCCTGTTCCACTGGCGAAGTATCTCGATCAGGCTCCTCTTTGCAAACTGCGCCTATCCTTTTTGACTCAGACTAATTGCTGTGGCCCCCAGCACCCGTTTGCTCCTTCTCGTGGCCCTTTCAGACACAGACAGAGAGGAAGGTAGAAAGGCAAAACATATGTAAACACAGACAAGAAATTACGCAAATGAAAAAGAGTTTAAGAAGCACAGTCAGTGTTTTGGCGTTAAATAAATATATTTATTTTTTTCACATCGAGAGAGAGAGAGGGTAGAATTTAATTCTGTGTTGTAAAGCGAGTCAGAGCCGTGATACAGAGAGTTGTGTGTGCTGGCACTGTGTCATAAGTTGTGTCACCTGACGCCCTGGAGGGCCTTTGATAGCCTAATAACGAGTCTGCCAGTAGTAACGGACGGTTCCTGTCCGGAGCGAGTCATTTGCACTCCTGTGAACCTTAGGAATGGTGTGTGAGAGCGGTTCCGTGTACGTGGAAGTCGTTCTACGTGGATGTGGCTCTCTCCCTGCGTCCGTAGCTTTCTCATTACGTACGTGTCTTACATGCACGTGATTCGTATCACCGCACATCTGCATCAATACACCAGCGTACCAGTACATTACAACACCGTTACACAACTACTTCAGTACATCAATGCATTACAGCATCAATACATCATATCCCGGTGTGAACTCCTGCATATATAAATGCATCAATGTATAACTACAAAAAATACATCAATAAACCACTGTAGCAATGCATTACTGTATCGACAGATGACTGCATCAACAAAGCACGGTATGGACACATAATTGTATTAATACAATACTGTATATGAGTGCAGGAGGGCAGGCTAAGACAGCAACTCACAGACGTAATATGTCTGCAGTATTAGAATTGAGAGACGCGTGTGAGACAGGTGAGTGTAATTATGCCATACCTACCTGTCACCAGGTTATGAAGCTGCCAAGCTTCATTCTCTCACTCTCTCTCATTCTCTCTCTCTCTCTCTCTCTCTCTCTCTCTCTCTCTCTCTCTCTCTCTCTCTCTCTCTCTCTCTCTCTCTCTCAGAGAGCACCATATGGCTCCTTGAAAGGTGTAAACAAACAGGAGTTTCGCCTCTCCACACGCCCCTGAAAAGAAAAAAAAAACGGCGGATGGAGTATTTTGATTCGAGGTGAGATGATTGACTTGAGTCACCTTATGGGAACAAACAGGAGGGATAATGTCAACAACGGCTGAGATGATCGTCCCGTTGGTGAGACAAGAAGAGGGGTGGAGATTTTTTTTTTTTTTACACTTGGGGGAGGAATATTGAATATTATTATTGTGGTTATATGCATGAGAGAGAGAGAGAGAGAGAGAGAGAGAGAGAGAGAGAGAGAGAGAGAGAGAGAGAGAGAGAGAGAGAGAGAGTTGGGAACAATGATTAAGGAGGGGTGTACATAGTTTTGAGGCGTTGATTGGTACAGTGTGAACAGTTATGAATACTGTGTATGTATGTATGTATGTATGCATGTATGAATGCATGTATGTATGTATGAATGTATGTATGCATGCATGTATGCATGCATGTATGTATGTATGTATGTATGTATGTATGTATGTATGTATGTATGTATGTATGTATGTATGTATGTATGTATGTATGCATGTATGTATGTATGAATGTATGTATGCATGCATGTATGCATGCATGTATGTATGTATGTATGTATGTATGTATGTATGTA
>NC_091314.1:12020799-12033299 GCF_038502225.1 Cherax quadricarinatus
CGGGACGTCCGTGGTGGTCATTGTACCTGGAGGACGTCCGTGGTGGTCATTGTACCTGCAGGACGTCCGTGGTGGTCATTGTACCTGCAGGACGTCCGTGGTGGTCATTGTACCTGGAGGACGTCCGTGGTGGTCATTGTACCTGCAGGACGTCCGTGGTGGTCATTGTACCTGCAGGATGTCCGTGGTGGCCATTGTACCTGCAGGACGTCCGTGGTGGCCATTGTACCTGCAGGACGTCCGTGGTGGTCAATGTGCCTGGAGAACGTCCGTGGTGGTCATTGTACCTGGTGGACGTCCGTGGTGGTCATTGTACCTGGAGAACGTCCGTGGTGGTCATTGTACCTGGAAGACGTCCGTTGTGGTCATTGCACCTACAGGACGTCCGTGGGGATCATTGCTCCTGGAGGACGTCCGTGGTGGTCATTGTACCTGGAGGACGTCCGTGATGGTCATTGTACCTGCAGGACGTCCGTGGTCATTGTACCTGGAGAACGTCCGTGGGGATCATTGTACCTGGAGGACGTCCGTTGTGGTCATTGTACCTGCAGGACGTCCGTGGGGATCATTGCTCCTGGAGGACGTCCGTGGTGGTCATTGTACCTGGAGGACGTCCGTGGTGGTCATTGTACCTGCAGGACGTCCGTGGTCATTGTACCTGCAGGACGTCCGTGGTGGTCATTGTACCTGCAGGACGTCCGTGGTGGTCATTGTACCTGCAGGACGTACGTGGTGGTCATTGTACCTTCAGGATGTCCGTGGTGGTCATTGTACCTGGAGGACGTACGTGGTGGTCATTGTACCTGGAGGACGTCCGTGGTGGTCATTGTACCTGGAGGACGTCCGTGGTGGTCATTGTACCTGGAGGACGTCCGTGGTGGCCATTGTACCTGGAGGACGTCCGTGGTGGTCATTGTACCTGGAGGACGTCCGTGGTGGTCATTGTACCTGGAGGACGTCCGTGGTGGCCATTGTACCTGGAGGACGTCCGTGGTGGCCATTGTACCTGCAGGACGTCTGAGGGGTCCTGCAGCCTCATGCCTTCCTATGCAATCGTTGACTAATAGGAACTCGTGCTCCTCCTTATCTTCTTTTCCTTCCTCCTCCTCTTCTTCCTGCTTCTCACCATCCTCCTTCTCTTCTTTCTCCTCCTTCTTTACATTCTCCTCCTCTTCCTGCCGCTCCTCATCCTCCTGCAAGACAAGAAAGAACAACTATACTTCAAAATATTTGGACAGGCAAGACGCTGGACTGACAACTAAAGTCAGTACCTGATCATTCGGGCTGTGGTTCGTATGTCGGTTTGCGGGCGGCCAGTAGTAACAGTCCGGTTGATCAGGCCCTGATCCATCGAGAGGCCTGTTCACAGACCGGCCCGCGGGGGCGCTGATCTCCGAAACCCTCTTCAGTTATACTCCAGGTATACTCCTCATCTTCTTCTTCCGTTCTTCCTCCTCCTCCTCCTGCTCCTCTTCTTCCTCTTCTTATTCCTCTTCTTCTTTCTCGCACTAGTAATGTAGTCACCTAACTGTGGTTTCAGGGGGTCGAATCTCAGCTTCTAACCCTGTGTGTATATCTGTGTGTGTGGGAGCATATGTGTGTGTGTATGTTTGTATCTCCTTCCACTGCCAAAATCGAGGACCTTCTCATTTACATTCTGACAATTAGCACAGGGCCATCCTAACCCTCAGGCCAAGCTGGTGCATTACCACACCTCCAGCAGCAGGACGCAAGGTCGATTATCCCTGCCCACCTGCAGCCTCTCCCTGACATCTTGATAACCTGGCATATCCGAAATTAAGGGCAGAGGGACCTGCCCACCGGGCGGGTGCCACCCACGACCCTGGACCCTAATGAGGGCGGCAGTAAGGGTGATAAGAGGCGGTGTATTGGCTGCCGGGGTTCCTGAACGTCTGCCAGCTGGTTCAGTTATCAGTAATTAAGAGGCAGAAGGTAAACACACACACACACACACACACGCACACACACACACACACACACACACACACACACACACACACGCACACACACACACACACACACACACACACACACACACACACACACACACACACACACACACACACACACACCACACACACACACACACACACACACACACACACACACACACACACACACATGCACACTTTCTGAGATTGATGCTTATTGCTATCATAGTTACAAGCTCTTCTGAGCAAGCTCTTCTCTTCACTCTCGTCTCTTCATGCAAACAGGTCGTCTACACTGCAAACTAAATTGTTTGCCCTCCTAATGGCACTAAAGTAAACTTATGACACTGAGCTTGACTCTGTCATCATTACTGATTGTATAAAGAACAAAAACAGAACACAATACCGTGACTGGAACAATACACAAGTCGGACCGAAACGTCGTCGTAAGCTCCTCTCTGCTATGTGCGGGTTTTTTTGCGTATTATTGATTCTGTGTCGTCACTGAAGTCTCTTGCCTCACATAATGACTCTAACAAGATGTTCACTGCAGAAGCCAGGTTTTACTTTGAGTTTACCTGGAGAGGGTTTCGGGGGTCAACGCCCCCGCGGCTCGGTCTGAGACCAGGCCTCTCAAAAAAATAAGGAAAAAGGAATTAATGTACAATTGTTATGGATTCCGTCACACATTGGATTACTCCTTCATGATAAAGTCGATATGTTAGCCAAGAAGAGTACCCAGAAGGATTATGTACATTATAACTTTTGGTCTGGCATTAGGAATAATATTAGGAGGTAAGTAAATAATGAAACTGAATGTTGTGGGAATGCAGTTGGAAGTAGATCTATAACCCACAATGATAACATGAACGTAAATAAGTACGTTTATGGAACAACTTGTAATGTAAACAGACTGACTGATGTTGTAGTGGCCAGACTTAGTCTTGGTTACAAGTATTTCTTGCAGTTTGGGAGACACACAGATGATAATCAAACTAAATACAAAGTATGTAGCCAGCCATATGGTCACTATCTTCAACACTATGTACTTAATTGTCCACTGATTGAGGAATATAAAGATAGTACAATAACCTATGTGACTTGTCAAGATATCTTACTAATGAAAATAAGATAAAAGATATATTAAGCAAATTTCCTAAATTTGCTTGTAACAGATAAGTTAACTGTAGATATAAATCCAGATGTACTCGTGTTAACACCTTTTGTGGCCTAGTTCCTGGGCCTTTTGTGTATCCATATGTTCTTGTGCTGCCATCCACAGGATGGATATGACGTGTACAATAATCCAGCCACTTCGGTGGTAAAATCTAATCTCTTCACGCTCAACCTCTCTGTCTCCTAGTCTAATCACCCTCAATTTCTTTTCCACCTTCCCTTTCTCTCATTTCCTCCCTCCTCTTACCTCATTTCCCCCCTCCTCTTCCCCCACCCCTTTCCCTCCTTTTTATATATTATCCACACCTTCCTTTTCCTCTCCTTTCACTTTTTATGCCTTTCCTTCCTTCCTTTCATCCAATGTTTCTCTTCTTTTTTCCTTTGTCTTTCGCACCCTTTCCCCTCCTCTCCCATTTTCCTTGATTTCCCCTCAACGTCCTCCTCTCGCCACATCCTCTTTCCCCCTTCTTCTGACATACCCTTTTTTCATCATTTCACTCCCCTCCCCCTCCATTCCTCTCTCTTTCTCCCCACCTAACCCCCTTTTCTGACCTTCTCCCTTTCTCCTCCTCCTTTTACCTCAACCCCTCCCCTCCCCTCCCCTCCCCTCCCCTCCCTCATTCATGCGCTAATAAAACCCCTCCCCAACACATATTTACCTTATTGATAATAAGCCTGCAACCTGCACCTTCCCCTCTCTTCACCCTTTCTCCTTTCTTCACCCCTTCCCCTCTCTTCACCCCGTCCCCTTTCTTCACCCCTCCCCCTTTCTTAACCCCTTCCCCTCTCTTCACCCCTTCCCCTTTCTTCACCACTTCCCCTCTCTTCACCCCTTTCCCTCATCCCCTTCCCTCCATTCATACCCTTCCCACTCCCACCTAAACCCCCCCTCTCCCCAGGCAACCTTAATACATGTACGTACCTCGTTGGCTGAACGATCCGAGAAAGGTGTCCCCTTATTTCACCAGCCCAGCCTCCTCTACCTCAACACGCGCAGAAACTGGCGCAGCGCGGCCATGAATGTGTAATGCAGGAAAATATGCAAATATGTCTGCATGTGTACACCCATTCACGCACGTATGTATGTGTGTGTGTATATATGAATGTGTGTGTGTATACAGATATGTATGCGTGTGCTCACATATTCATGCATGTATATATATATATATATATATATATATATATATATATATATATATATATATATATATATATATATATATATATATATATATATATATATATATACGTATATATATATATATATATATATATATATATATATATATATATATATATATATATATATATATATATATATATATATATATATATATATATATATATATATATATCCATGTAAGCAAATTTTTACATATGCATTTGTGTATGTGTATTCATACTTGTGTGTACAGTATCTGTGATTACTTACACGCGCATGCATGTGTACATGTGCACATATATACATAAACACATCTTTATAAAAAGCAGCGAATCGGCAATGCAGAGCAGACCAGAGCAGACCAGAGCAGACCACAGGAACATCCAGGGTAGTTTTGGCTGAGTTATGCATGCAGTAATTCGAATCCTGTTCTAAGCGGGATACACTGAGTCTGCAGAAGAGACACCCGGGAGCGGCCTACATAAGAGTGACCAGAGGGCAGCAGGCACCCCACACACCAGCCTTGCCCGAGTTACGCTACACCAGCACTAAAAAAAATTTGAACCCGATCGGATGAGGCGTTCTTTACCTATTGAACGAAGGTTTGGGGGAAGACAAACAAAAAAGGGCAGAGAGTTATTCCCTGTATCCAACAACCCCGACCCACTCTACCTCAACATGTGCAAGAGGCCTGGTAGCTGCACTTCAAGAGGTACGGGAGCTGCAGCTCAACTGCCTGACGAGACCTAGAAGCTGTAACTCGAGCCTTCGCCATGAGGCCCAGAAGATCAACACCTTCAAGAGGCCCAGGAGCTTTAGTATAACATTCTCAAGGGGCTCAACATCAATTGATTAAGACACATGTGTAGCAGATGGGGATCTTTCTTCAGTCAGATATAGAGGTAGAAGGTGTAGTGATGAAATGAAGATGATATAATCAGTCCCTCAACCTTGGAGAAAAAGTATTTGAGGGGGTCAGTCCCAACTGTTGTACATGTGTCTTAATCATCAATTTATACAAATTTGAACACTTTACTAGTGCATCAAAACCTTAAAAGGCCCAAGAGCTGGAACTTAACTCAAACAACTTAATTTTACACAATATATTGCACAAAATTCTCTTTTGCTCTTCTGAATTTTTATCTGAAACCCAACGAGAATTAAAAAAAAAATATATGAAGCATATTGAAGCCAAGTTTCAAGACGATCTTTCTGTTGATTTTCGAGATATGGCAGAGAAGTTAACACCAGTGTGTCCGTTGCTCTATCTCTAGAGCACTCAACTCACGCACTGAGGTCCGTGGTATTTCCTTAAAGACCCTGCTGTTCCTGTTTACCCAGCAGTAAAATAGGTACCTGAATGTTAGTCGACTGGTGTGGGTAGCATCCTGGGGAAACAAAACTGACCTAATTTGCCCGAAATGCTTTGCATAGCAAGAAGCTTTCTATACAGTATATCATTGATGTCAGTTATGGTCTGTGTAATTGTTATTATCATTATTATTATTATTATTATTATTATTATTATTGTTATTATTATTATTATTATTATTATTATTATTATTATTGCTATTATTATTATTATTATTATTATTATTATTATTATTATTATTATTATTATTATTATTATTGCTATTATTATTATTATTATTATTATTATTATTGTTATTATTATTATTATTATTATTATTATTATTATTATTATTGCTATTATTATTATTATTATTATTATTATTATTATTATTATTATTATTATTGCTATTATTATTATTATTATTATTATTATTATTATTATTATTATTATTATTATTATTATTGCTATTATTATTATTATTATTATTATTATTATTATTATTATCATTATCATTATCATTATTATTATTATTATTATTATTATTATTATTATTATTATTATTATTATTATTATTGCTATTATTATTATTATTATTATTATTATTATTATTATTATTATTATTGCCTCTTACTAAATGTGTGTCAAACTCCACGGACAGATTCAGATTAATTTCGTCAGGTTGAGTTCGCATGTTTCAGTGTTTACTGGGTTAATTAAGTTCCAGCTCTTGGGCCTCTTGAAAGTGTTGATCTCCAGCTCCTGGACCTCTTGGAAAGTTAAGCAGCAGCTCCTGTGCCACTTGAGGGCTCTAAGACACAAGCTCCCGTCCTCTTGTGTGGCTCAAGATGCGGAGGACAACGTAGGGTCACAATAACATCATTATCACAATGGAGGGAATAATGAGGATCTGGATAACTAGAAAATTAAGGAAAAAAAAACAAAGAGATGGCGAGATGATGATGCTGGAGTCACTAGGTCTCTCTAGGCTGGAATGTTGCTGGAATGTTGCTGCACGCTGACCACCCACTTTCTAAGGCAAAAGAAATAGAGATTTAGATTTTGCCACCGAAGTGGCTAGCTTATTTTGCACGTCATATCCATCCTGTGGATGGCAGCACAAGAGCATATGGATACACAAAAGGCCTAAGAACTAGGCCCCGGAAAGGTTACAGATGTACCTTTGGATTTATATCACAGTTCACTTATCTGTTATAAGCAAGTTTAGGAAATTTGCTTAATATATCTGGTATCTTATTTTCATTAATAAGATATCTTGACATGTCACATACGTTATCATACTGTCTGGCAGTACTTGAAAAAGTATAAAAAAGCCTTCACTGTTAGTTTAGTTTCAGTCAAACATCTGAGTTACTGGGAACGCCTCAAGACCCTTGAGCTGTACTACTTGCAACGTAGGCGACAAAGATACATATCGCAATGTTCACTTGGAAAAATCTAGAGGGGCGAGTGCTAAATCTGCACACTGAAATCACTCCAGTGAATAGAAGAGATGCGAGGAGTACACTGAGAGAGAAGTAACTAAGTTTAAGAGGACCAAGACTTTTCAATACACTTCCTTCATGATGTGGGGGGAAATTACCAACGAACAACTGGTTGTCTTAAAGAAGGACCTTAACAAGCTCTCCAAGTCTGCGAATGATCAGCTAGGCTGTGATTCATACGTTGGTCTACGTGCTCCAACAATCTGGCTGATCGGGCCAGCAACCGGGAGGACTGGTCCGGGAGTGGGCCGCGGGGGCGGTGACCCCCGAAATGGTATCCAGGTAACCTGCAGATTATGTGACGAACAAGGGAAGAACGGTATACCTGTAGGAGTCATGAATGGGAGGCAACCAGGTTCGATCTAGTGGTTGATAACTCCAATTCTCAGGATCAAGAGGGCATAACTAGCTAAAAAAAATAATACATCAAAGGGAAGATTTGCTTATCTTCCATAAGTGACCTGACCTGGAGTGACCTGACCTGGAGTGACCTGACCTGGAGTGACCTGCCGTTACCTGTTGGTGATTACAGAGTTACTAGAGCACTGTATCCTGCACTGTATCCGAGAATGTATCCTACAATATATCCTATGACATATCCTACACTACATCCTACATTGTATCCCTCTACACTGTATCCCTCTACATTGTATCCCTCTACATTGTATCCTTCTACATTGTATCCCTTTACATTGTATCCTTCTACATTGTATCCCTCTTCATTGTATCCCTCTACATTGTATCCTTCTACATTGTATCCCTCTACATTGTATTCCTCTACATTGTATCCTTCTACATTGTATCCCTTTACATTGTATCCTTCTACATTGTATCCCTCTTCATTGTATCCCTCTACATTGTATCCTTCTACATTGTATCCCTCTACATTGTATTCCTCTACATTGTATCCTTCTACATTGTATCCCTTTACATTGTATCCTTCTACATTGTATCCCTCTTCATTGTATCCCTCTACATTGTATCCTTCTACATTGTATCCCTCTACATTGTATTCCTCTACATTGTATCCTTCTACATTGTATCCCTTTACATTGTATCCTTCGACATTGTATCCCTCTTCATTGTATCCCTCTACATTGTATCCTTCTACATTGTATCCCTCTACATTGTATCCTTCTACATTGTATCCCTGTTACGAGTATGGCCATACCCGTTTTATTTTATAATTGGATAAGCCCCTTTATTTTATAATACATGTATATATGTTAAGGCAAATATTAATGCTAATATTGTATGTATTATATTATGTTTTGTTGCGCTTTAATATTATTTCCATATAGTGGGAAACCACTAGGTTTAAGTGGCGGTTAGCAGCTCAGGTACTGAGGTCTCCCTCAGTCACGTGACCAACCTGACATTGGCTTACGACTCAGTGGTACCGTCAGTAAGTTCTCAGCCCTTGCTCTGATTAGGTTCACAGCACCTGCTCAGAGAAGGTTCACTACCCTTGCTCTGAGTAGTTTTGCAGCACTCGCTGAGAGTATGTCCTCCACACTCACTCTGACTAACACTCTCACTTCTAGACCGGGCTTGTATAGCCAAGGGAGCATATCTCGCTCGGTTAATCATTGACCTCTCATAAGAGACATGTCAAGTTTTCTGTGGTGGTCGTTTTTCTTTCATGATTGACTTTCTTAAGCTTGTCACTTTCGAGTTATTTATACTCTAGAGAATTAATCTCTCCGTTGATTGAATAAGCCTTGTCGGCCTTTATGTTAATTTGTGGTCTAAGCTATTCTTAGTCATGTTGGATGGAAATGAGACTAAGTCCGTCACTTACGAGTTCTGGTATACTCTGAATTGATAGTTCAGATAGGTCTTTATAACCATTATAAGTTACTTTGTGGTTAAGTCTTAATAACCATTATAGGTGCATATTATTAGTGAACTTAGTACAAATCTCGACCTCAAGAGGTTCATTTCTTCGTATCAATGTACTGTTACGTACCAAGAGAAATGTAAGAGTTAAACTCCTTATTTTATGTTAATCTTAACATTATCATACATTAAGCTAAAACTCTACTAGTAAAGATTCTAAGTTTTACTTATTTGTTTCGTAATCCTGAATTCTTATTAAGTTATTGTTACAAAACCGTAAACAGGTCATATGTTCAACATGAATGTTACCTTTACACTGTACCATACCATTGTAGAAGGTTGAGAAGACCAGTTTTGTAACAATCCCTCTACATTGTATCCTTCTACATTGTATCTGGCGCCATCCAAACATAACAATCATTGCATATGCAAGAGTGTTCTAGACCCGCATGGGTCACAGCGCTAAACAAATCGCATGGTGGTTATTATGTTTGTGGTAATGACGAAGTTAGTGGTGGTGATGGTGGTGGTGGTGATGGTGGTGGTGATGGTGGTGGTGGTGATGGTGGTGGTGAGGGAGCTGGGGTGGTGGTGATGGTGAAGATGGTGGTAGTTCTGAGGGAGCTGGGGTGGTGGTGGTGGTGAAGATGGTGGTAGTTCTGAGGGAGCTGGGGTGGTGGTGGTGGTGAGGGAGCTGGGGTGGTGGTGGTGGTGAGGGAGCTGGGGTGGTGGTGGTGGTAATGATGGAGGTAGTTTTGAGGGAGCTGGGTGGTGGTGGTGGTGAGGGAGCTGGGGTGGTGGTTATGGCAATGATGGTGGTAGTTCTGAGGGAGCTGGGGTGGTGGTGGTGAGGGAGCTGGGGTGGTGGTGGTGGTGAGGGAGCTGGGGTGGTGGTGGTGGTGAGGGAGCTGTGGTGGCGGTGGCGGTGAGGGAGCTGGGGTGGTGGTGGTGGTGAGGGAGCTGAGGTGGTGGTGGTGGTGAGGGAGCTGGGGTGGTGGTGATGGCAATGATGGTGGTAGTTCTGAGGGAGCTGGGGTGGTGGTGGTGAGGGAGCTGTGGTGGTGGTGGCGGTGAGGGAGCTGGGGTGGTGGTGGTGGTGAGGGAGCTGAGGTGGTGGTGGTGGTGAGGGAGCTGGGGTGGTGGTGGTGGTGGTGAGGGAGCTGGGGTGGTGGTGGTGGTGGTGAGGGAGCTGGGGTGGTGGTGATGGTAAGGATGGTGGTAGTTCTGAGGGAGCTGGGGTGGTGGTGATGGTAATGATGGTGGTAGTTCTGAGGGAGCTGGGGTGGTGGTGGTGGTGAGGGAGCTGGGGTGGAGATGGTGGTGAGGGAGCTGGGGTGGTGGTGGTGGTGAGGGAGCTGGGGTGGAGATGGTGGTGAGGGAGCTGGGGTGGTGATGGTGGTGAGGGAGCTGGGGTGGTGGTGATGGTAATGGTGATGGTAGTTCTAAGGGAGCTGGGGTGGTGGTGGTGGTGAGGGAGCTGGGGTGGTGGTGATGGTGAGGGAGCTGGGGTGGTGGTGATGGTAATGATGGTGGTAGTTCTGATGGAGCTGGGGTGGTGGTGGTGGTGAGAGAGCTGGGGTGGTGGTGAGAGAGCTGGGGTGGTGGTGGTTGTGAGGGAGCTGGGGTGGTGGTGGTGGTGAGGGAGCTGGGGTGATGGTGATGGTAATGATGGTGGTAGTTCTGAGGGAGCTGGGGTGGTGGTGGTTGTGAGGGAGCTGGGGTGGTGGTGGTGGTGAGGGAGCTGGGGTAGTGATGGTGGTGAGGGAGCTGGGGTGGTGGTGATGGTAATGATGGTGGTAGTTCTGAGGCAGCTGGGGTGGTGGTTGTGGTGAGGGGGCTGGGGTGGTGGTGATGATGGTGGTGATAGTGGCGGTGAGGGAGCTTGGGTGATGGTGGTGAGGGAACTGGTGTGGTGGTGATGATGGTGGTAGTTCTGAGGGAGCTGGGATGGGGGTGATGATGGTGGTAGTTCTGAGGAAGCTGGGATCGTGGTGATGATAGTGGTAGTTCTAAGGGAGCTGGGTTGGTGGTGATTTTGAGGGAGCTGGGGTGATGGTGAGGGAGCTGGGGTGGTGGTTATTTTGAGGGAGCTGGGGTGGTGGTGATGATGGTGGTAGTTCTGAGGGAGCTGGGATGGTGGTGATGATGGTGGTAGTTCTGAGGGAGCTGGGATGGTGGTGATGATGGTGGTAGTTCTGAGGGAGCTGGGGTGGTGGTGAGGGAGTTGGGGTGGTTGTGAGGGAGCTGGGGTGGTTGTGATTTTGAGGGAGCTGGGGTGGTGGTGATTTTGAGGGAGCTGGGGTGGTGGTGATGATGGTGGTGATGAGAGAGCTAGCGTGGTGGTGAGGGAGCTGGGGTGGTGGTGATGATGGTGGTTGCGAGGGAGTTGGGGAGGAGGTGATGATGGTGGTGGTGAGGGAGCTGGGGTGGTGGTGAGGGAGTTGGGCTGGAGGTGATGATGGTGGTGGTGAGGGAGCTAGGGTGGTGATGGGGTGGTGGTGATGATGCTGGTAGTTATGAGGGAGCTGGGGTGGTAGTGGTGAGAGAGCTGGGGTGGTGGTGAGGGAGCTGGGATGGTGGTAGTGGTGGTGGTAGTGGTGAGGGAGCTGGGGTGTTGGTGGTGAGGGAGCTGGGTTGGTGGTGATGCTAGTGGTGAGGGAGCTGGAATGGTGGTAGTGGTGGTGGTAGTGGTGAGGGAGCTGGGGCGGTGGTGGCAGTGGTGAGGGAACTGGGGTGATGGTGGTAGTGGTGAGGGAGCTGGGGTGGTGGTGGTGATAGTGGTGAGGGAGCTAGGGTGGTGGTGGTGGTAATGGTGAGGGAACTGGGGTAGTGGTGGTGGTAGTGGCGAGGGAGCTGGGGGGTGGTGGTGGTAGTGGTGAGGAAGCTGGGATGGTTGTGGTAGTGGTTAGGAAGCTAGGGTGGTAGTGGTGTGGGAGCTGGTGTTGTGGTGGTGTTAGTGGTTAGGGAGCTGGGGTGGTGGCGGTGGTTGTGGTGAAGGAGCTGGGGTGTTGGTGGTGGTAGTGATGAGGGAGCTGGTGGTGGTAGTATGTGTGTACTCACCTAATTGTACTTTCCTAATTGTGGTTGCAGGGGTCGAGACTCAGCTCACGGCCCCGCCTCTTCACTGACCGCTACTGGGTCCTTCCTCTCCCTGCTCCATGAGCTTTATCATACCTCTTCTTAAAACTATGTATGGTTCCTGCCTCCACTACGTCACTTGCTAGACTATTCCACTTCCTGACAACTCTATGACTGAAGAAATACTTCCTAACATCCCTTTGACTCATCTGAGTCTTCAACTTGCAATTGTGACCCCTTCTTTCTGTGTCCCCTTTCTGGAACATCCTGTCTCTGTCCACTTTTTCTATTCCACGCAGTATTTTGTATGTCGTTATCATGACTTCTCTAACCCTCCTGTCCTCCAGTGTCGTCAGGCCGATTTCCCTTAACCTTTCTTCATAGGACATTCCCCTTAGCTCTGGAACTACCCTTGTCGCAAACCTTTGCACTTTCTC
>NC_091314.1:12038299-12043299 GCF_038502225.1 Cherax quadricarinatus
GAACACATCGACTCAAGGTTGAGGGACTGATTACCTCATTCTCCTCCTGTTCTTCAAGTTTCTCCTATGTATGGACTGATGAAGCCACTGTGTGGCGAAACGTTTCCTCAATAAAGATACCCAAGAGTTGCACATGTGTCTAATTTATCAATACTCATTATCAACACTATCATCTTCATTACTGTCGTTATCATCTTCTATAATAAGTAAACGCTCAATAACAGAATATTCACAGTATTTCACAAAGTCATTTCTTCTCTATTTAACACAGGTAAAGGGTTGAGCAAAATGTGGAGGTGTATATAAAATTTCTTTGAGAGTTTGAATAATAACTTTCAGAATGGGAGATACAAGACGCTATAATGGATGTGTGGTCCATGCCACTGTGGTGCGAATCACCAAATGGGTTCTTGGGGTTTCTGATCCCATTAACACTACCCCCATTTATTGCTCAAGCATTTCTTTTTGTAATAAATATTGTTTTGTAGTTCGTCGCTTTGGGGTTTGAGCTGGACATCGGAAGTGACATAGTTTGTTATTCACAGGGTAGTGACTTCAAGACCCGTGTGGAAGATGAGGATGTCATTAGCATCTGTAGGAGTCACTACCGAGTAAGGGGCGAAGGAGGGGACATAAGTAGTTTTTTCCCTGTCATGTCCTTCATGAAGGAGAGGATTATGGTGGTATCTTTACTCAACCTAATTCCCATTCTAATCAAATTATTTACCAAACATAAACCCCTGAAAACTTTCTTTCAAGATCCCGGAACTACAGACGAAGAGACACAGACCAGAAGCAAAACATATTTTAGCCAATATTCTGGATCACTAATTGGATTTTCTAGTGTTGTGGTGACCGTCATCTAGTTTTATATTATGGACCTAGCCACAAATGGACGCTTCCATAGGATATCAACATTTGCACCCTTTACCAGGTAGGAAACTACCCTTAGTGACATGACCAGGGGAACAACAAGCACTCAAGACACCAGAAAACCTTATAATGAAATGGGAAGCATGTTACCCCTGACCACATTAAGTTCTGCGACACCCAGCATGGGTTTAACAGTACTTAATACAGAAAACTATGGCTGTCGTTACCCTCACAACCAAAGTTAAGAAGCAATCTTTTATATTCAGTTTGTTATATTTCTCGTAAATACGTTGATCAGCGTAATTTGCGTATTATATTTTATAGTGGAATTGCTACCCTGCCAGGGTCGTGTTAGGGTACCATTAGCATTATATTTCCAAAAATCTACTGAAAAACTACTGAAATATTATACATGAGACGAGATATTTGTTCAGGTCAAATGGAAAACGTCGCAGGTCACAACACCTTCGTGACCTGATTCAAATAAATGTTAGAAATCCTTGAGAAAAATTCACCAACCAACGAAGAACAGGAATTAAAAAGAGGTGAGGGCCATCTCGTAGATTAATGTACACACATTCAGAGGCAGCTTAAAAAAAGGCATGAGAAAAGCTGATGGGACTATGTGAGTGTTGCAAGTGATGATGATAGTGATAATATCAGTAATGATAGTAATGACAGAAGAGGATAATTGTGATTGTTGTAGTGACTTGATTGCGGTGATAATGACGTTGACATAATAAATGATGATAATGGTGTTGCTATCAATAGCAGTTGTTGATGGTCGTTATAATAATAGTGATAGTAATGATGGTTTGTTATAATAATTGAAGTGATATTGGAGGCTATAATAATAACTGCTGTAGTGATGATAGTGGTGTTTATAATAATTTTTCCAATGATCATGTTTATATATATATATATATATATATATATATATATATATATATATATATATATATATATATATATATATATATATATACAAAGACAGATTAGTACAGAGGGAGAGAGGGCGGAAGAGGAAGAACAACAAGTAGCAGTAAGAAGGAAGAGAAGGGTGAGGGAGTCAGGGCTGGACACGTTATGTCTCATTACGCACCTCTGATTTCAGCCTGCTACTGTTACCGCTGTTGTTGTTGATGCTACTGCTACTGCTGCTACTGCTGATGCTGCTGCTCCTGCTGCTGATGCTCCTGCTGCTGATGCTCCTGCTGCTGCTGCAGCAACTGAGGCTGTTGTTACTGCTAGTGTTTCTATTGCTGCCATTGATGCTGTTGTCGGTGTTGTTTTTGTTAGTGCTCGTACTATTACTGCTGTTGCTACTTTTGCTACTGCTCTTGGGGCGCTGTTTTAAATATATCCCTACCAGGATCAATCAGCTGTTGCTGTGGTTTTTCCAGCTGTATCATAACACTAGAACTACTATTGCTGCTGCTGCTGCTGCTGTTTTTGCTGTTAGTTTTGCCGCTGTTGCTCCTGCAGCTGCCGCTGCTGCTTCAACTCACCCACAGCTCAAACAACCCACCATCTACACTCTACCCCCCTCCTTTCCTTTACTGCATCACGACCTTCCCCTTAAGCCCTAGTGGTAAAGCCTGCCTCTGCAGCACTGCACATCCCTTTAACTCTCCTCGGGAATTTCCTGAAGGTCCTAAACCGCAAACCACAACTCATAAAGACAGAGCAGCGATCCTAGGACCATCACAGACCTCCATAACTCTTGTGGGGATTATCTCTGCAAGTTTAGCTGCTGCTGCTGCTGCTGCTGCTGCTGCTGCTGCTGCTGCTGCTGCTGCTGCTGCTGCTGCTGCTGCTGCTGCTGCTGCTATCTCCATGTGTGTGTGTGTGTGTGTGTATGTATATATATATATATATATATATATATATATATATATATATATATATATATATATATATATGTGTGTGTTTGTGTGTGTGTGCAAGGAATTCGCAAGAGCAGGCGAAATATACACAATGTATGTGTTTGTGTATATTTCGCCTGCTCTTGCGAATTCCTTGCATTGTTAATATCTCTAGTAAGGCTGATGCATGCTGAGGATCTCACCTTCAAGGATCACAACAATGCCACTATCACATCAGCGAGGAAAGTGATAGGATGGATAATGAGAACAGTCAAGACAAGAGATGTCTTCCCAGTGATGATCCTTTTTAAATCACTTATTTTCTCTAGGTAGGAATACTGCTGTACATTAACATCCCCATTCAAGACAGGTGAAATTGCAGATTTTGAAAATGTACAGAGAACCTTTACTGCACGTATCACTTCCATCAAACACCTTAATTAAACTACTTGGAGCGCCTGGAAGCACTTGACTTGTACTCAGTGGAGAGCAGGCGAGAGAGATATATCATAGTCTACACCTGGAATATTTTGGAGGGACTGGTCCCTAATATGCACACAGAAGTCACTCCATACGAAAGCAAAACACTTGGCAGACGATGCAACATACCCCCAATGAAATGTAGGGGCGTCACTGGTACAATATTATTATTATTAAAGTAAATTAACCGATACAAGAGAAGAAGGGGGACAAGAGATAGCATATTGACTGTCAATAATGTACTTGTTAGAGGTTTTTTTCAGTAGGTCTTCAAGTAGTTTTGGTCTCCAGATTACAAAAAGGAGACAAGGATGTTCTTGAGGTTGCACAGAGACGAGCAAGCAAGCTCGTTCCATGACTCAGAAACATCAGAAAGAAGCCGTAAGAAAAAAGAATCAAGGCACTCAACCTCCCTTCTTTTAGGAAGCGGAGAATACGAAGAGAATGCATTCAAACTTTTATGATATTGAAAGAAGCATTTGAGGTGTGAAGGAAACAGAAATCCCTGATTTCAGTTTGTCCCGGAGTAGTGTCTAGTTAAGTCCGTTTGTTAGCTCAGTGCTTTTCCAACTAATTTTTAAATAACTGTGATGTATTGGTGGTTACAGCTTCAACGAGTATTTTGGCCCATTATGCAATAATTCTTTCTTGAAAAAATAACCTTACACGCTTTCGTGTTGCATCTCTTGAAACAGCGGCACGAATATCTGAGGCAAGAAATGCAACACGAACGCGTGTAAAGGTAATTTTTTCAAGAAAAAATTATTGCATAATGGACCAAAATACTCGCTGAAGCTGTAATCACCAACACATCAGTTATTTAAAAATCAGTTGGAAAAGCACTGAGCTAACAAATGGACTCAGCCAGACACTGGAACAAACTGAAATCAAGGGATTTCTGATGCTTGTTCAAGGAGTATACCTGAACATGAGGCTTACAATAAACCAGCCAAGTTAATTGTGGTAGAAGCGGAGTTAGTGGTAGAAGTATTGGTACAAGAGGCGCTGATTTCTTGGTCTTCGACTCCTCAACACTTCATGACTATCCAGTCGTTCGCGTTCACCCGCACCACAGCATTCTGCAGTGGACCCAGTGGTAACTAGGAGAACTTTAGGTACACACAGCTCTGTGAGTGGCCGCAGGAAGTGGAGGGTGAGGAGAGAGAGAGAGAGAGAGAGAGAGAGAGAGAGAGAGAGAGAGGGAGGGAGAGAGAGAGAGAGAGAGCCTTTTGCTTTAATATCCTTGCCTCAAACACTAAGACAGAGGTAGACAGCCATTATCAGTGGATAGCACAGGCCTGTTTCCTATGTACTATGTACTGTTTCCCATGTACCCTCTCAAAGTCTCTCTCTCTCTCTCTCTCTCTCTCTCTCTCTCAAAGTCTCTCTCTTTCTCTCTCTCTCTCTAAATACTTATGCTAACGAACATCTCAGCTTGGAACTTTGGTTACAAGTTCTTAATTGAAAGCGTATTATAAGGAGAGTTAGAAAACTCCTCCCAGACACAAAGCGCATTAAGTATATCACATAAAGACACCGACTGATTAATAAGGGCAGGAGCGTGCCTTGCCCCAGGCCTGGAGGCTACCCCGCTGGGGCAACCCACCGGGCCACTTACTAACCCAGCAGGGTAGGATGTTGACCCACCGGGGCCAGATGCTAAGCCACCGGGGCAAGATGCTAACCCACTGGGCCAAAAACTAGCCCATCGGGGCAGAATGATAACCCACCGGGGCAAGATACTAACTCACCTGGCCTGATGCTAAGCCACCGGGCCAGATG
>NC_091314.1:12045799-12060799 GCF_038502225.1 Cherax quadricarinatus
TGACATAGTGTGGTGTGACACTGTGTGGTGTGACACAGTGTGGTGTGACATAGTGTGGCGTGACATAGTGTGGTGTGACACAGTGTGGTGTGACATAGTGTGGTGTGACATAGTGTGGTGTGACACAGTGTGGTGTGACATAGTGTGGTGTAACACAGTGTGGTGTGACGCAGTGTGGTGTGACATAGTGTGATGTGACACAGTGTGGTGTGACACAGTGTGGTGTGACATAGTGTTGTGTGACACAGTGTGGTGTAGCATAGTGTGGTGTAACATAGTGTGGTGTGACACAGTGTGGTGTGACATAGTGTGGTGTGACACAGTGTGGTGTAACATAGTGTGGTGTAACATAGTGTGGTGTGACACAGTGTGGTGTGACATAGTGTGGTGTAACACAGTGTGGTGTGACATAGTGTGTTGTGACACAGTGTAGTGTAACATAGTGTGGTGTAACATAGTGTGGTGTGACACAGTGTTGTGTGACATAGCGTGGTGTAACACAATGTGGTGTGGCATAGTGTGGTGTGACACAGTGTGGTGTGACACAGTGTGGTGTAACATAGTGTGGTGTGACACAGTGTGGTGTGACACAGTGTGGTGTGACGCAGTGTAGTGTAACACAATGTGTTGCAACACTGTGTGGTGTAACACTGTGTGTTGTAACACTGTGGTGCAACACAATGTGTTGTAACACTGTGTCGTGTAACACTGTGGTGTTACACAGTGTGGAGAAAAGGGAGCGAAAGATGGGAGAAGGGAACAGAAAGACGGGAAGAAGGAATAGAGAGATGGGGAGAAGTAATGGAAACCTGGAGTTTACCTGGAGAGAGTGGGAAAGGTGGGAGAAGAAACACAAAAAGGGAGAAGGAACAGAAAGGTGGGGAGAAGGAACAGAAAGGTGGGGAGAAGGAGTAGAAAAGTGTGGCAAAAGGATTAAAAGCTAGGGAGAAGGGATAGAAATGTGGGAAGAAGGGATAGAAAGGTGGGGAGAAAGGATCGAAAGATGGGGAGAAGGAATAGAAAGATAGGTAGAAGGGACAGAAAGGTGGAGAGAAAGGATAGAAAGGTGGAGAGAGGGGATAGAAAAGTGGAGAGAAAGATAGAAAGGTGGGGGAAGGGAGAGAAGGGTGGGAAGAAAGTATAAAAAGGTGGGGAGAAGGGAGGGAAAGGTTTAGAGAAGGGATACACTATCGCGGTTCAATGCGTTGGAAACCAAACGCTCCTTGTAACGTCGGTCTGCCCTGTGTGACGGTAGCGGCTTAGTGGCGTAGAAGCGTAGACAGTAACCCTAGTGGCACAGACTGCGGCCGAAAGCCGCATTTGTTCATTAAAATTGCGGTGGTGACCGTGGCACCTCCAAAATATTCCGGCAGATGGGTCTCTCAGAGATTCATCTGGAGACAAGTCGTCTTCCAAACATCTGAAGACACTTCCTCCGAACTTCCTCCCTATAATGTGGTATCCATTCTTTCGTTACCTATTTTTTTGGTTACCCTCCATCACCTTGCTCTTTCCTATGTTTACTTTCAAATTTTTCTTTAACACACCGTTCCAAATTCGTCCACCTTTGCAACTTCTCTTCAGAAACTCCCAAAAGCACAGTGTCATCAGTAAAAGTAACTGTAACAACTCCATCTTTGTATTACATTCTGTATATTCTAATTCCACACCTCTCCCCAACACTCCAACATTCACTTCTTTTACAACCCCCATCCATATATAAATTAAACAGCCACGGTGACATCACACATCCCTGTCTAAGGCCTACCTTTACTGGAAAATAATTTCCCTCTTCCTACATACCCTTAACCTGATCCTCATTAACCTCATAACTGCTTTTAGTAAACTACCACATTGCTCTCCTATCCACCTTATTATATGATTTTTTTTTTCCAAATCAATAAATGCAGTGAAAACTTCATTACCCTTATCTAAATACTGTTCCCTTATATGCTTCAATATAAACACTTGGTCTACACATCCCCTACCCTTCCTAAAGCCTCCTTGTTCATCTGCGATCCCGCTCTCCGTCTTTCAATAATAACTACCTTAACTGGTGTAGTCAACAGGCTTAGTCCCCTCTAATTTTTACACTCTCTATTGTCCCCCTTTCCTTTATATAAAGGAACTATGCACGCTCTCTGCCAGTCCTTAGGTGCCTTCCCGTCTTTTATACTGAACAAAAGTATCAACCACTCCAAAACTATGTCCCCACCTGCTTTTAACATCTGTGTCTTAATCTCATCATTCCCACCTGCTTTTAACATCTGCGTCTTAATCTCATCATTCCCACCTGCTTTTAACATCTGCGTCTTAATCTCATCATTCCCACCTGCTTTACCCCTTTTCATCATTTTTCCCGCTGCCTCTCGCACCTCCCCCACATTCACATATGGCTCTTCACTCATAAAGGATGTGTTTGCCTCCCTGGTTAATGTTTGAAATCACTGCCTCCATTTCTTCATCAACATTTAACCATTTTTCCAATACATACAATTCCCCATCTAATAACTACCATCTCTTATTAACTGTTAAATCCATTCGTTCCCTAGGCTTTCTCAGCCTATTAATCTAACTCCAAATTTTGTTTCTTATTCTCAGCAAAATTTGTTGACAGAGCCTCACCCACTCTCTCGTTTCCTCTCCTTTAACACTCCCTCACCACTCTCTTAACCTCTCTTTTTCTCTACAATATACTCCGCCCTCCTTATATCACTTCGGCTTTGTAAAGGCCTTTCACATGCAAACTTTTTCTCTCTTACCACTTTCTTTACCTCATCATTCCACCAACTGTTCCTCTTCCCTCTTGCACCCACTCTCCTATATCCACAAACTTCTGCGTCACACTCTAACACTGCATTCTAAAATCTATCCCATACCTCTTCAATCTCCTCATTACCTACATTCTCACTAGCCCATCTTTCTTCCAATAGTTGTTTATACCTTACCTTAACTGCCTCCTCCTTTAGTTTATAAACTTACAGTTCTTTCTTACTGGCTGACGCCATACTCCTTGTACCCCATCTACCTCTTACTCTTACTGTACCTACAACTAAATAATGATATGATGTATTTGTTGCCCCTCTAAAAATATGCACATTCAGAAATCTATCCTTCACTTTATTTATCCACCAAAACACAGTACGGCAAAATGCTGTCATTATTTCCTATATCCTTTCTCGTGTACTTTTTTATGTTCTTTTTCTTAAAATTACCTATTACCAAACCTCTTTCTATAAAAAGATCAATTAAAGGCCCCCCATTATCATTTATCCATGGCACCACAACTTACCTCTATAACAGTGCCTCCCACTTTAGTATTTACGTCCCTTACCACAGTTACTCTCTCACTTGGTTCAAAATTCCCTAAACACTCGAGTAACTTCCCCCAGAATATCTCTCTTATAGATCTACTCAAGTTTCTAACTTCATTTTTATGACATACACGTTCCTTATTCCTTCCTCTTCTGTTATTATTTCTAATTCTTCCTTCAAGGTACTTCCTTTAGCTAGTTTATCAGTTATATTAATTAGGAATAACTCAGTGTTTTGAAATCCATAAGAATTAAGAATTATACATTAATTCATTGTTCATATATATATATATATATATATATATATATATATATATATATATATATATATATATATATATATATATATATATATATATATACATCTGTCTTCTCCAATAAGCTTGCTGTTGACACGAAGAAGTATATAAGGGAGGCAAAAACTGCAAAGGCCTACTAGCCTATGTTAGGTAGATCCTACTCACACCAAGCAATTGTTTTTGACTAGTTATAGTCTTCTTAATGTAATATATGAAACTGTTGTTGTGTGTGATAGGAATCAAATGTTGTTGCTGTTGTTGTTGTAGTTGTTGTTGTTGTTGTTGTTGTTGTTGTTGTTGTTGTTGTTGTTGTTGTTGTTGTTGGTAGTGGTGGTGGTGATAGGGCGATGATAACTATAATAGTGATGGTGGTAGTATTAGTGGCGGTGTTGGTAGTGGTGGTGGTGGTGGTGGTGGTGGTGTGGTAGATGTTCGGCTGTTGTGGTGAAGTGGTTGTAGTGTGGTGGTTGTAGTGACGGTGGTAGTAGTGGTGGTTGTGCGGTGATTGTAGTGTGGTGGTTATGGTGGTGGCGGTAGTAGTGGTGGTGTTTGTACGGTGATTGTCGTGTGGTGGTTACAGTATTAGTGGTGGTAATGTGGTGGTGGGGGTGTGGTGATGGTAGTGTGATGGTTGTAGTGGTCGTCGTGGAGGGTTTGGTGGTGGTGCAACGGTGATGGAGCAGTGGTGATAGTAGTGTGGCAGTGACAGTGTGGTGGTAGTGAAAGTGTAGTGGTGGTGGCAGTGTAGACAAAGCTGATGGTGGTGATAGTGTAATGGTGACAGTGTGGTGGTGGTGGAATATCGTAGGAGGAACGCGATGTTTCTGTGACTGAATGATAGCGGCGTTGGTGTGTTGGAGGGGGGAGGGGGGAGAGAGGGGCAATGTTGGGGATACGGGGGAAGGGAGCGCGTACAGTGTAGTGATGAACTGAAGGCTCTATTGCGGTTGGGATGTGAGGGGTTATGTTTGTGTGGGGAGTGGGGGAAGCGAAGGTAGTTGTAGTGATGGCGGGGATGGCGGCAGAGGCAGGATTGTGGTGGTGGTGGTGGTGGCGGTGGCCGGCGGCAGGGCAGCGGAGCTGGACGGACAGATGGACAGACGAAGAATCTTCCGCTGGACACAATCAATGGTCAGTGGGTTGAGGCAGCGTCCACCAGACGTCACCACTGGACGGCCAGCCCCTCCAGAACACCACCTCCAGGAGGAGAAGAGGGGAGGGAAGGACGGAATGGGGGAGGAGGAGGCTTATAAGGGAGGGAGGGAGGGGAGGGAGAGGCTAAGGCCCGCCCGCGAGGGGAGGTAACGAGGGGAGGGATCTAGTGGGAAATGGGAGGGGCTACTGGAAAGTCTCTGTTGGTGGTGGTTCCAGCGTGAGGAGTTCCAGGCAGAAGGCGACAGGCCGCTGCTGGAAGCTGACCGCTCGCCATCTCGTTCCAGCTGGCAGCGCTTGAAGCCTAGTTTACCTCCTTCCAGGGAGGCTGCTGCCGATGTTTACAGCGTCTCTCTCTCCTCCCACTTCGCAGACTCATGTTTAAACCTTTGCTAATATTACATTCCATTATTCATGTGTTTCATTCTCGGCCTGCTTCGTCTTTCCTTTCTCTCGTCAATCTTCTCTCTGCTCCTCCTCTCCGTAATCTTACTCCATATTTCACATTGTCTCATCCGTCTTCCCATAATTATTGTTGCCCATTTCATCCTCATGTTCCATTTTTTGGCCTCTCCTCATCGCGCGATCTTTCAGTAAAACAATAAAACCTCCTGATGGATATTTCTTCTCATCCTAAAGACAAGAACAACGAACCACCTGCGGGTACGACCTACGAAGCACAGCTGGGATACTGTTTGCCATCCCAAAGCCTGGATCAACGAACCTCAGTTGGACATTCCTTGTCATTCCAAAGCCTGGATCAACGAACCACAGTTGGACATTTCTTGTCATTCCAAAGCCTAGATCAACGAACCACAGTTGGACATTTCTTGCCTTTCCAAAGCCTGGATCAACGAACCACAGTTGGACATTCCTTGTCTTTCTAAAGCCTGGACCAGCGAACCACAACTGGACACTTCTTGCAATTCTAAAGACAAGACCACCGAACAACTGGCATCCACGAATGTTCCCTCAACTAACTTCTGGGGCAACTTGGCTGTTGCTGCTGGCTAATGCACTCGTCTGTAACCATCCACTCTCCACCAATGGCTTTATGCACTTAGAAAGGCTGAAAATGAACATCGAATCAGGATTACAAAAGTGATTTAAACCCGCTATTACTGACATCAAGAACCTGGTCAGAAAAGCGGAAACAAACGAGATTTGTAAACCTGGTTGAACAGTTCTGTGTTAGGTTCAATTTACAGTGTGTGAGGTCTGTACAGATTGTACAGATTGTACAGTGTGTGGTCTGTACAGACTGTAAGAAGGTTGTACAAAATGTAAGGGCTGTACAAATTGTAAGGGTGTACACAGTGTGAAGAGGTCTGTACAGATTGCAAGGTTGTACACGGTGTGAGATCTGTAGAGTGTGTGTATGTGTTAGGTAAGAAAGAATGTGAGGTACAGTGTGTGAGGTACAGTGTGTGAGATACAGAGTTGTGAAGTATAGTGTGATAAAGTGTGTTAGGCTGTACAGTGTGTGAGGTAGTACAATGTGTCATGCATAATGTGTAAGGGTGTACAGTGTGTGAGGTACTGAATGTGACGTACACCATGCGAAGTACTGAATGTAAAGTAGTACACCGTGTGAAGTACTGAATGTCAGGTTGTACACCGTGTGAAGTACTGAATGTCAGGTTGTACACCGTGTGAAGTACTGAATGTCAGGTTGTACACCGTGTGAAGTACTGAATGTCAGGTTGTACACCGTGTGAAGTACTGAATGTCAGGTTGTACACCGTGTGAAGTACTGAATGTAAAGTAGTACACCGTGTGAAGTACTGAATGTAAGGTTGTACACTGTGTGAGGTGCTGAATCTGACATACACCGTGTGAGGTAGTGAATGTAAGGTTGTACACCGTGTGAAGTACTGAATGTAAGGTTGTACACTATGTGAGGTGCTGAATGTGAAGTAGTACAGTGTTCATGAGCCTACACAGTGTGTGCACGAGCCTACACAGTGTGTGAGGTTGCCTGCGCAACATGTAAGAAAATATTATACTCAGTGAAATTGTTGACACAGTGAGGAGAGAGTGTGAAAGAAGACCTCACACTGTGTGTTAGTGTACAGGGAGAGAGAGAGAGAGTGAAATTGATCAGTGTTGGCTGTACAGTTTTGGATCGACTGTACAGTGAGGAACTGGCGATACAGCGCACGAAATAAATCGTGCAGTGCGAGATAGATCGTAGTGTGCGAAATAGATTGTTCATTCTGCACGGCAGATTGTACAAAGTACGAGATAGATTGTACAGCGTGGGAGATAGATAATACAGAGTGCGATATAGATTGTACAGCGTGCGAGACAGATTGTACAGCGTGGGAGATAGATTGTACAGCGTGCGAGACAGATTGTACAGGGTGCGAGATTGATTGTACAAGGTGCGAAATAGATTGTACAGGGTGCGAGATAGATCGTACAAGGTGCGAGATAGATTGTACAAGGAGCGAGATAGATTGTGCAGCGTGCGGGATAGATTGTACAGTGTGCGAGATAGATTGTACAGCGTGCGAGATAGATTGTACAGGGTGCGAGATAGATTGTACAGCGTGCGAGATAGATTGTACAGCGTGCGAGATAGATTGTACAGCGTGCGAGATAGATTGTACAGCGTGCAAAATGGATTGTACAAGGTGCGAGATAGACTGTACAGAGTGCGAGATAGATCGTACAAGGTGCGAGATAGATTGTACAGGGTGCGAGATAGATTGTACAAGATGCGAGATAGATTGTACAGCGTGCGAGATAAATTGTACAGCGTGGGAGATAGATTGTACAGCGTGCGAGATAGATTGTACAAGGTGCGAGATAGATTGTACAAGGTTCGAGATAGATTGTACAGGGTGCGAGATAGATTGTACAGCGTGCGAGATAGATTGTACAAGGTGCGGGATAGATTGTACAAGGTGCGAGATAGATTGTACAGTGTGCGAGATAGATTGTACAGGGTGCGAGATAGATTGTACAGGGTGCGAGATAGATTGTACAGGGTGCGAGATAGATTGTACAAGATGCGAGATAGATTGCACAGGGTGTGAGATAGATTGTACAGCGTGCGAGATAGATTGCACAGCGTGCGAGATCGATTGTACAGAGTGCGAGATAGATTGTACAGGGTGCGAGATAGATTGTACAGAATACGAGATAGATTGTACAGGGTGCGAGACAGATTGTACAGCGTGCGAGATAGATTGTACAGGGTGCGAGATAGATTGTACAGGGTGCGAGATAGATTGTACAGCGTGCGAGATAGATTGTACAGGGTACGAGATAGATTGTACAGGGTGCGAGATAGATTGTACAGGGTGCGAGATAGATTGTACAGCGTGCGAGATAGATTGTACAGGGTACGAGATAGATTGTACAGAGTGCGAGATAGATTGTACAGGGTGCGAGACAGATTGTCCAGCGTGCGAGATAGATTGTACAGGGTGCGAGATAGATTGTACAGGGTGCGAGATATATTGCACAGCGTGAGAGATAGATTGTACAGCGTGCGAGATAGATTGTACAGGGTGCGAGATAGATTGTACAAGGTTCGAGATAGATTGTACAAGGTGCGAGATAGATTGTACAACGTGCGAGATAGATTGTACAGGGTGCGAGATAGATTGTACAGGGTGCGAGAAAGATTGTACAGGGTGCGAGATAGATTGTACAAGGTGCAAGATAGATTGTTCAACGTGCGAGATAGATTGTACAGGGTGCGAGATAGATTGTACAGCGTGCGAGATAGATTGTACAGGGTGCGAGATAGATTGTACAGCGTGCGAGACAGATTGTACAGGGTGCGAGATAGATTGTACAGCGTGCGAGACAGATTGTACAGGGTGCGAGATAGATTGTACAGCGTGCGAGACAGATTGTACAAGGTGCGAGATAGATTGTACAACGTGCGAGATAGATAGTACAGGGTGCGAGATAGATTGTACAAGGTGCGAGATAGATTGTACAAGGTGCGAGATAGATTGTACAACGTGCGAGATAGATTGTACAGGGTGCGAGATAGATTGTACAGCGTGCGAGATAGATTGTACAGGGTGCGAGATAAATTGTACAGCGTGCGAGATAGATTGTACAGGGTGCGAGATAGATTGTACAGGGTGCGAGATAGATTGTTCAACGTGCGAGATAGATTGTACAGGGTGCGAGATAGATTGTACAGCGTGCGAGATAGATTGTACAGGGTGCGAGATAGATTGTACAGCGTGCGAGACAGATTGTACAGGGTGCGAGATAGATTGTACAGCGTGCGAAATAGGTTGTACAGGGTGCGAGATAAATTGTACAGCGTACGAGATAGATTGTACAGAGTGCGAGATAGATTGTACAGTGTGCGAGATAGATTGTACAGGGTGCGAGATAGATTGTACAGGGTGCGAGATAGATTGTACAGCGTGCGAGATAGATTGTACAGCGTGCGAGATAGATTGTACAGCGTGCAATATACAATGTTCAACGCGTTACGTCTACATTCCAGTAACAGTGGGAGTGAACAACGATGTAGACTACACACCACGAAATACGATGTACAGAATCTGTACACCTTTGAGGTGAAAAAAATTCGGAACACTCGGGGTGTGTTGCTCCACTATTCTATATGATAGTAACACAGTGGGAACACCAGCAGCGTGCTGCAGTAGCAGCCTGGTTGATCAGACCCTGATCTACCATGAGGCCTGGTCTCAGACCGAGCCGCGGGGGCGTTGACCCCCCGAAACCCCCACCAGGTAAATTCCAGGTAATTACACAGTCATATTCCTGTCATATTCCACCAAGCAGGACGGTGTCAGCCTCAGCTGGGAGACTCCAGGAAAGTTGAATATGTACACCCGCTGTGCAAGGGAAAGTAAAGGGTTGAGGCAGCAGCGGGAAGGAAAGGGAAAGGGGGGGTTACTAAGGGCAGAAGTAAAGGGATTATACATGACCTAAGAGAGGGGATCACCACAATCATTACGAGGTTACTACCTAGGTTACAAGGTTTCTGAGAGAGACACAGAGTGAGTTTGCCTATGACGAGACATATAGAGACATAGAACCAAGAATTGTGGAACACTGGTAAGCTTCGACCACCACAGGCAAGACTTCTGGAACACTGGTAAACTCTGACCACCACAGCCAAGAGTTCTGGAACACTGGTAAGCTTCGACCACAACAGGTAAGAGTTCTGGAACACTGGTAAGCTTCGACCACCACAGGAAAGAGTTCTGGAACACTGGTAAGCTTCGACCACAACAAATAAGTTCTGGAACACTGGTAAGCCTCGACCACCACAGCCAAGAGTTCTGGAACACTGGTAAGCCTCGACCACCACAGCCAAGAGTTTTGGAACACTGGTAAGCTTCGACCACCACAGCCAAGAGTTCTGGAACACTGGTAAGCTTCGACCACCACAGGTAAGTTCTGGAACACTGGTAAGCTTCGACCACAACAGGTAAGAGTTCTGGAACACTGGTAAGCTTCGACCACCACAGGAAAGAGTTCTGGAACACTGATAAGCTTCGACCACCACAGGAAACAGTTCTGGAACACTGATAAGCTTCGACCACCACAGGAAAGAGTTCTGGAACACTGATAAGCTTCGACCACCACAGGCAAGAGTTCTGGAACACTGATAAGCTTCGACCACCACAGGCAAGAGTTCTGGAACACTGATAAGCTTCGACCACCACAGGCAAGAGTTCTGGAACACTGATAAGCTTCGACCACCACAGGCAAGAGTTTTGGAACACTGATAAGCTTCGACCACCACAGGCAAGAGTTCTGGAACACTGATAAGCTTCGACCACCACAGGCAAGAGTTCTGGAACACTGATAAGCTTCGACCACCACAGGCAAGAGTTCTGGAACACTGATAAGCTTCGACCACCACAGGCAAGAGTTTTGGAACACTGATAAGCTTCGACCACCGCAGGCAAGAGTTTTGGAACACTGATAAGCTTCGACCACCACAGGCAAGAGTTCTGGAACACTGGTAAGCTTCGACAACCACAGGCAAGAGTTCTGGAACACTGGTAAGCTTCGACCACCACAGGCAAGAGTTCTGGAACACTGGTAAGCTTCGACAACCACAGGCAAGAGTTCTGGAACACTGGTAAGCTTCGACAACCACAGGCAAGAGTTCTGGAACACTGGTAAGCTTCGACAACCACAGGCAAGAGTTCTGGAACACTGGTAAGCTTCGACAACCACAGGCAAGAGTTCTGGAACACTGGTAAGCTTCGACAACCACAGGCAAGAGTTCTGGAACACTGGTAAGCTTCGACAACCACAGGCAAGAGTTCTGGAACACTGGTAAGCTTCGACAACCACAGGCAAGAGTTCTGGAACACTGATAAGCTTCGACAACCACAGGCAAGAGTTCTGGAACACTGGTAAGCTTCGACAACCACAGGCAAGAGTTCTGGAACACTGATAAGCTTCGACAACCACAGGCAAGAGTTCTGGAACACTGATAAGCTTCGACAACCACAGGCAAGAGTTCTGGAACACTGATAAGCTTCGACAACCACAGGCAAGAGTTCTGGAACACTGATAAGCTTCGAGCTTCGACAACCACAGGCAAGAGTTCTGGAACACTGATAAGCTTCGACAACCACAGGCAAGAGTTCTGGAACACTGATAAGCTTCGACAACCACAGGCAAGAGTTCTGGAACACTGGTAAGCTTCGACAACCACAGGCAAGAGTTCTGGAACACTGGTAAGCTTCGACAACCACAGGCAAGAGTTCTGGAACACTGGTAAGCTTCGACAACCACAGGCAAGAGTTCTGGAACACTGGTAAGCTTCGACAACCACAGGCAAGAGTTCTGGAACACTGGTAAGCTTCGACAACCACAGGCAAGAGTTCTGGAACACTGGTAAGCTTCGACAACCACAGGCAAGAGTTCTGGAACACTGGTAAGCTTCGACAACCACAGGCAAGAGTTCTGGAACACTGATAAGCTTCGACAACCACAGGCAAGAGTTCTGGAACACTGGTAAGCTTCGACAACCACAGGCAAGAGTTCTGGAACACTGATAAGCTTCGACAACCACAGGCAAGAGTTCTGGAACACTGATAAGCTTCGACAACCACAGGCAAGAGTTCTGGAACACTGATAAGCTTCGACAACCACAGGCAAGAGTTCTGGAACACTGATAAGCTTCGACAACCACAGGCAAGAGTTCTGGAACACTGATAAGCTTCGACAACCACAGGCAAGAGTTCTGGAACACTGATAAGCTTCGACAACCACAGGCAAGAGTTCTGGAACACTGATAAGCTTCGACAACCACAGGCAAGAGTTCTGGAACACTGATAAGCTTCGACAACCACAGGCAAGAGTTCTGGAACACTGATAAGCTTCGACAACCACAGGCAAGAGTTCTGGAACACTGATAAGCTTCGACAACCACAGGCAAGAGTTCTGGAACACTGGTAAGCTTCGACAACCACAGGCAAGAGTTCTGGAACACTGGTAAGCTTCGACAACCACAGGCAAGAGTTCTGGAACACTGGTAAGCTTCGACAACCACAGGCAAGAGTTCTGGAACACTGGTAAGCTTCGACAACCACAGGCAAGAGTTCTGGAACACTGGTAAGCTTCGACAACCACAGGCAAGAGTTCTGGAACACTGGTAAGCTTCGACAACCACAGGCAAGAGTTCTGGAACACTGGTAAGCTTCGACAACCACAGGCAAGAGTTCTGGAACACTGGTAAGCTTCGACAACCACAGGCAAGAGTTCTGGAACACTGATAAGCTTCGACAACCACAGGCAAGAGTTCTGGAACACTGGTAAGCTTCGACAACCACAGGCAAGAGTTCTGGAACACTGATAAGCTTCGACAACCACAGGCAAGAGTTCTGGAACACTGGTAAGCTTCGACAACCACAGGCAAGAGTTCTGGAACACTGGTAAGCTTCGACAACCACAGGCAAGAGTTCTGGAACACTGATAAGCTTCGACAACCACAGGCAAGAGTTCTGGAACACTGGTAAGCTTCGACAACCACAGGCAAGAGTTCTGGAACACTGGTAAGCTTCGACAACCACAGGCAAGAGTTCTGGAACACTGATAAGAACAGGCAGAGTTCTGGAACACTGCAAGCTCGACACCATAGGCAGATTCGGAACAGCTGAAGCTTCACAACCACAGGCGAGGCTGGAACGCTAAGCTTCGACACCACATGGCAAGAGTTCGGAACCGAAACATCGACACCATCGGCGGTCTGGAACAGCGAAGTAACTCCACGTACCGGACAGAGCGGAAGAAGCTACATCCATGGAGAGTCTGGCACGCAAAGCTCACATACCACGGCAAGAGCTGGAACACGTGCTCGACAACCACAGGCAAGGTCTTGGAACGCGAGCGACAACATCACAGGCAAGGTTCTGGAACCTGGTAGCTGACAACCACAGTGCAGTTCTGGAACAGCTGGAAGCGACAACCACAGTGCAGAGTTCTGGAACGGAGCTTGACAACACAGCAGGTTCTGGGAGCAGCGGAGTTCGAACAATCCATCAAGAGTTCTGGACGGAGCTCGACAACCACAGCAGGTTCTGGACGACGGAGCTTCGACAAGCGCAACATCACATCCATCGTGCGGACGACAGCTCAACATCACATCCATCGTGCGGACGGCAGCGGAAGAACACATCCATCGTGCGGACGACAGCTCAACATCACATCCATCGTGTGGACGGCAGCGCTACATCACATCCATCGTGCGGACGGCAGCGCAACATCACATCCATCGTGTGGACGGCAGCGCAACATCACATCCATCGTGTGGACGGCAGCGCAACATCACATACATCGTGTGGACAGCAGTGCAACATCACATCCATCGTGTGGACGGCAGCGCAACATCACATCCATCGTGTGGACGGCAGCGCAACATCACATCCATCGTGTGGACGGCAGCGCAACATCACATCCATCGTGTGGACAGCATCACATCACATCCATCGTGCGGACGGCAGCGCAAGAACACATCCATCGTGTGGACGGCAGCGCAACATCACATCCATTGTGTGGACGGCAGCGCAACATCACATACATCGTGTGGACGGCAGCGCAACATCACATACATCGTGTGGACGGCAGCGCAACATCACATCCATTGTGTGGACGGCAGCGCAACATCACATCCATCGTGTGGACGGCAGCGCAACATCACATCCATTGTGTGGACGGCAGCGCAACATCACATACATCGTGTGGACGGCAGCGCAACATCACATACATCGTGTGGACGGCAGCGCAACATCACATACATCGTGTGGACGGCAGCGCAACATCACATACATCGTGTGGACGGCAGCGCAACATCACATCCATTGTGTGGACGGCAGCGCAAGAACACATCCATCGTGTGGACGGCAGCGCAACATCACATCCATTGTGTGGACGGCAGCGCAACATCACATCCATCGTGCGGACGGCAGCGCAACATCACATCCATCGTGTGGACGGCAGCGCAACATCACATCCATCGTGTGGACGGCAGCGCAACATCACATCCATCGTGCGGACGGCAGCGGAAGAACACATCCATTGTGTGGACGGCAGCGCAACATCACATCCATCGTGTGGACGGCAGCGCAACATCACATCCATTGTGTGGACGGCAGCGCAACATCACATACATCGTGTGGACGGCAGCGCAACATCACATACATCGTGTGGACGGCAGCGCAACATCACATACATCGTGTGGACGGCAGCGCAACATCACATCCATCGTGTGGACGGCAGCGCAACATCACATACATCGTGTGGACGGCAGCGCAACATCACATACATCGTGTGGACGGCAGCGCAACATCACATACATCGTGTGGACGGCAGCGCAACATCACATCCATCGTGTAGACGGCAGCGGAACATCACATACATCGTGTGGACGGCAGCGCAACATCACATCCATCGTGTGGACGGCAGCGCAACATCACATCCATCGTGCGGACGGCAATCCAACATCACATCCATCGTGCAGACGGCAGCGCAACATCACATCCATCGTGCAGAAGGCAGCGCAACATCACATACATCGTGTGGACGGCAGCGCAACATCACATCCATTGTGTGGACGGCAGCGCAACATCACATCCATTGTGTGGACAGCAGCGCAACATCACATACATCGTGTGGACGGCAGCGCAACATCACATACATCGTGTGGACGGCAGCGCAACATCACATACATCGTGTGGACGGCAGCGCAACATCACATGCATCGTGTG
>NC_091314.1:12065799-12073299 GCF_038502225.1 Cherax quadricarinatus
GGATCACCTCTGGAACACTAATCCTTGAGTCCTGGCGGAGCAAGAAGGATCACCTCTGGAACACTGATCCTTGAGTCCTGGCGGAGCAAGAAGGATTACCTCTGGAACACTGATCCTTGAGTCCTGGCGGAGCAAGAAGGATCACCTCTGGAACACTGATCCTTGAGTCCTGGCGGAGCAAGAAGGATCACCTCTGGAACACTGATCCTTGAGTCCTGGCGGAGCAAGAAGGATCACCTCTGGAACACTGATCCTTGAGTCCTGGCGGAGCAAGAAGGATCACCTCTGGAACACTGATCCTTGAGTCCTGGCGGAGCAAGAAGGATCACCTCTGGAACACTGATCCTTGAGTCCTGGCGGAGCAAGAAGGATCACCTCTGGAACACTGATCATTGAGTCCTGGCGGAGCAAGAAGGATCACCTCTGGAACACTGATCCTTGAGTCCTGGCGGAGCAAGAAGGATCACCTCTGGAACACTGATCCTTGAGTCCTGGCGGAGCAAGAAGGATCACCTCTGGAACACTGATCCTTGAGTCCTGGCGGAGCAAGAAGGATCACCTCTGGAACACTGATTCTTGAGTCCTGGCGGAGCAAGAAGGATCACCTCTGGAACACTGATCCTTGAGTCCTGGCGGAGCAAGAAGGATTACCTCTGGAACACTGATCCTTGAGTCCTGGCGGAGCAAGAAGGATTACCTCTGGAACACTGATCCTTGAGTCCTGGCGGAGCAAGAAGGATCACCTCTGGAACACTGATCCTTGAGTCCTGGCGGAGCAAGAAGGATCACCTCTGGAACACTGATCCTTGAGTCCTGGCGGAGCAAGAAGGATCACCTCTGGAACACTAATCCTTGAGTCCTGGCGGAGCAAGAAGGATCACCTCTGGAACACTGATCCTTGAGTCCTGGCGGAGCAAGAAGGATTACCTCTGGAACACTGATCCTTGAGTCCTGGCGGAGCAAGAAGGATCACCTCTGGAACACTGATCCTTGAGTCCTGGCGGAGCAAGAAGGATCACCTCTGGAACACTGATCCTTGAGTCCTGGCGGAGCAAGAAGGATCACCTCTGGAACACTGATCCTTGAGTCCTGGCGGAGCAAGAAGGATCACCTCTGGAACACTGATCCTTGAGTCCTGGCGGAGCAAGAAGGATCACCTCTGGAACACTGATCCTTGAGTCCTGGCGGAGCAAGAAGGATCACCTCTGGAACACTGATCATTGAGTCCTGGCGGAGCAAGAAGGATCACCTCTGGAACACTGATCCTTGAGTCCTGGCGGAGCAAGAAGGATCACCTCTGGAACACTGATCCTTGAGTCCTGGCGGAGCAAGAAGGATCACCTCTGGAACACTGATCCTTGAGTCCTGGCGGAGCAAGAAGGATCACCTCTGGAACACTGATTCTTGAGTCCTGGCGGAGCAAGAAGGATCACCTCTGGAACACTGATCCTTGAGTCCTGGCGGAGCAAGAAGGATTACCTCTGGAACACTGATCCTTGAGTCCTGGCGGAGCAAGAAGGATTACCTCTGGAACACTGATCCTTGAGTCCTGGCGGAGCAAGAAGGATCACCTCTGGAACACTGATCCTTGAGTCCTGGCGGAGCAAGAAGGATCACCTCTGGAACACTGATTCTTGAGTCCTGGAGGAGCAAGAAGGATCACCTCTGGAACACTGATCCTTGAGTCCTGGCGGAGCAAGAAGGATCACCTCTGGAACACTGATCCTTGAGTCCTGGCGGAGCAAGAAGGATCACCTCTGGAACACTGATCCTTGAGTCCTGGCGGAGCAAGAAGGATCACCTCTGGAACACTGATCCTTGAGTCCTGGCGGAGCAAGAAGGATTACCTCTGGAACGCTGATCCTTGAGTCCTGGCGGAGCAAGAAGGATCACCTCTGGAACACTGATCCTTGAGTCCTGGCGGAGCAAGAAGGATCACCTCTGGAACACTGATCCTTGAGTCCTGGCGGAGCAAGAAGGATTACCTCTGGAACACTGATCCTTGAGTCCTGGCGGAGCAAGAAGGATCACCTCTGGAACACTGATCCTTGAGTCCTGGCGGAGCAAGAAGGATCACCTCTGGAACACTGATCCTTGAGTCCTGGCGCATAGAAATACAATTTTGAATCAATATTCACTAGCGAATCGGTCGTGGCTAGCTGTTTGTTGTTGGTATAAATCGCATCTTAATTCAGCCATATAGGAGTTACTTGACCACGTACGGCATCCACCAAGCACAGCTTTACCAACAGGTATGTCAGAAATTAGTACAATATGGAGCCTTGAACTGTTAAGTACTGGTGTTTCCAGTTCTCATTTCTTTCCCCCAGTTCCCAGGTTAATAAGTAAATTTCCCCAGTCGTATCTGTTATTCCTTCCCAGTACGTTCCCACTGGTGGCACCGGTCAATATTCCCGGTATTATCAATATCCTTCAATTAGCATTCCCATTATTTCTTTTAATATTCCTAGTGTTTCACAAATCCTTCTATCAGTATTCTAAGTATTCCCAGTGATGCGCTATCAGATATTCCCAGCGTTCCTATTGCAGCATCTCAACATTCCTGGTACATTAGAGTACTTCCAGTACTCCCAGTCAGCTGTGACTGATCCTGAGTACTGGTTCATCACATAGACAAGAACGGACACTTTACCAGGGCTCATAACGAGCACAGGAGGAGATATATTCACGGTATACAAAATACTGCAGGGCATAAACAGGTTAGAGAGGGATAGCCTCTTCACTAGGGATACAGGGAGACCTAGAGAGCGTGGTTGGAAACTACACAACCATGTATGTTATGGGGATACCAAGTGAGTTACAGGGATACTGAGTCACAGGGATGCCATTTGAGTCACAGGGATATCAAGTGAGTCACTGTGATGTGAACAACAACAACAACAACAACAACAACAACAACAACAACAACAACAACAATGATCTGAACAACAACAACAACAACAACAACAACAATGATCTGAACAACAACAACAATGATCTGAATAACAAAAATAATAACAATGATCTGAACAATAACAACAACAATGACCTGAAGAACAACAACAGTGATCTGAACAATAACAACAACAATGACCTGAACAACAGCAGTGATCTGAACAATAACAACAACAATGACCTAAAGAACAACAACAGTGATCTGAACAATAACAACAACAATGACCTAAAGAACAACAACAGTGATCTGAACAATAACAACAACAATGACCTGAACAACAACAGTGATCTGAACAATAACAACAACAATGACCTGAACAACAACAGTGATCTGAACAATAACAACAACAATGACCTGAACAACAGCAGTGATCTGAACAATAACAACAACAATGACCTAAAGAACAACAACAGTGATCTGAACAATAACAACAACAATGACCTAAAGAACAACAACAGTGATCTGAACAATAACAACAACAATGACCTAAAGAACAACAACAGTGACCTGAACAACAACAACAGTGATCTGAACAATAACAACAACAATGATCTGAACAATAACAACAACAGTGACCTGAACAACAACAACAGTGATCTGAACAATAACAACAGTGACCTGAACAACAATAACAGTGACCTGAACAACAACAACAGTGATCTGAACAACAACAACAGTGATCTGAACAACAACAACAATGACCTGAACAACAACAACAACAACAATGAACTGAACAACTACACAATGACCTGAAGAACAACAACAGTGATCTGAAAAATAACAACAACAATGATCTGAACAACAACAACAACAGCAACAATGAACTGAACGACAATAATGACCTGAAGAACAACAACAGTGATTTGATCAACAACAACAATGACCTGAACAACAACAACAGTGATCTGAACAACAACAACAACAGCAACAATGAACTGAACGACAATAATGACCTGAAGAACAACAACAGTGATTTGATCAACAACAACAATGACCTGAACAACAACAACAGTGATCTGAACAACAACAACAACAGCAACAATGAACTGAACAACAATAATGACCTGAAGAACAACAACAGTGATTTGATCAACAACAACAACAACAACATTGGAACCAGACTCCAGACAGTAGATATAATCATAATTAGGACACGATGACACAGCTGCTTCGCATCGGTCGGTAGGTGAGAGGAGAGGGACCAAGAAATAGAGCTCAACACACTGCAAATATCAAACGTACTTTACAGATACTTCATTAAACAGTGTTCTGACAACCATATACATTAAAATGAGGGTAACAGAGATACGAATACAGTGTAATAAGATATTTCACTGACAACATTTCGCCGACTCAGTGGACCTTTTTTTAAGTGGTATTGAAAAAAATACATTTTCAGTGAGTTCAAAAAATCCACTGCGTGGGCGAAACGCTGTCAATAAATATCTCATTACACTGAATTTATGTCTCTGTTTCCCCTCGACACAGAGGATCCTTACGATGAAGAGGGGAAGTTATGGGGGAGGGGAAGGCTTTGGGGATGAGGGGAAGACTTGAATGAGGGGAAAGTGAAGTCATGGGGGAGGGGCGAAGATCTGGATGGGAAGGAAGCAGTAGAAAACTTTGGTTGGGGGGATGTGAGGGGAAGAAGGAGGAAGAGGAGGAGAGGGGAAAGAGGAGAGGGGAAAGAGGAGAGGGTAAAGAGGAGAGGGGGAAAGAGGAGAGGGGGAAAGAGGAGAGGGGAAGGGCCAGTCCTCCTTAAATAGCGGAGGATTTGAGTTTAATGACCATTTCTCTCAGCTCAGCTCAAAGTCATTTAAATGAAAAAATTCTCCCGGCCGCTGGAATATTTTCATCCGAGGCTGAAGTTTTTGTTTTGTTTGGGTTACGAAGGAGTTAAAGGAACCTTGGGAAAAAAAAGGTAAGGAAATGGGGTTAGGGGAGAGTAATGGAAGGAAAGAAGGAAGAGAGAGTGGGCTTGAAAGAGGAGAACAGAGCAGGTGCGGGAAGAGTAGTGATGAAGGAATGGGTAAGAGATGGGGGGGGTGGAAGAGACATTTCTCAAGTAATGGGGGATGGGTTGTTCATTAGGGTACAAGGAAATGAATAATTATGAAGTTTTTGTTTGTACGAGATTAATGACGAGCTTGGGGAAAGTGATCACAAATCATTTAGTTTCAATATATCATGGAATTACCCAGATAACTACAATCAAATCTCTGTCCCAGATTTTCGCTTGGGCGATTTCATAGGACTGAAATATTACCTGGGTGGGCTAAATTGGGATGACCTGACTATGGGTCAGGTAGGTGATTTTGGGTGCCAATATGACGTTTTTTAGAGCATAGTTTTAGCTGCCCAGACAACTTTTGTTCCGAGTAGGGAAATTAGATCTAACAAAAATGATCCCAAATGGATGAACAATAGATTAAAACATCTCATTGGTCAAAACAGACGCATATTTAGACATATCAAAAGAGGGGATGGGCAGTTAAGAAATCAATATATTCAATTAAAGAGAGAAATAAAAAAAATGGAATAAGAAAAGCAAAAAGGGATTATGAGGCTAAGGTCGCAAGGGATTCAAAGACTAACCCAAAAGGGTTCTTTCAGGTATACAGAAGTAAGATTAGGGACAAGATTGGCCCACTTAAGAGTAACTCTGGTCAGATCATTGACAGTGATAAGGATATGTGTGAAATTCTCAATACCTACTTCCTCTCAGTTTTCACCCAGGAAAATACTAGTGATATTCCTGAAATAATAGATTATGCAGAACAGGACGATAATAAACTATGCACAATTGCTTTAACTAGTGACATGGTCCTCAGACAAATAGAGAAATTAAAACTTAACAAATCCCCAGGCCCTGATCTGTTTGCAAGGATTTTAAAGGAATGTAAAGAGGAACTTAGCATGCCTTTGGCTTATCTTTTCAACATATCACTTCAAACTAGCATAGTGCCTGATAAATGAAAAATGGCAAATGTAATACCTATTTACAAGGCAGGTGACAGGTCGCTAGCTTCGAACTATAGACCAATAAGGCTTACCTCCATAGTGGGAAAATTTATGGAATCAATAATTGCCGAAGCAATTCGTAGCCATCTCGAAAGGCATAAATTGATTAACGAATCTCAACACGGTTTTACAAATGGGCGTTCCTGTCTTATGAATTTACTGACTTTTTTCACTAAGGTGTTTGAGGAGGTAGATCATGGTATTGAATATGATATTGTGTATATGGACTTCAGTAAGGCTTTCGATAGAGTTCCACATCAGAGGTTATTGAGGAAACTTAAGGCACACGGAATAGGAGAATTTTTTTTCCTGGGTTGAGGCATGGTTGACGAATAGGCAGCAGAGAGTTTGTATAAATGGGGAGAAATCAGAATAGGGGCACGTCACAAGCGGTGTTCCACAGGGGTCAGTGTTGGGCCCGCTGTTGTTCACAATCTACATAAACGACATAGATGAGGGAATAAATTGCAACATAAGTAAATTTGCTGATGACACCAAAATAAGCCGTCCAATTCATTCTAATGAGGACATTAAAGCACTCCAGGATGATTTGAATAAACTCATGCAGTGGACGGAGAAGTGGCAGATGCAGTTTAATATAGACAAATGCAAAGTTCTAAATGTTGGACAGGAAAATAACCATGCCACATATAAACTAAATAATGTAGATCTTAATATTACGGCTTGCAAAAAGGATTTAGGAGTTCTGGTTAGCAGTAATCTAAAACCAAGACAACAGTGCATTAGTGTTCGCAATAAAGCTAACAGAATCCTTGGCTTCATAGCAAGAAGTATAAATAATAGAAGTCCTCAGATTGTTCTTCAACTCTATATATCTTTGGTTAGGCCACATTTGGATTATGCTGCTCAGTTCTGGTCACCGTATTACAGAATGGATATAAATGCTCTGGAAAACTTACAAAGGAGGATGACAAAGATGACCCCATGTATCAGGAATCTTCCCTATGAGGATAGACTGAGGGCCCTGAATCTGCACTCTCTAGAAAGGCGTAGAATTATGGGGGATATGATAGAGGTGTATAAATGGAAAACAGGAATTAATAAAGGGGATGTAAATAGCGTGCTAAAAATACCATAGATAGGACTCGCAGCAATGGCTTTAAATTGGAAAAATTCAGATTCAGGAAGGATATAGGAAAGCACTGGTTTGGTAATAGAGTTGTGGATGAGTGGAACAAACTCCCGAGTACCGTCATAGACGCTAAGACGTTGTGCAGTTTTAAAAATGGGTTGGATAAATACATGAGTGGGTGTGGGTGGGTGTGAGTTGAACCTGACTAGCTTGTGCTACTAGGTCGGATGCAGTGCTCTTCCCTTAAGTGACATGTCTGACCTCACTAGGTCAAGGCATTGGCTTAATTAAGCCAGTGGGAGAATTGGAGCTGCTTCGCTTAGACCAGTAGGCCTGATGCAGTGTTCCTCCTTTCTTATGTTATGTTCTTATGTACTGTATGCTGTTTATGTGCAAATATATACTCACACATACCTGCATATAAATACAT
>NC_091314.1:12083299-12093299 GCF_038502225.1 Cherax quadricarinatus
TGGTATTGATGGTGGTGGGGGTGGTTGGTATTGATGGTGGTGGTGGTGGTGGTGGTTGGTGGTGGTGGTGGTGGTGGCGGTAGGTGGTGGTGGTTGGTATTGATGGTGGTGGTGGTGGTTGGTATTGATGGTGGTGGTGGTGGTTGGTGGTGGTTGGTGGTGGTGGGTGGTGATGGTGGTGGTAGGTGGTGGTGGTTGGTATTGATGGTGGTGGTGGTGGTGGTTGGTGATGGTGGTTGGTGGTGATGGTGGTGGTTGGTGGTGATGGTGATGGTGGTGGTGGTGGTGGTTGTGGTGGTGATGGTGGTTGTGGTGGTTGGTGATGGTGGTGGTGGTGGTGGTGGTTGGTGATGGTGGTGGTGGTGGTGGCGGTTGGTGGTGATGGTGGTGGTGGTGGTCGTGGTGGTGGTGGTGGTGGTGGTTGGTGGTGATGGTGGTGGTGGTGGTGGTTGTGGTTGGTGGTGGTGGAGGTGGTGGTTGGTGGTGGTGGTGGTTGGTGGTGGTGGTGGGTCGTGGTGGTTGGTGGTGGTGGTAGTTGGTGGTGGTGGTGGTGGTGGTTGGTGGTGGTGGTGGTGGTGGTGGTGGTGGTGGTGGTGGTTGGTGGTGGTGGTTGGTGGTGATGGTGGTTGGTGGTGATGGTGGTTGGTGGTGATGGTGGTTGGTGGTGATGGTGGTTGGTGGTGATGGTGGTTGGTGGTGATGGTGGTGGTGGTGGTGGTGGTGGTTGGTGGTGGTGGTGGTGGTGGTTGGTGGTGGTGGTGGTGGTGGTGGTGGTTGGTGGTGGTTGGTGGTGGTGGTTGGTGGTGGTTGTGGTTATGGTGGTGGTTGGTGGTGGTTGTGGTGGTTGGTGGTGATAGTGGTGGTGAGGTTCGTGATGGTAGGCACGGGGGCTGGTGATGGTAGGCTCGGGGGTTGGTGATAGTAGGCGCGGGGGCTGGTGATGGTAGGCACAGTGGTTGGTGATGGTAGGCGCAGGAGCTTTTGATGGCAGGCGTGGGGGCTGGTGATGGTAGGCGCGGGGGCTGGTGATGGTAGGCGCGGGAGGCTGGTGAGGGTAGGTGTGGGGGCTGGTGATGGTAGGCGAGGGGGCTGGTGATGGTAGGCGAGGGGGCTGGTGATGGTAAGCGCGGGGGCTGGTGATGGTAGGCGAGGGGGGGAGCCGGTTATGGCAGGCGAGGGGGCTGGTGATGGTAGGTGCGGGGACTGGTGGTGGTAGGCGAGGGGGGGCAAGTGATGGCAGGTATTACAACCCAGGAGTCCCAAAGGCCTGTTATCCTGGGTATAAAGGGAGCAAAATAAACACAGCAGAAAAACTTTTGACTTATATTATCCTTCACCAATTTAGAACAGAAGTATGTACACTATATACACTATGTACAGCAATAGGTATTAGTGCACTCCACGGTAAGCAAGGCAGAATAGAAGCCACTAGAGAGCAGACCGTGTTTCAACCAGCTCTAGAATGGGAATGACAAGGGCAGACAGGTGAGTGGTACCACAACACCTCTGCGATTGCCAAAGCCATCTTCTTATTGGCTGGAACCTGGGTACTGATTGAACGACGGGGCCCCATCGTTAATCCTTAGCACCTGGTTCGCTGGTTGGGGCAGATAGCCTGTCAATTTTTTTTTATATTTTTATTTAAAACACTTCAGTACATCATATAATAAATATTCATATAATCTCAACAATATGAGATTTGTTGCAACCTATACACTACCTACTCTCGCCACTGAATACAGAAGAGCAGGCTGATAATAACAAAATATTATAGCCTGTCAATAAGTGTGTACATGCGCCGAATAAAGGTTACGTACTCTTTGTATGCCACAGTATGCGAGGGGGCTAGTGATGGTAGGCGAGGGGGGGCTGGTGATGGTAGGCGAGGGGGCTGGTGATGGTAGGCGAGGGGGCTGGTGATGGTAGGCGAGGGGGCTAGTGATGGTAAGCGAGGGGGCTAGTGATGGTAGGCGAGGGGGGGGCTAGTGATGGTAGGCGAGGGGGCTAGTGATGGTAGGCGAGGGGGCTAGTGATGGTAGGCGAGGGGGGGCTGGTGATGGTAGGCGAGGGGGCTAGTGATGGTAAGCGAGGGGGGGGCTGGTGATGGTAGGCGAGGGGGCTAGTGATGGTAGGCGAGGGGGCTAGTGATGGTAGGCGAGGGGGGGGCTGGTGATGGTAGGCGAGGGGGCTAGTGATGGTAGGCGAGGGGGGGCTGGTGATGGTAGGCGAGGGGGCTAGTGATGGTAAGCGAGGGGGGGGCTGGTGATGGTAGGCGAGGGGGCTAGTGATGGTAGGCGAGGGGGCTAGTGATGGTAAGCGAGGGGGGGGCTGGTGATGGTAGGCGAGGGGGCTGGTGATGGTTGGCGAGGGGGGGGATGGTGATGGTAGGCGAGGGGTGGCTGGTGATTTTAGGCGAGGTGGGCTAGTGATGGTAGGCGCGGGTGCTGGTGATGGTAGGCGCGGGGGTTGGTGATGGTAGGCGAGGGGGGCTGGTGATTGTAAGCGTGGGGGTTCGTGATGGTAGGCGCGGGGGCTGGTGATGGTAGGCGCCGAGGCTGGTAATGGTAGGCGCGGGGGCTGGTGATGGTAACCGCGGGGGCTGGTAATGGTAGGCGTGAGGGTTGGTGATGGTAGTTGAACAGTTTGCTAAGTTTGATAACTTAACATTCGTTACCCGGGGGAATCAATCAAGTTTGCTGAAATTACAAACAAAAAAAATCGTAAATTACCTATGGAAATAAATCAACGAACTGTTTGTTGAATTTGTAACTAAAAAAGACTAAGTAAATTTGGATCCAGAATAACTACAGTGAAAAGTACAGTAAATTGCATGTTATTTATTCAGTAGCAAGCAGGAAGTACTGTAGTACTCACCGGAAGTACTGTAAACTACGTGCATGGTACTTCACGTGGTTGTGTCAGCCATATGAATTACCGGAAGTACTGTACACCTCGTCCATAGCACTTCATAGAAGTACTATGCAGGTACTCTACAAAACATCGATCATCATTATCATCATCCTGGTGTGGCAGTACCATCATCCCGGAAGACAAAGATGCAGTATAATGCGACCCTTGTATGACAACGCTTTGCACACACACTGGGAGTTATCGACTCAGAGCTACGAGGAGACGATAGGACTAGCTATATGCAGTGAAGTTTACCTGGAGAGAGTTCCGGGGGTCAACGCCCCCGCGGCCCGGTCTGTGACCAGGCCTCCTGTGAGGGCAGTTTAAATACAGGTTGCACAAACAGATACCTGGGAAGTATTGGATTTGAGAAAACCTGCCTAGCATGGGCCAGTAGGACTGTGGCAGTGTTCCTTCTTACTGTGGCCTGTTGCTATGTGGGATACCAGCGATGAAGAGGTTTTCTGGCAGGAGGCTCAGCTACGACGTCGAAGAAGCTGTTCTGGTTGAAACTGCTGGATATTTCCGCTGATGAGTGATGATTTCATGAGCCTGCGTCTCTGGATATTTACCTTCTTGGTGATGAGTCGTACGCACTAGTAGTCAAGTAGCTGTGGGAATTTGTCAGGTGTTCTTCAAGTTGTTCGTTAAGCTGGTGTATTGGTGTTATGTTCCTGGATGTTTCACCCATGTATATTTTGTCACAATCGCTTCAAAGGATCGTGCATACCCCTGCAATGGACTGAACTTGTTGGGGGTATCCCTTAGTGGTGATGTTCTTGACTGTAGTAGAGGCAGTCGTAGCTACTTGGAATTCGGTGTTGGAGGGAATGTTGAAGACTCGCCTGACAATGTTGTTGTGAGATAGGGTTATCTTCTTTCGGCGGTGTCTCGTCTAAATGGGTTGAAGGTGTTACTCGCAAGGTGTCTGTAATCCCTAATGCAATGACGAGGCGAGTGAAGCTTAATAAAAATACTTGTTCAAAGCAAAGAGAATTCTTCGAGGAATTCACTGCTGTAGATACGGAGGGCGCGAATGAAGGATCGTATGATGACGACACGTTTATGGTGAGCTGATCAGCTTTGCAGAGCAGAACATCGAGGAAAGGAGAGTGTCCTTTCCCTCTTCGAGCGTCAGTTGGACTGAGGGTTCCACCTAGTAGTTGAGTTTGTCTTGGAATGTGAGGACGTCGTATTGTCTACGAGTCAAGATGAGTATATATTAACATAACGAAGCCAGGTGACCAAAGAGGGAATGAAAGAGGAAACCCTGATCGACTTCGAAATATTCCATGTATAACATCGCCAGCACAGCACTTAGTGGGAAAACACATGGACAGGCCGAAAATCTTTTGAAAAAGAGAAAGCAGATAGAACCAACACATGGTTCAACGAAGTCTATAAAATCGCTGGCTGGAACAGGAAAGTCAAGGGAGTCGTTAATTTTTCGGCGAAGGAGATCGATGACTTGCGTTGTGGGTACCTTAGTGAACAGAGACGTCACATCTAGGCTTGAGAGTTTTTTGTTTTCGATGTTAATGTTGCGGATGAGGCTGAGGCAATCTCCCGAGTGTTTGAAATATGCCTGTCTGATTGCACCCAGAAGCCTAGCTAGGTGTTCGGCTAGATAGGTGTTGGGGTTAATGCCTATTCCGGGCTCTCCACCTCGTTACGTTTCAAGAACCTAAGAAGGAACACTACAACAGGCCTACTGGTCTATGTGAGGCAAGTCCAATTCTCCTACCGACCGTCTGACCTCACTGACCTAGTGAGGTCAGACACGTCACTTAAAGGAGGAGCACAGCATCCGACCTAGTAGCACAAGCCAGATAGGTCCAACTCACACCCACCTACACCCACTCATGTATTTATCCAACCGATTTTTAAAACAACACAACGTCTTAGCTTCTATGACGGTACAAGCTCATACTCTCGCTCCAGGTAGACCTGTTTGTGGCTTGATAAAACTATCTGGGCGAAACGTTGTCAATAAAGGATCACATTATACTACATTTGTGCAATTTTTTATCGTGCTGAAATTTTGCACCATTTCTCTCCACCATCATCCCGGTGGGCAGTGCCATCATCCCGGTGGGGCAGTGCCATCATCCCGGTGGGGCAGTGCCATCATCCCGGTGGGCAGTGCCATCATCCCGGTGGGCAGTGCCATCATCCCGGTGGGCAGTGCCATCATCCCGGTGGGCAGTGCCATCATCCCAGTGGGCAGTGCCATCATCCCGGTGGGGCAGTGCCATCATCCCGGTGGGGCAGTGCCATCATCCCGGTGGGGCAGTGCCATCATCCCGGTGGGCAGTGCCATCATCCCGGTGGGCAGTGCCATCATCCCGGTGGGCAGTGCCATCATCCCAGTGGGCAGTGCCATCATCCCGGTGGGGCAGTGCCATCATCCCGGTGGGGCAGTGCCATCATCCCGGTGGGGCAGTGCCATCATCCCGGTGGGCAGTGCCATCATCCCGGTGGGCAGTGCCATCATCCCGGTGGGCAGTGCCATCATCCCAGTGGGCAGTGCCATCATCCCGGTGGGCAGTGCCATCATCCCGGTGGGCAGTGCCATCATCCCGGTGGGGCAGTGCCATCATCCCGGTGGGCAGTGCCATCATCCCGGTGGGCAGTGCCATCCTCCCGGTGGGGCAGTGCCATCATCCCGGTGGGCAGTGCCATCATCCCGGTGGGCAGTGCCATCATCCCGGTGGGCAGTGCCATCATCCCAGTGGGCAGTGCCATCATCCCGGTGGGCAGTGCCATCATCCCGGTGGGCAGTGCCATCATCCCGGTGGGCAGTGCCATCATCCCGGTGGGCAGTGCCATCATCCCGGTGGGTAGTGCCATCATCCCGGTGGGCAGTGCCATCATCCCGGTGGGCAGTGCCATCATCCCGGTGGGCAGTGCCATCATCCCGGTGGGACAGTGCCATCATCCAGGTGGGGCAGTGCCATCATCCCGGTGGGCAGTGCCATCATCCCGGTGGGCAGTGCCATCATCCCGGTGGGCAGTGCCATCATCCCGGTGGGCAGTGCCATCATCCCGGTGGGACGTGCCATCATCCCGGTGGGCAGTGCCATCATCCCGGTGGGCAGTGCCATCATCCCGGTGGGCAGTGCCATCATCCCGGTGGGACAGTGCCATCATCCAGGTGGGGCAGTGCCATCATCCCGGTGGGCAGTGCCATCATCCCGGTGGGCAGTGCCATCATCCCAGCGGGGCAGTGCCATCATCCCGGTGGGCAGTGCCATCATCCCGGTGGGCAGTGCCATCATCCCGGTGGGGCAGTGCCATCATCCCGGTGGGCAGTGCCATCATCCCGGTGGGCAGTGCCATCCTCCCGGTGGGGCAGTGCCATCATCCCGGTGGGCAGTGCCATCATCCCGGTGGGCAGTGCCATCATCCCGGTGGGGCAGTGCCATCATCCCAGTGGGCAGTGCCATCATCCCGGTGGGCAGTGCCATCATCCCGGTGGGCAGTGCCATCATCCCGGTGGGCAGTGCCATCATCCCGGTGGGCAGTGCCATCATCCCGGTGGGGAGTTCCATCATCCCGGTGGGCAGTGCCATCATCCCGGTGGGCAGTGCCATCATCCCGGTGGGCAGTGCCATCATCCCGGTGGGACAGTGCCATCATCCAGGTGGGGCAGTGCCATCATCCCGGTGGGCAGTGCCATCATCCCGGTGGGCAGTGCCATCATCCCGGTGGGCAGTGCCATCATCCCGGTGGGGCAGTGCCATCATCCCGGTGGGGCAGTGCCATCATCCCGGTGGGCAGTGCCATCATCCCGGTGGGACAGTGCCATCATCCAGGTGGGGCAGTGCCATCATCCCGGTGGGCAGTGCCATCATACCGGTGGGCAGTGCCATCATCCCGGTGGGACAGTGCCATCATCCAGGTGGGGCAGTGCCATCATCCAGGTGGGGCAGTGCCATCATCCCGGTGGGCAGTGCCATCAACCCGGTGGGACAGTGCCATCATCCAGGTGGGGCAGTGCCATCATCCCGGTGGGGCAGTGCCATCATCCCGGTGGGCAGTGCCATCATCCCGGTGGGACAGTGCCATCATCCAGGTGGGGCAGTGCCATCATCCCGGTGGGCAGTGCCATCATCCCGGTGGGACAGTGCCATCATCCCGGTGGGGCAGTGCCATCATCCCGGTGGGGCAGTGCCATCATCCCGGTGGGCAGTGCCATCATCCCGGTGAGGCAGTGCCATCATCCCGGTGGGCAGTGCCATCATCCCGGTGGGGCAGTGCCATCATCCCGGTGGGCAGTGCGATCATCCCGGTGGGGCAGTGCCATCATCCCGATGGGACAGTGCTATCATCCAGGTGGGGCAGTGCCATCATCCAGGTGGGCAGTGCTATCATCCAGGTGGGGCAGTGCCATCATCCCGGTGGGGCAGTGCCATCATCCCGGTGGGGCAGTGCCATCATCCCGATGGGACAGTGCTATCATCCAGGTGGGGCAGTGCCATCATCCAGGTGGGCAGTGCTATCATCCAGGTGGGGCAGTGCCATCATCCCGGTGGGGCAGTGCCATCATCCACGTGAGGGAGTGCCATCATCCCGGTGGGGCAGTGCCATCATCCCGGTGGGGCAGTGCCATCATCCCGGTGGGGCAGTGCCATCATCCCGGTGGGGCAGTGCCATCATCCCGGTGGGGCAGTGCCATCATCCCGGTGGGGCAGTGCCATCATCCCGGTGGGGCAGTGTCATCGTCCTCGTAGGGCAGTGCCATCATTCGGTGGGGCAGTGCCATCATCCCGGTGGGGCAGTGCCATCATCCGGTGGGGCAGTGCCATCATCCCGGTGGGTCAGTGCCATCATCCAGGTGGGGCAGTGCCATCATCCAGGTGGGGCAGTGCCATCATCCAGGTGGGGCCGTGCCATCATCCAGGTGGGGCAGTACAATCATCCAGGTGGAGCAGTGCCATCATCCAGGTGGGGGAGTGCCATCATCCAGGTGGGGCAGTGCCATCATCCAGGTGGGGCAGTACCATCATCCAGGTGGGGCAGTACCATCATCCAGGTGGGGCAGTGCCATCATCCAGGTGGGGCAGTGCCATCATCCAGGTGGGACAGTGCCATCATCCAGGTGGGGCAGTGCCATCATCCAGGTGGGGCAGTACCATCATCCAGGTGGGGCAGTGCCATCATCCAGGTGGGGCAGTGCCATCATCCAGGTGGGGCAGTGCCATCATCCAGGTGGGGCAGTGCCATCATCCAGGTGGGGCAGTGCCGTCATCCAGGTGGGGCAGTACCATCATCCAGGTGGGGCAGTGCCATCATCCAGGTGGGGCAGTGCCATCATCCCGGTGGGGCAGTGCCATCATCCAGGTGGGGCAGTGCCATCATCCAGGTGGGGCAGTGCCATCATCCAGGTGGGGCAGTGCCATCATCCAGGTGGGGCAGTGCCATCATCCAGGTGGGGCAGTGCCATCATCCAGGTGGGGCAGTGCCGTCATCCAGGTGGGGCAGTACCATCATCCAGGTGGGGCAGTGCCATCATCCAGGTGGGGCAGTGCCATCATCCAGGTGGGGCAGTGCCATCATCCAGGTGGGGCAGTACAATCATCCAGGTGGAGCAGTGCCATCATCCAGGTGGGGGAGTGCCATCATCCAGGTGGGGCAGTGCCATCATCCAGGTGGGGCAGTACCATCATCCAGGTGGGGCAGTACCATCATCCAGGTGGGGCAGTGCCATCATCCAGGTGGGGCAGTGCCATCATCCAGGTGGGACAGTGCCATCATCCAGGTGGGGCAGTGCCATCATCCAGGTGGGGCAGTACCATCATCCAGGTGGGGCAGTGCCATCATCCAGGTGGGGCAGTGCCATCATCCAGGTGGGGCAGTGCCATCATCCAGGTGGGGCAGTGCCATCATCCAGGTGGGGCAGTGCCGTCATCCAGGTGGGGCAGTACCATCATCCAGGTGGGGCAGTGCCATCATCCAGGTGGGGCAGTGCCATCATCCCGGTGGGGCAGTGCCATCATCCAGGTGGGGCAGTGCCATCATCCAGGTGGGGCAGTGCCATCATCCAGGTGGGGCAGTGCCATCATCCAGGTGGGGCAGTGCCATCATCCAGGTGGGGCAGTGCCATCATCCAGGTGGGGCAGTGCCGTCATCCAGGTGGGGCAGTACCATCATCCAGGTGGGGCAGTGCCATCATCCAGGTGGGGCAGTGCCATCATCCAGGTGGGGCAGTGCCATCATCCAGGTGGGGCAGTACCATCATCCAGGTGGGGCAGTGCCATCATCCAGGTGGGGCAGTGCCATCATCCAGGTGGGGCAGTGCCATCATCCAGGTGGGGCAGTGCCATCATCCAGGTGGGGCAGTGCCGTCATCCAGGTGGGGCAGTACCATCATCCAGGTGGGGCAGTGCCATCATCCAGGTGGGGCAGTGCCATCATCCCGGTGGGGCAGTGCCATCATCCAGGTGGGGCAGTGCCATCATCCAGGTGGGGCAGTGCCATCATCCAGGTGGGGCAGTGCCATCATCCAGGTGGGGCAGTGCCATCATCCAGGTGGGGCAGTGCCATCATCCAGGTGGGGCAGTGCCATCATCCAGGTGGGGCAGTGCCATCATCCCGTCACTCCACAAAGAATCGAAAACATGGATATTTGGGAGATACTGCATACATTACTACCAGTGTCTTCCGAAATATTTTTATATTCTTTTCCGGGCGAGTGCTTTCTCCCCTCCCCACTCTCCAGGCGAGTGCTTTCTCCCCTCCCCACTCCCCAGGCGAGTGCTTTCTCCCCTCCCCACTCCCCAGGCGAGTGCTTTCTCCCCTCCCCACTCCCCAGGCGAGTGCTTTCTCCCCGCCCCACTCCCCAGGCGAGTGCTTCTCACCTCCCCACTCCCCAGGCGAGTGCTTTCTCCCCTCCCCACTCCCCAGGCGAGTGCTTCTTCCCTCCCCACTTCCCAGGCGAGTGCTTCTCCCCTCCCCACTTCCCAGGCGAGTGCTTTCTCCCCTCCCCACTCCCCAGGCGAGTGCTTTCTCCCCTCCCCACTCCCCAGGCGAGTGCTTTCTCCCCTCCCCACTCCCCAGGCGAGTGCTTTCTCCCCTCCCCACTCCCCAG
>NC_091314.1:12110799-12123299 GCF_038502225.1 Cherax quadricarinatus
GTGGGATTCATATGTGTTTATGGTAATAGGGAAAAGGGGAAAAAAGGGGGAAATGGCGAAGGGACGGCGAAAGGGGGAGGAGGGTGACCAGGGGAGCGGAAAATGATTTAATATAAACATATGGACAATTGTAATGGATAAAAGAGTGAATAAAACGATATTAAAGTCTCCCCTCCAGGTGCCAGATGACAGTCTTTATGAGGGAGGGAGGGAGGAGGGAGGGAGGGGAGGGAGGGAGGGAGGAGAGGAGGGAGGAGGGAGGAGGGAGGGAGGGAGGAGGAGGGAGGGAGGAAGGAGGGAGGAGGGAGGGAGGGAGGGAAGGAGGGAGGAGGGAGGGAGGAGGAGGGAGGGAGGAGGAAGGAGGGAGAGGAGGAAGGAGGGAGGGAGGGGAGGGAAGGAGGGAGGAGGGAGGAAAGAGGGAGGGAGGGAAGGAGGGAGGGAAGGAGGGAGGGAGGGGGGAAGGAGGAGGGAGGAGGAGGAAGGAGGAGGAGGAGGAGGGAGGGAGGGAGGAGGGAAGGAGGGAGGGAGGAGGGAAGGAGGGAGGGAGGGAGGGGAGGAGGAGGAGGAGGAGGAAGGAGGAGGAGGAGGAGGGAAGGAGGGAGGGGAGGAGGGAAGGAAGGAGGGAGGAGGAGGAGGAGGGAGGAGGAGGAGGAGGGAGGGAGGGAAGGAGGAGGAGGGAGGAAGGAGAGGAGGAGGAGGGAGGAGGAGGGAGGAGAGGAAGGAGGAGGGAGGGGAGGGAAGGAAGGAGGGAGGAGGAGGGGGGGAAGGAGGAGGGGGGGAAAGGGGGAGGGAGGAGGGGAGGAGGGAGGAGGAGGGAGGGAAGGAGGGAGGGAGGAGGGGAGGAGGAGGGGGGGGAGGGGGAGGAGGAGGAGGGGAGGGAGGAGGAGGGGGGGAGGAGGAGGGAGGAGGAGGGGAGGGAGGAGGAGGGAAGGAGGAGGAGGAGGAGGAGGAAGGAGGGAGGAGGGAGGGAGGAGAAGGAGGAGAGGAGGAGGAAGGAGGAGGAGGGGGAGGAGGGGAGGAGGGAGGGAAGGAGGAGGAGGGAGGGGAGGGGAAAGGGGGGAGGGGGAGGGAGGAAGGAGGAGGAGGAGGGAGGGAGGGGGGGGAAAGAGGAGGAGGGAGGAGGGAGGGAAGGAGGGGGGAGGAGGAAGGAGGGAGGAGGGAGGAAGGAGGGGGGGAGGGAGGAGGAAGGAGGAGGGAGGAGGGAAGGAGGGAGGGGAGGAGGAGGGGAGGAGGGAGGGGGGGGAAGGAGGGAGGAGGAGGGAGGGAGGAGGGAGGAGAGGAGGGAAGGAGGAGGGGGAAGGAGGTAGGGAGGGAAGGAGAGAGGAAGGGAAGGAGGGGGAGGGAGGGGGAAGGAGGGAAGGAGAGAGGTAAGGAGGGAGATAGGGAGGGAGAGGAGGGAGGCAGAGAGGGAGGAAAGGAGGGAGGGAAGGATGGGAGGGAGAGGGAAGGAGGGAGGGATGGGTGGAAAGTAGGGAGAGAGAGGCAAAAAGGTTGGGAAGGAGAGAAGATGGAAGGGGCAATGTAGAGGGAAGACAGAAGGAGCAATATAGAAGGAGGAAAGATAGAAAAAGCGATATAAAGGGAAGGAAAACAGAAGGAGAAATATAGAGGGAGGGAGAGAGGGAAGATGGATTGGGCAATGTGGATGGATGGAGGATGGAAGGAGAAATGGAGAGAGAAAGAGGGAGGAAGAAGGAAGGGAGTAAATAGCAGAGGTAAGAAGGGAGAGAATGGTGAGAGAAGGGTTGCAGAGAGGGAGAAGAAGAAGGGAGAAGTGGACAGACTAAGGGAAAGAAGAGGAAGGGAGTAAAGGAGAGAACTGGAGAGGGATGGGAGAGAGGCAGGGAGGAAAGGTGAGAGGGGGAAAAAAGGAGAGGAGAGAACATGAGAAAAGAGAAAGGGAATAAACACGGATGAAGGGGACCAGGGCGCAGAGAAGGCAAGAAGAAAGAGAGGGATGAGGAAATAAGAAGAAGGAAGATTATGAAAGAAGAAAAGTTATAAGGAGGGGAATAATAAAGAGATGGAGAGGAGAGATGAAAAATAATGGGAAGGACAAACGAATGTTTAAATGGAATAAGGGAGGAAAATAAGGAAAATGAAAGCTATGGAAAAGAAGAGGTCTGAAAGAGAGATGAAGAGAGGAATGGAGAGAGATTAAAAAGAGGTGTAAACGAAAGGGAGAGAGGGAGAGAGAGAGAGAGAGAGAGAAGTGGAGAAGGAAAGGAAGAAAGGGAAAGATGTAGGGAGAGGAAAAGAGGGAGAAGATAAGAAAAGAAATAAGCAAAGAATAGCAGAGAGAACAGGTGTTAAGTCAAAGGATACAAAGATATAAGGGAGGGTGGATAAGGGAGGATGAAAAGGGGAGTGGGAGGTAAAAAAGGAAGAGGTGGCAGGGAGGGTGGGCAGATAAGGGAGGGGGGGGGGATTACAAAAGGATTTAAAAAGGGGATTTTGATGAGTTACTTCCTCCCTTACATTATTCTCTAGTATTTTCGCTCCCCCCAAAATTCTCTGAATTGATAATGGCATTTTTTGCCACTGAGAAAGAGGTGTATGAAACCCCGAGGAGAGCTGACAATGAACTACAAAACTGACACTTGTCAGAAGCAACAATGGAATTCACAGCTGACAGCGATCCAGTGAGTTGACAGAGGGCTGATACACAGCCTGGAGATTATACTACTCAATTAAGCTGACGTCAGCAGAAGAACTGCAAAGTGCTGACAGAGATCCTGCAGGCTGATGAAAGAACAGTTACAGAGATTGCTGATTCTGATACATCAGGCTGTCAGCCGAGCCTTCATTAGCAGGAGTAAGAGGCAGTTGACAGTGATTCACTCTACTGACATCATGAAAAAGAGACAGATTTGACAGGGATTTTCTATGTTGACATTATCAACACTGTACTGCATTGCATGGAGCGTTAAACCTGTTTGGGTCGTTGAGTAGCCACAGCAGAGACAAGCATCATAGAAATGATAACTAATACAATATTTTCTTAAGAGAAATCACATAGCAAGGAAGGCGAGGGAGAAAGAGAAAGAGAGAGATGTGAAGTGACTCCTGAATAAAGAGAGGCGCAGGTCTGAAAAGATGGATAACCTCAAAACTACGCAACAGGAAGACTGAGAACAGGAGGAATAAAAGAAAAATGAAAAATATTTTACAACCGTGAGTATAACACGAGGCGTAGAAAGCAGCAGGGAGAGTAAATAAAGCAAAGGCAAAAGGTGATAATCATGGGAAACTTTAATCAAGAGAAGTGGGACTCTCAGAGAGTTGTGATGAATGGTTTTGAAAACCGACACGTTGAAGATTGAGACACTTATGCAACATATGGGAATCTTTATTTAGGAAACGTATCGCCACACAGTGGCTTCATTAGTCCAATACAAAGCAGAAGGGTGTAAGGAGAGGAGGAGTTTGAGGTAATCAGTCCCTCAGCCTGGGGTCGATGTGTTCAGTCCATCAATCTTGTAGAATGTACAGCATAAGGCCGTAGAAGTGGCTTATATACTGTAGTCAGGTGAGGCGAAGCAGGAGGAGGCGGGGTCATAGAGGTACCATCCACTAGTCGAAGTAGGTCTTCGTCCTAAGGTTGGACAAGTATTGAAGAATTCTTTGTATGAAGATCCCATGATGATGCAGTGTCTGACAGTGGTGATGAATGGTTTTGAAAACCGACAAGTTGAAGATTGAGACACTCTGTTAGAAAACCATCACTTAACTATATTCTTTCTAAATCTAAATTTATTTAATTTAGATCCGTTATTTCTAGAGTGATGGAGGCCGTAACGGAAAACTGCCTGAGTGAATGTGCTTAAGACACTATAAGGCTACGAGAGAATGAACCAGCGAGGCTGCATCTGGTACTTTCCCTAAGATAAACAGACATAGAAATAGAACATGAGAATTCTGTTGGAGCCAGTGAGCACTTGGACCTACTTTTCGCCCACCTGGTGAAGGAAGGGTTGGAAAGAGGAAAGAAGGCGGAAGATACAAGAAAAATCAAACTATAGAAAACGTAATTATACAGGAATACGAGAATTTGAGAGTGAAGAACGGTGAAAAAGAGAGACATTATGAGACAGTACATTTCTTGGGTACAAATGGTACTCAAGAAATGGCTGGAAGCCACAAACAGATTTGTACTAGTAAGTAAAGATGACGATAGTGTGTGCTTCTGGTTTAAAGTGCAACGAGGCAAATAAAATGATTAAAACGTTCTGCCATCCAGTGGCTTTATCAATATACAGAAGATTAGGTAAACAGTCCCTCCCCCTTGGAGCTGGTGTGAAGAGCACCGTAGTCATGAAGAATCTGGAGCACAGGCAAGAAGGCTGGTGCTTATATACTCACGTTAGGTGGAAAGGGATGGGTAGTAGATGAGGGCATAGTCACTGGTAGGCGAGATTCCCCAGTGGAAGTAGGTCATACCCAAGGGATGGGTTAGCGGTGGCAGTAGTAGTTGTTGTAGCCATAAAGAAGGTCATGCAGATGTCCTCTGAACCAAGATTCCATGATGGTGCAGTGTCTGACAAGTTGTACAAGAATGGTATACAATACCGACAAGATGAAAATTAGACACATGTGCAACATCTGAGTATCGTTATTGCAGACGTTTCGCCATCCAGTGGCTTTATCAGTACAAATTCAAGGACAAAACTGGGGAATCCCACCTACCAGTGACTATGCCCTCGTCTGCTACCCGTCCTTTTCCACCTAACGCGAGTATAAAAGCGGCAGCCTTCTTGGCTGTGTCCAAGATTCACGACTACGGTGCTCTTCACAGCAGTTCCAAGGTTGAGGGACTGATTAACTCATCTTTTGTATATAATGATGAAAGTTAAGACATATGTACGACCTCTGCTTATCTTTATTGTAGACGTTTCGCCATCCAGTGGCTTTATCAATACAGATTCTAGGACATAATTGGAAGACAGTAGAACTATATACAAAAGATGAGGTAATCAGTCCCTCAGCCTTGGAGTTGGTGTTGAGAGCACCGTGTTGGTAGAGATTCTGGAGCAAAGGCAAGGAGACTGGCGTTTACATAGACGTCAGTGGATAGGGACGTGTAGCAGACGAGGGCATAGTCACTGGTAGGCGATATTCCCCAGTGGAAGTAGGCCATACCCAAAGGCATGGGTTAGTTGTAGCAGCCGTGAAGAAGGTCTTGTAGATGTCCTCTAAACCAAGATTCCATGATGTTGCAGAGTCTGACAAATTGTGCATAGTTGTATATAGTTCTCATCATCCAGTTTTGCCCTCGAATTTGTGTTGATAAAGTCACAGGATGGCGAAACGTCTACAGTAAAGATATTCAGATGTTGCACATGTGTCTAATCTTCAACAGAGAAGAAGAGATGCGAATGGCTATGCAAAGGATAAGAAGAAAGGAAGAAAAACAATCCGATAATGCCAGCAAAGCAGGAATATCAAGAGAGAATCTTTGTAACTCTGTTGACAACATATGTCAGGTTAATCTCGAAAGCTGAACCACCAGTCTGGGAGTCCCTTCGTAATTAAGCACGTTCAGCAGCTTGAAATTTTGCAAAGGTTGGCAACCAGAATAGTCCCGGGGAAAAGATGGGTTGAACTGTTAGAAGGCGAGCACACACACACTCAAAACGCACACACACACACACACACACACACACACACACACACACACACACACACACACACACACACACACACACACACACACACACCACAAAAACACACACACACACACACACACACACACACTCAAAACACACACACACACACACACACACACACACACACACACACACACACACACACTCAAAACACACACACACACACACACTCAAAACACACACACACACACACACACACACACCAAAACACACACACACGCACACACACACACTCAAAACGCACACACTCAAAACACACACACACTCAAAACACACACACACACACACACACACACACACATACACACACACACACACACACACACACACACACACACACTAAACACACACTCAACACACACACACACACTCAACAGACACTTAACACACCCACACACCCAACACACCCAACAACACACCCACACACCCAACACACACACAACAACACACCCACACACCCAACAACACACCCAACACACACACAACAACACACACACACACCCAACAACAACACACACACACCCAACATACACCATACACACTACACACACTCCAATAACACCCATACACTCCAACACATACAACAACACACTCCACACACTCAACTACACACACAAACAACACACACACACCCAATAACACACCTAAACACACTCACAATACACACATACACTACACATCACTACACACACACAATACACACACACACACACACACACACACACACAACATAACCTGACACACACCAACAACATACTCACAACCTCCAAAATACACTCAACAACACATCACAACCTCAACACACACACACTCACCTAAACACTCTCAATAACACATCCACACACCCAACACACACACACATACACCCAACACACCCAACAACACACCCAACAACACATCCAACAACACACACACACACACCCAACATACACCCATACACCCGACACACACTCAGCAACACACCCACACACCCAACAACACACCCACACACCCAACAACACACCCAACAACACATCCACACACCCAACACACACACACGTACACCCAACACACACCCAACAACACACCCAACAACACACACACACAGATTTTAATCTAATCTCCATTTCGAGCGTGTTTAATTTTTATAACATAAGCAGACAATCAGTTAATTGAGACTTTACAGACCACGCCTCGACTAATACACTTTACTGAATATTCTTCTTGATTAGCTGATCAGTAATCCTTTCAGCTATAAAATTAACTGAATTATATATTTCGCGCAAAGTGACAACGAATCCCGGGCCGACCTGATCCTGGATGGCACACAGGGCAGCTTCCTCGTTAAATAATTTAACTGCTTCTAAATTGTGTGATATTATAGTTAGATGTGGAGACTATGTCGGGCCCGCACTGGCTCGTTCGTAGTATTGTTACTTACCTGGTTTTACTCTCTTGTTTCTATCTGTATTATTGCTGCCTTTTTTAAATTGCGTTACTAATATTAATATTATTATTATTATTATTATTACTTCTACTTTTGTTATTATTATTGTCATTATTATTATTATTCATATTCTTATTATTGTTGTTATTATTATTATTATTATTATTATTATTATTATTATTATTATTATTATTATTATTATTATTATATTAATTATTATTAGCATTATTATTATTATTATTATTATTATTATTATTATTATTATTATTATTATTATTGTTGTTGTTGTTGTTATAATATTATTTTTTTAACACACAGGTCGTCTCCCACCGAGGTCAGGTGACCCGAGAAAAAAGAAGAGGAAAGACTTTGACCGTCACTCAGTCAGTGACTGTCTGGCCGGCAGCTTCAGTCAGCCGTCACAGTCTGAACGACCGCGTTCCCACCCATTGTTGTTGATGGTTGTGCTGTTGTTGGTATTGTAGCTGCTATTGATGCTGTTACTGTTGTTGTTCCTGCAGCTGTTGTTGTTACTGTTGTTGTTCCTGCAGCTGTTGTTGTTACTGTTGTTGTTCCTGTAGCTGTTGTTGTTACTGTTGTTGTTCCTGCAGCTGTTGTTGTTACTGTTGTTGATTGTGTTGTTATTGTTGTTGATGTTGTTGTTGATGTAGCTGTTGTTGATGTTGTTGTTGTTGTTGCTGTTGTTGTTGTTGTTGTTGTTGTTGTTGTTGTTGTTGTTGTTGTTGCTGCTGTTGTTGTTGTTGTTGATGTAGTTGTTGTTGCTGTTGGGTTGCTGTTGCCGCTGCTGTTAAGTTACAAGGTTGCTAAGTGCTATTGCTGCTGTTGCTGCTGTTGCTGTTGTTAAGGATGGTGCTGTTGCTGATGCAGTTGCTGCTGTTGCTGTTGTTGCTACAAGCAAGGTTGTTGAATGCAGTTGTTGTTGTTGATGTTGTTGTTGATGTTTATGTTGATGTTGCCCTTAAGGCTGTTGCAGCTTTAGTTGTCGTTGTTGTTTCCCCTCAAAGGGGGAGAGTTCTGCAGGCAGGTGAGGGAGGGGAGGGATCTTGGTCCAAGGATTCAGATCAGACACCCACTCCCTCCCCTCCCTCCACCTTCCTTCCCCTCTCTCCCCCCCCTCCCATTATTCTTTCGATCGAACCCGAATGTCACTTATTTCACCCCCTCCCCCACCAGGCGTTGTATGACCCTTACGGGTTTAGCGCTCCCCCAAGCACGAAATAGCAGTAATCACGTCTTTGAAGCTATTTTTATTATTTTTCTCGTTGTTGCTGTTGTTGTTGTTGTTGTTGTTGTTGTTGTTGCTGTTGTTGTTGTTGTTATTTTGCTTTTTAAATTATTTTCATTCTATCTTTTATCTTTAAAGTTTTTAATATTCCTCTTCTTCTTCTTCTTCTTCTTCTTCTTCTTCTTATTATTATTATTATTATTATTATTATTATTATTATTATTATTATTATTATTGTTGGTGGTGGTGGCTTGTGGTCTGGAAGGCAAAGTACTACTTGCTTCACACGCTGAAGGTTCGGGTTCGATTCCCGGCAAGGGTGAAAACGTTGGGCGTGTTTCCTAAAGACACCTGCTGTCCATGTTCACATATCAGTAAAACAGGTACCTGGATGTTAGTCGACTGGTGTGGGTCGCATCCTGGGGACAAAACTGACCTAATTTGCCCGAAATGCTGTACACAGAGAGGAGCTTTCTATGTCATTGATGTCAGCTATGGTCTGTATAAGTTGTATCATGTACTTGTAGAAATAAAGATTATTATTATTATTATCATTATTATTATTATTATTATTATTATTATTATTATAATTATTATTATTATTATTATTATTATTATTATTATTATTATTATTATTATTATTATTATTATTATTATTATTATTAATGCTCCCCATACAAAATTATGGATAAATGTAAATGAAATGTGTGGAATAAGAAGAGGAAGAGAGAGAGAGCGAGAGAGAGAGAGAGAGAGAGAGAGAGAGAGAGAGAGAGAGAGAGAGAGAGAGAGAGAGAGAGAGAGAGAGAGAGAGAGAGAGAATTATTGATCATCGGACTGATAGATCGACACAACTAATTGATCGCCACGCTGATAGACTGACGGGCCGAAATTAAGTGAATTTGTATAAATTTTCCATCCTGTTTACTCCCTCTTTATTCTCCCTCTTGCCTCATCTCCATTATCATCATCATCATCGTCACTTCCACTCTTCCCTCCCTCTCACCTTCTCTCCATCTTCCTCTTCAACTTCTCTTTCATCCATCCATCCTATCGCTCCACCACCTCCTATTCCTTACTATCATCTCCCCTTTCCCTTCCCTCTACTCCTCCTGCCCCACCAACCCCCCTCTCCCCCACCAGCCCCCTCTCCCCTCCACCAACAATCCCCTTCCCCAACCCCTCTCCCCTCAACCTATTTCTTAACTCTACCTTTTTCCCCTCTTATTTCACCCCCCATCCTCCGTTTTTTCCTCTCGTCGCCATTTCTCTCTCGTTTTTTCTTCTGTTCCCTTAACCTTCTTTGTCACTTCTTATTGTCTTCTCTTTTCTTAGTTTTATTAATCTTTCTTCTTTACCCCATCTCTTCCCTCTCTACCCTTTCTCTACCCCCTGTCTTCCCTCTCTACCCCCTCTCTTCCGTCTCTACCCCTCTCTTTCCCCTCTACCACTCTCTTCCCTCTCTACCCGCTCTCTCTTCCCTCTCTACCCCCTCTCTTCCCTCTCTACCACTCTCTTCCCACCAATTTGCCCTGGTGGCTTGCGGTTAACGCCTGCTTCACACGGTGAGGGCCTGTCTGATTCCCAGCCAGAGTGAAACATTGGACGTAAGTTTCTTCCACACCTGTTGTCTGTGTTCCCATCAGTAAAATGGGTACCTGGGTGTTAGTCGACTGCGTGGGTCGTAATCCTGGGACACTGGATCTAAGGAGGCCTAATACAGACTGCCAGTGGGGGCGCGGACCCCCGAACCTCTGATAAACCCAGATAAGATAAACTACCTCCTCTCTTCCCTCTCTACCCGCTCGCTCTTCCCTCTCTTCCCCCTCTCTTCCCTCTCTACCCCTTCTTTTCACTCTCTACCCCCTCTCTTTCCTCTCTACCTCCTCTCTACCTCCTCTCTTCCCTCTCTACCTCTTCTCTTCCCTCTTTACACCCTCTCTCTTCCCCTCTCTGTACCCCTCTTCCCTCTCTACCTCCCTCTCTTCTCCTCTCTACCACTCCTTCCTCTCTACCCCTCTCTTCCTCTCTACTCCCCTCTCTCTCTTCCTTCCTCTACTCACTTCTCTTTCCTCTCTACCCCCTCTCTTCCCTCTCTACCACGTCTCCCTCTACCACTTCTTCCTCTGTACCCCCTCTCTTCCTCTCTGGCCCCCTTCCCTCTCTCTACTCCCTCTTTTCCTCTCTACCCACTCTCTTTTTTTTTTTTTTTTTACACAGGGTTTGACAAGGTTAAGGATCCTTCCTAGCTTATTGACAGCCATTACAGTCAAGGATTCCTAACTTTATTGGCAAGCTAAGAGCTGTTACCTAAGACCAGCTCATTTGAAAGCATTTTATTGTTATGGAGACATACAAGTAGGGGAACAGGATGGTTATTTATCTGTGGGCCAGCATTTTCATTTGATCAACTGACTTTATCTCGTTGACATCATTATGTTGTACGAATGTGTTCCATACTGAGTCATCCTGGGTATGTGTATGACCAGATGGAGTGATGTTCTGAGAAGGGTACAGCCAGATGAAGTTGCTTTTTCTGCCCGTCTTGTGGCATAAAAGCTTGTTTCACGCTGTCCTCGAAGTGGATCCAAGTGTGGTATTTTGACAATATTACCGAAGACAACAGTAAGGCTACCCACATCCCTCCTATGTTGAAGGCTCTGCTGAAATGACAGATCTAGTCCAGGATGTAATCCAGGCGAGAGATGAGACGTCTTGTTTGTTCTCTACTTCCGTCAAGCAGTCGCAGATGAGAGGGGGCAGGCAACCAAGAAAGTGGAGCATACTCAAGGTGTGAGCGTACTATGTTTCGTACAGGATCTTGCAACCCTACCGTCGTTGTGATGCGAGATACGGCGAAGTGCTGTAAGCTTCCTGGCTGCCTGTTTGCAAGATTTACAACATGGTTCTTCATGGTTAGTTTGGGAGTCAAATTTCAATTCCTGCTGATATCAACTTCTCTCCAGGTGCCACATCCTCCCATTCATCTCAATACTGCACTAGCATTACCATCATGGTGCTTCAGAGACGATCATCATTTGCGTTTTCTCAGGTGCAAATGTTACTGCCATCTATTTCCCAAGCTGATATAGCTCTCAGCTGGTGATTGATGTAGTTTAGAGACAGCCATACTTTCCTTGACAAGGAATGCTGTCAGTGTACAGTCGTCTGCATATGCATGTGATTCTGGGATGAGATGAAGAATAATGCTGAAGCAGACATTCCATAACAGTGACCCAGCATCGCTTCCTTGTGGGAACGCTTAACTCTAACAGGATGCCTTGCCATCTGTTCCATTGAGGATCACATCGAGATCTACCATGAAGGTAATCACTGAGGAGACATAGCGTAGAGCCTGCAGTTCCCCAGTGCTTGAAGTTTTGCTAAGAGGCCCTGGTGCCACACCCGTCGAAAGCGCTAGCAAATAAACCAGTGCTACCACAGCTGACTTTGGATTCATCCAGTGACTGGTGCTAATTTAGTGAGAGGTTTAACAACAGACTGTGCGCAGCAGTGAACCCTCTCCTAGCCATATTGACGATCACAAAGTAGTGAGTGGTAGTCAAAACTTGTCATTTGTCTTGGAGATTATTGTCTCAAAGGATCTTACTTGTGATTGACAGGGGGAGTGACACTGGTCTGTGGAAGCTGCTGGATTCTTGCTCTGCCTCTTCTTTTGTGAACAGGACTTACTGCCTCTCTTTCTCTCTCTACCCCCTCTCTTCCATACTCACTTCTCTCTCTTCCTCTCATTCTCTGTTGTTTATCCTTATATTTCCTGCCTTTCCTGTTTTCCAATTATTTTTCATACAAACCTTTTCTATCTATCTCCTATGCTTCCTTTTTTACTCTCTCTCTCTTTCTCTCTCTCTCTCTCTCTCTCTCTCTCTCTCTCTCTCTCTCTCTTTCTTTCTCTCTTTTTTTTTTTCTCTCTCTCTCTCTCTCTCTCTCTCTCTCTCTCTCTATATATAGTATATATATATATATATATATATATATATATATATATATATATATATATATATATATATATATATATATATTATCTCCTCTCCTCTTCTCCTCTTGCATCTCTCTTCTTTTCTTCTATTTTCTTTTATCTCTCTCCTTTATTCTCCTCTTCCCTCCCTTATCTCTTCTGTTAAATTCTTGTCTCCTCCTC
>NC_091314.1:12128299-12157907 GCF_038502225.1 Cherax quadricarinatus
CGAGTTCTGATTGAGACCTGGGAGTATTGCTGGCCTGCCCTCTGTTGACCAATGGCGCTCACGGCCCCTGGAACTCCCAGAGTTTTCGATTCATAAACGTCATGGAAGAAATACGCATAGCCTTCGGGATGGTGTAGAGGAAAGCGCCTCGAAATTCGTTCCTTTTCAAGGAAATAAGCATCTGCAGTAGGTGTCTGAAGGAGGGAGACGAAATAAGACGCAATAAAAGTGACTGTTATGGAGCTGCGGTCAAGACGAATGATCAGACTGACCGCAAAGGGAGGGAATGTATGCCACACAAGGTATGGTGTAAAAAGGCAGAAAATGGCGAGAGTAAAACACAAGTGCGCCAATCACTTCTCTCTCTCTCTCTCTTCCTACTCTCAGCTTTACTCCACTTGCTCTGTGTGCACTCTCGCCTGAGCGGCCTTCGCAAACCGCTGCTTGAGCGGAAGAAATAAGACTGAGTGTCTGTGTGTCTATATAGAAGGGAGACTCGTCAACCACAACAGCCACCAACCAGAAAGGAAAAAAAAAGAAAGAAATATGTCTAGTTTACATTTCAAAAATGTATTTTTTTTTTTTTTTGGTCTGTCGATTCTTTCTGTGTCTGTTTGTCTTGTTATTTTCCTGTCCTTGCTTATCTTTCCAAATTTTATTTATTTTTTCATTTCCTTGTTGTTGTTTTGACGTAAATTCTAGAAGACTATTTACTCAAGCTTCTCCAGGGAGAGGCTCGGAACGCCCTTACGGGTTTAACGCTTCAGCATGAATATATTAATAATAATTATGATAATAACAGTAGGGAGGGAAGTACAGTGCCAGCACTCCGAAGGGAGGGAAGTACAGTGTCAGCACTCTGAAGGGAGGGAAGTACAGTGCCAGCACTCCGAAGGGAGGGAAGTACAGTGTCAGCACTCTGAAGGAAGGGAAGTACAGTGTCAGCACTCTGAAGGGAGGGAAGTACAGTGTCAGCACTCTGAAGGGAGGGAAGTACAGTGTCAGCACTCTGAAGGAAGGGAAGTACAGTGCCAGCACTCTGAAGGGAGGGAAGTACAGTGTCAGCACTCTGAAGGGAGGGAAGTACAGTGCCAGCACTCTGAAGGAAGGGAAGTACAGTGTCAGCACTCTGAAGGGAGGGAAGTACAGTGTCAGCACTCTGAAGGAGGAAGCAGTGTCAGCACCTGAAGGGAGGAAGTGCAGGTCAGCACTCTGAAGGGAGGGGCACAGTGCCAGCACTCTGAAGGGAGGAAGTAAGGTGCCAGCACCTAAAGGGAGGGCAGTGCCAGCAATTTGAAGGGGAGGGAAGTACAGTGCCAGCACCTGAAGGAGGGGGCACAGTGCCAGCACTCTGAAGGGGAGGGCACAGTGCCAGTGACTCTGAAGGGAGGGAAGACAGTGTCAGCAATTTGAAGGGAGGGAAGCAGTGTCAGCACCTGAAGGAGGGAAGTACAGTGTCAGTGTTCTGAAGGGAGGGAAGTACAGTGTCAGCACTCTGAAGGAAGGGCAGTGCCAGCACTCTGAAGGAAGGGAAGCATGAAAACAGCACTCTGAAGGAAGGGCACAGTGCCAGCACTCTGAAGTGAAGGGGCACAGGCCAGCACTCTGAAGGAAGGGCACAGTGCCAGCACTCTGAAGGAGGGAAGTACAGTGCAAGCACTCTGAAGGAGGGAAGCAATATGCTGATACTCTGAAGGAGGGAAGCACAGGTCAGCACTCATATGAGGGGCACAGTGCCAGCACTTGAAGGAAGGGAAGTACAGTGCCAGCACTGAAGGGGAGGGCAAGAAAAGCAAGCACTTGAAGGGAGGGAAGTAAGAAAATGGCACTCTGAAGGGAGGGAAGTACAGTGTCAGCACTCCGAAGGGAGGGAAGTACAGTGTCAGCACTCTGAAGGAAGGGAAGTACAGTGTCAGCACTCTGAAGGGAGGGAAGTACAGTGTCAGCACCTGAAGGAGGGCGTACAGTGTCAGCACCTGAAGGGAGGCGGTGTCAGCACTCTGAAGGGAGGGCACAGTGTCACACCCTGAAGTGGAGGGGCAGGTCAGCACTCTGAAGGAAGGGAAGTACAGGTCAGCACTCTGAAGGGAGGGGAAGTACAGTGTCAGCACCTAGCGGAGGGCACAGTGCCGCACTTAGCGAAGGGAAGCACAGTGTCAGCACCTGAAGGGAGGGAAGTACAGTGTCAGCACTCTGAAGGAGCGGGAAGTACAGTGTCAGCACTGAAGGAGTGGGAAGTACAGTGTCAGCACCTGAAGGGAGGGAAGTACAGTGTCAGCACCTGAAGGAGGAAGTACAGCGTCAGCACTCCGAAGGGAGGGCACAGTCAGCACCTGAAGGAGGGAAGCAGCACTGCACCTGAAGGAGGAAGTACAGTGTCAGCAATCGAAGGAGGGGGCACAGTGTCAGCACCTGAAGGAGGGGAAGTACAGTGCCAGCACCTGAAGGAGGGTACAGTGTCAGCACTCTGAAGGGAGTGGCACAGTGTCAGCACTCTGAAGGAAGGGAAGTACAGTGTCAGCACTCTGAAGGAAGGGAAGTACAGTGTCAGCACTCTGAAGGAAGGGAAGTACAGTGTCAGCACTCTGAAGGAAGGGAAGTACAGTGTCAGCACTCTGAAGGAAGGGAAGTACAGTGTCAGCACTCTGAAGGAGGCACAGTGTCGCACTCTGAAGGGAAAGGAAGTAAGGTGTCAGCACTCTGAAGGAGGGAAGCACAGGTCACACTCTGAAGGAGGGAAGGGCAGTGTCAGCACTCTGAAGGGAGTGGAAGATAGTGTCAGCACTGAAGGAAGGAAGTACAGGTCAGCACTCTGAAGGAAGGGTTACAGTGTCAGCACTTGAAGGGAGAGGAAGTACAGTGTCGTAATTTGAAGGAAGGGAAGTACAGTGTCAGCACTCTGAAGGAAGGGAAGTACAGTGCCAGCACTCTGAAGGAAGGGAAGTACAGTGCCAGCACTCTGAAGGAAGGGCACAGGCCAGCACTCTGAAGGGAGGGAAGTGGTTGGTGTCAGCACTGAAGGGGGAGGGAAGTACATGCCACAATTTCGAAGGAAGGGAAGTACAGTGTCAGCACTCTGAAGGTAGGGAAGTACAGTGTCAGCACTCTGAAGGGAGGGAAGTACAGTGTCAGCACTCTGAAGGAGGGAAGCAAGGTGCCAGTGCACTCTGAAGGAAGGCACAGGTCAGCACTCTGAATGAAGGGCAGTGTCAGCACTCTAGTTGAAGGGAAGTACAGGCCGCACTCTGGAAGGAAGGGAAGTACAGTGTCAGTACCTAGCTGCAAGCACAGTGTCAGCACTCTGAAGGAAGGGAAGTACAGTGTCAGCACTCTGAAGGAAGGGAAGTACAGTGTCAGCACTCTGAAGGGAGGGAAGTACAGTGTCACACCTGAAGGAAGGGCCACAGTGTCAGCACCTGAAGGCTGAGTTGGCACAGTGTCAGCACTCTGAAGGGAGGAAGACAGTGTCAGCACTCCAGCGAGGGAAGTACAGGCCGCACTCTGGAAGGGGAGGGAAGTACAGTGTCAGCACTCTGAAGGTAGGGAAGTACAGTGTCAGCACTCTGGAAGGGAGGGGAAGTACAGTGTCAGCACCTGAAGGGGAGGGGAAGGTTGGTGTCAGCACTCTGAAGGGAGGGGCACAGTGTCAGCACTCTGAAGGAAGGGAAGCAGTCAGCACTCTGAAGGGAGGAAGTACAGGTCAGCACTCTGAAGGAGGCTATGTCAGCACTCTGAAGGGGAGTGGGCACAGTGTCAGCACCTGAAGGAGGGCAGTGTCAGCACCTGAAGGGGAGTGGGAAGTACAGGTCGCACCCTTGAAGGAAGGGGAAGTACAGGCCAGCACTCTTGAAGGAGGGAAGTACAGTACAAAATTTGAAGGGGAGGGGGCACAGTGTCAGCACTCTGAAGGGGAGGGGGCACAGTGCCGCACTCTGGAAGGGAGGCTACAGTGCCAACACTCACAGGGGTGAAAGGCACTCTGAAGGGAGGGAAGTACAGTGCCAGCACTCTGAAGGAGGCGTTGTGCCAGCACCTGAAGGAGGGCACAGTGCTGTGCACTCGAAGGAGGAAGCACAGTGCCAACACTCTGCAAGGAGGGGTATAAAAGCCAGCACTCTGAAGGGAGGGCACAGTGTCAAAGTGGCTCTGAAGGAGGCACAGTGCTGCACTCTGAAGGGAGGAAGTACAGTGCCAACACCTGAAGGGAGGGGGAAGAGGTGCCAGCACTCTGAAGGGAGGGAAGAGGTCAGCACTCTGAAGGAGGGGAAGCATAGTGCCAACACTCTGAAGGGAGGGAAGTATAGTGTCAGCACTCTGAAGGGAGGGAAGTACAGTGCCAACACTATGAATGGAGGGAAGTACAAAGCAACACTCTGAAGGGAGGGCACAGTGTCAGCACTCTGAAGGGAGGGGCGGACAGTCAGCACCTACAAGCAGGTCAGCACTCTGAAGGAAGCGCTGCGCCAGCACTTGAAGGAGGGAAGTGGTGCCACACTTCCATGAGGCACAGTGTCAGCACCTGAAGGGAGGGAAGCACAGTGTCAGCACTCTGAAGGAGGGCACAGTGTCAGCACCTGAAGGAGGGAAGCAAGGTGCCGTGCACTCTGAAGGGGGAGGAAGCACAGTGTCAGCACTCTGAAGGAGTGGAAGCACAGTGCCAGCACTCTGAAGGAGGGAAGAAGAAAATACCACCTGAAGGGAGGGGAAGAGAGTGCCAGCACTCTGAAGGGAGGGAAATATAGTGCCAGCACTCTGAAGGGAGGGAAGTATAGTGTCAGCACTCTGAAGGGAGGAAAGTATAGTGTCAGCACTCTGAAGGGAGGGAAGAACAGTGCCAACACTCTAAAGGGAAGGAAGTACAGTGCCAACACTCTGAAGGGAGGGAAGTATAGTGCCAGCACTCTGAAGGGAGGGAAGTACAGTGCCAGCACTCTGAAGGGAGGGAAGTATAGTGCCAGCACTCTGAAGGGAGGGAAGTACAGTGCCAACACTCTGAAGGGAGGGAAGTATAGTGCCAGCACTCTGAAGGGAGGGAAGTATAGTGCCAGCACTCTGAAGGGAGGGAAGTACAGTGCCAACACTCTGAAGGAAGGGAAGTACAGTGTCAGCACTCTGGAGGACTGGTGAAGTAGGGAGGTACAGTGTCAGCACTCTGGAGGACTGGTGAAGGAGGCAGGTACAGTGTCAGCACTCTGAAGGGAGGGAAGTACAGTGTCAGCACTCTGAAGGGAGGGAAGTACAGTGTCAGCACTCTGAAGGGAGGGAAGTACAGTGCCAGCACTCTGAAGGGAGGGAAGTACAGCACAAATAAGACTGAAGGGAGGCGCTATGTCAGCACTCTGAAGGGAGGGAAGTACAGTGTCAGCACTCTGAAGGGAGGGAAGTACAGTGTCAGCACTCTGAAGGGAGGGAAGTACAGTGTCAGCACTCTGAAGGGAGGGAAGTACAGTGTCAGCACTCTGAAGGGAGGGAAGTACAGTGCCAGCACTCTGAAGGGAGGGAAGTACAGTGCCAACACTCTGAAGGGAGGGAAGAGAGTGCTGCACCTGGAAGGGAGGGAACAGTGCCAGCACTCAAGGGAGGAAGTATAGCGTCAGCACCTGAAGGGAGGAGCAGTGTCAGCACCTGAAGGAGGGAAGAACAGTGCCAACACTCTGTGCTGGGAAGGGAAGTACAGTGCCAACACTCTGGAAGGGAGTGGGAAGATAGTTCAGCACTCTGAAGGGAGGGAAGTACTGTGCCCTCACTCTGAAGGGAGGTAAGTATAGTGTCAGCACTCTGAAGGGAGGGAAGCACTGTGCCAACACTCTGAAGGGAGGAAGACAGTGCCAGCACTGAAGGGAGGGAAGTATAGTGCCACACTCCAAAGGGAGGGGGAAGTACAGTGCCAACACTCAAAGGAAGGGCGTACAGTGTCAGTACCTGGAGGACTGGGTGAAGTAGGAGTACAGGCCAGCACTCTGGAGGACTGGTGAAGGAGGCAGGTACAGTGTCAGCAACTGAGGACTGTGAAGGAGGGAGGTACAGTGTCAGCACTCTGGACGACTGGTGAAGGAGGGAGGTACAGTGTCAGCACTCTGAGGACTGCGAGCTGGAGGGAGGTACAGTGTCAGCACTCTGGAGTGACTGTGAAGAGGGAGGTATGTGTCAGCACTCTGGAGGACTGGGTGAAGGAGGGAGGTACAGTGTCAGCACTCCTGAGGACTGGGTGAAGGAGGGAGGTACAGTGTCAGCACCTGGATGACTGGGTGAAGGAGGCAGGCTAGTGTCAGCACTCTGACACTGTGAAGGAGGCAGGCAGTGCCAGGCACTCTGGAGGACTGGGTGAAGGAGGTACAGGCCGTGCACTCTGACGACTGGGTGAAGGAGGCAGGTACAGGTGTCAGCACTTGACGACTGTGAAGGAGGGAGGTACAGTGTCAGCACTCTGGAGGACTGGGTGAAGGAGGCAGGTACAGTGTCAGCACTCTGGAGTGGACCGGGTGAAGGAGGTAGGTACAGGTCAGCACTCTGGGAGGACTGGGTGAAGGAGGTACAGTGTCAGCACTCTGAAGACTGGGTGAAGGAGGAGACAGTGTCAGCACTCTGGAGGACTGTGAAGGAGGCAGGTACAGTGTCAGCACCTGAGTGCACTGGGTGAAGGAGGCAGGTACAGTGTCAGCACTCTGGAGGACTGGGTACAGGAGGCAGTGTCAGCACTCTGGAAGACTGGTGAAGGAGGGAGGTACAGGTCAGCACTCTGGGAGGACTGGGTGGCGAGGAGGCATGCGTCAGCACTCTGGAGGACTGGTGAAGGAGGCAGGTACATGTCAGCACTCTGGGAGGACTGGGTGAAGAGGCAGGTACAGTGTCAGCACTGGGGCTGATCTCATCCCAGCAGAAATAATTAAATGGTTTGCTGTCATTCCTTTGTGTATTTATTCAAGTGATATTTTTACAAGCAAAATAAAGTAGAAATATTGGTGATATTCTTCTGGTACACCCTCTCGGTACACTCCAGGTACACCCCGGTACACTCTGGTACACCCTGGTACAATTCCCACACCCCCGGTACACCCCCTGCACACCCCTGGTACACCTCGGTACACCCTGCGGTACACCCCTGCACACCCGGTACACCCCCGTACACCCTCTGTACACTCCCCGGGTACACCTGGTACACCCCTGTACACCCCGGTACACCCCCTGTACACCCCGGTACACTCCTGGTACACTCCAGTTTGTACTACATTTAGTTTTCTGTGCTTGATGATGTAAGAGATTATATGAGTGCTTGTTGTGCTTCAGATTATGTGGCTGCCAGTCTGTGACAGATTTTGTTGCAGTTCCGAAGATTTTGTTATTGTCTGTCTGTGGTAGATTTTGCTATTGTCTTCTGTCTGTGGCAGATTTTGTTGCTGTCTCTCTGTGGCAGATTTGTTATTGTCTGTCTGTGGCAGATTTTGCTGTTGTCTGTCTGTGGCAGATTTTTGTTGTTGTCTGTGGGTAAGATTTTGTTGTTGGCCTGTTCCAGGCAGATTTTGAGCATGGTTCGTTCGTGATTTTGTTATTGTCTGTCTGTGGCAGATTTTGTTGTTGTCTGTCTGTGGTAGATTTTGTTGTTGTTCAGGCAGATTTTGTTACGGTTCATTCTGTGGTAGATTTTGCTGTTGTCTGTGGTAGATTTGTCATCATCTGCCTGTGGTAGATTTTGTTGCTGTTTTTTTTTTTTCTGTGATGATACCAGAGGACAGAGAGAACTTAGGGAGGTGACATGATTACAACGTGCAAAATACTGAGAGGAACTGCGAGAGTGGAAATGACGAGTACAGGAGATGGGAATGAGGTACAAGGGCACAATTGGAAGCTAAAACCACAGAAGAATAACAGGATGTTACTAAGTACTCTTTCTAGCCCTGGCTAAAGTGACAGAGGCAAGATCCACACATAGTTTGAAGAATAGGTGCTGACAGGGCTCAAGAAGCTAGAAAAGGGGAAACTTCAATGTGGCGGGGCCAGAGCTGAGACTCAACCTCTGCAATAGCAAATAGGTGGAGTATACATGACACAGGAACAGATAAAGAAATGCCACACAGAGAGTAGGGAGTAGAGCAAGAGGCGGTATCGCTTCCGTCACCTCATCTGCCAAACTGCCCGTCTGTTTGTCCGTCCGTCCTCTCCGTCCGTCGGTCGGTCCGTCCGATCGGCGCACAGAGAAGAGGAACAGCCATTTGCGTGTTTCTACTCAACTTTCAGGACTTGAGCACTACTGCTGCCCTGGTGTCCACTCCCAAGCGAAGTCAACATCATATGATGGACTCGCCTCCCTCCTCTTCCTCCTCTAGCCATATCCCCTCCAGCTGTACCTCCTCAGATCATCTCACGGTCGAGCCTGCTCCACACACACACACACACACACACACACACACACACACACACACACACACACACACACACACTATCACAGGACCATTGTGCTGGACTCCTCACTTTCTGCAGTGTAAATCCTCTCTCTCTCTCTCTCTCTTCTCACACACTCACACACACAGAGGCCAGGAGCTATGACTCGAACCCTGCAAACACAACTAGGTGAGACCACACACACACACACACACATTACACACACATCACATAGCAAGCAGCAGTAGCACGCTCTTCTTAGGTTTGTACCATATGGGCGTTTGGCAAACCTAAGAATAGCGTTCTGATACCTCAGTAAGGAATCGTTCAAGACTCTGTACAACGTGTATGTCAGGCCCATATTGGAGTATGCAGCACCAGTTTGGAACTCACACCTGGTCAAGCACGTTACAAATAGAGAAAGTGTGCACAATGAGATCTATCCTAGAGCTATGGGATTGTCCTACGAAGCAGCGTGAAGGGAAATCGGCCTGACGTACACTGGAGGACAGGGAGGGTCAGGGAGACATGATAACGACTTATAAAATACTGCGTGGAATTGACAAGTGTGAATAAAGACAGGATGTTCCAGAGATGGGACACAGAAACAAGGGGTCACAATTGGAAGGTGAAGACTCCTATGAGTCAAAGGGATATTAGGAAGTATTTCTTCAGTTATAGAGTTGTCAAGAAGTGGAATAGCCTAGAAAGTGACGTAGTGGAGGCAGGAATCATACATAGTTTTAAGACGAGGTTTGATAAAGCTCAGGGAGCAGGGAGAGAGAGGACCCAGTAGCAATCAGTGAAGAGGAGGGGCCAGGAGCTATGACTCGACCCCTGGTAAGTATACACTCTCTTTACACAGGGTTTTACAAGGTTAGGTTAAGAATTCCTAACTTTATTTACAAGTTAAGAGCTGTTACCTACATCAGTTCATTTGAAAGCATTTTTAATGTTATGAGACATACAAATATATGGAGCAGGATGAAGATGGAGCCATCTGTGGGCCACCGATTTCATTTGATCAACTGACTGGTACAAAGCCTGCTTCACACGGTAAGGGCCAATAGATCCTCGGCGAGGGTAAACATTATGTGTTTCACACCGGTTGCTCTGGCGTTCCCATCAGTAAAATGGGTACCTGGGTGTTAGTCGACTGGTGTGGGTCGCATCCTGGGACAAACCTGACCTAATTTGCCCGAAATGCTCTGCATAACAAACGGCTTTCTATACAGCAGTATGTCATTGATGTCAGCTAGGCCCGTATACCTTGTACATGTACTTGTACAAATAAAATTACTATTATTATTATTATTATTATTATTATTATTATTATTATTATTATTATTATTATTGTTGTTGTTGTTGTTGTTGTTGGTGTTCTCCCCTCTCTGGTCCCCAAGTTAACGCCACTAATCCTGGTTCATCACCTTTTCATTAGCACTGAAATGTGATTCTTTGAGGAGAAACTGCAGTCGAAAATAGAGATATTTTTGGGTTCTCTGGCTGCACTCCTTTACTTTGAAGACTACACGAAATGCTGTTTCTGTAAAGTGAGAAGCATTTTACATAGTTTTAACAGTAAATTATTACATCCAGTGTGCTGCGCCCTAATTCTGTAAGGATAGTTACATAGTGAGAAGAACTGTGTTTCCGTGACATAGTGAGTGGGGAGGTATCTTATGTATGTGGGGAGGGAAATATTGCTGTGGGGATGGGGACATTGGGATGGGCCCGGGTGGCCTGGTGGCTAAAGCCCTGCTTCACACACGGAGGGCCTGGTCTGATTCCTGCGGTGGAAACATTTCGACACGTTTCCTTACACCGTTGTCCTGTTCACTCAGCAGCACAGTGCCTGGGTGTTAGTCGACCGGTGTGGGTCGCATCCCGGGGACAAGATTAAGGACCCCAATGGAAATAAGTTAGACAGTCCTCGATGACGCACTGACTTTCTCTGGGTTATCCTGCGGCTAATCAAAGTTAAAACTGAACGAAATCTTATCTTATCTTAAACACTGGGGTGGGTGTAGGGGAAACCTGGGAGTGGGTAGGGGAACACCAGGTGAGTAAAGTCATTGAGGCAGTGAACACTTGGATCAGGTAGGGTGAACACTGGATGGGTAAGAAAACACTGGGGTAGGCAGGGTGAAACACTGGGTGGGGTAGGGGAACACTGGGTGGTAGGGTAAACATTGGGGTGGGTAGGAAGAAGAGTTGGAAGAGGACATTAGCTATGTTGTTATAAGAGATCAACTGATGCAGAAATAACGTAGTTTAATTCCTTCAACTCTCTCTCTCTCTCTCTCTCTCTCACTCGCATCTTGATAATGGTCCTGGGAGACTGGAAACATCGTGCAAAGTCTCCCTCTGAAATGTGGGAAAATTGTGAACAGAAATACACTTTCCATTTTTTTCAGGTCATGCACTGGTCTGAGACATGGAGCTGCAGCTTGTTTACGGACCGGTTTCAAACCACGTCATATTACCGTCCGCCTGATCGTTGTTCCAGTTCGGGGATCGCAAAACTAACTCCAACTGATAAATATATAAATATAAGATGTGACTATTAACTGTTAGAGTAATATGAAGGTATACCTGGTGTATACCTTCACAATTGCTCCTAACTAGTTATACCCATACTTGGTACACTCTCCAGGTGTCTGGAGGGTGTTTCTGGGTTAACGCCCAATGACCCGGTGATTTTAAAAGATCTCTCTTACCTACTTTCCCATCCTCTGTCTCATACGTTCTTAGTCCCACGTCCCAGTTCTTTTCTACTCTTCTAGCTCCTCTCTGCACCTCTTCCTATCCTCCTCCTCTCCCTATTCTCCCTATCCTCCTCCTCCTCCTCCTCCCTCCTCCTGCTACCAGACGGCTGCTCTCCACACATATGCATAGCGCCATTCTTGTGGTAGCACTGGCAGCTAAATTCTAGATATGACACTGATACTTTTGTCAAGTTTCTTTTTACAACGGACAGTATGTCGTCGCCAGCCTTAAATATGTACACAGTTAGCAAGTAAGTTGGAACGCTCTGTCTTAGCGTGTGTGTGTGTGTGTGTGTGTGTGTGTATACAAAATTACCTATTCGTTGTGTCCCATCTTCATTAATATATTCGTATCATTTTTATTTTCCAGGATGCTTGTATCACCTTCTATCTTCTATTTCATTTCTCATTCTCTTCTATCGCTCTCATCTATAAAAAATCTCTAGTACTAAAATTTGACTTCATTTTTTAACCTTTTTTTTTGCCCCCTGGTCTCTTGTTATCCCAGCTGAAAGTACTGAAAAAAACTTCTATTTATATATATATTTTTAGCACTGGAATTTCACTTCCCAGGTTGTCTTTGCAATTTATCTGATCCACATTTCTTTTAAAGTGTGAATACTCTTGCACAGCTGCTGTATATTCCAGTTCTATTACACCATAAACAGTTTTTTCCAGCGACTCTCCATCATTTCTGGAAACTAGTTCTCAGTTGGTCAGTGTGGTACAATACACCATTTAGGTTAATGGTGACTTTATTAATAATACAACTTATAGACAGGTTTTTCTCCGTGTGATGTTTCCCAAAATTGTCTCACCTATATTTTTATGGTTTACAGGAGTTTTATCCCCATTACGTGACATTTTATAGTTCCATAATCCATCTGTCACTCCATTTACTTAAATTTATCAAATCATCCGGAAAGATTTAGGAGTCATATTTTATTTTTTATTTTGCAACAGATTTTAGCATCATCTACAACAAATTTATAAACATTTCCCCTTTCTGGAAACTCATTTACATATCAAAAAAATACAGAGGAGAAGAGATCCGTCGCTCCACCGGTAACATTTTGTTTCCTCTACCAATGTTCGTATTTTTCTCTGAACAGAGGGTCTCATCCATTTTATTTGTTTTACCTTTTTCCTCCTGAATTTCTGAAGTTTCCAAATTAGTCTCTCATGGAGAACGCTATCAGAAGTTTTCATTTCTAGATAAATATATTCTGCCCATCCGTTGTTTCTTGAACTAGTTTGTTACTGCCACTACCAGCTTACTTGATTTACATATGGAAGGTTCCAGACTGAAAGTCGAATTATTTACTAGACAGTAGATTATTTTTCTTCAAGTGGTTTCGTCCACTTTTCTCTATTTTTTCAGCATTTTAAAACACATGTCACTTGCTTCGCCTATAGTTTCAATCGCCTTATCATGTACCTCGTATCCCTTCTCTCCTCTAATGTCGTCTGGTTGAGTTCTCTAACCTCTCGTAAGACATACCTGTAGCTTCGGGACTAGTCTGCTGCAAACCTTGCACTTTACTAATTTCTTTTAAGATGTTGACCCTTGAAACTCCTTCCAGGTATACTCCAGGTATACTCCAGGTGTCTTATTCTTGTCGACTATTTCCTTGTAATGTTCTTTCCTTCCTTCCCGCTGACCGCCGTATATTCATCTCTCATGAGGCTGGCGAGGCTGGCGAGGCTGGCGAGACTGGCGAGGCTGGCGAGGCTGGCGAGGCTGGCGAGGCTGGTATTACAAACCCAGGAGTCCCAAAGGCCTGTTATCCTGCATAAAGGGAGCAAAGCAAACACAGCAGAAAAAACTTTGACTTATATTATCCTTCATATTATACTTCACCAGGAAGTATGTACACTATATACACCATGTACAGCAATAGGTATTAGTGCACTCCACGGTAAGCAAGGCAGAATAGAAGCCACTAAAGAGCAGACCAAAGCCAACCAGCTCTAGGAATGGAATGCCAGGCAGACGGCAGGTGGTACCACAACACCTTCAAGGATTGCCAAAACCATCTTCTCATTGGCTGGAACCTGGGTACTGATTGAGCGATTTGGGCCCCACCGTCAACCCCAGCACCTGGTTCAAGGTTGGGAGGGAGAGAAGCCTTTCAACGAGGGTGTACATGCGCCGAATAAAGGTTACGTACTTTGCATGCCACAGCTGGCGAAGCTGGCGAGATCTCTCTGAGGCTGGCGAGGCTAAGGAGGCTGGCGGGGAGGCTGGCGAGGCTGGCGAGGCTGGCGAGGTTACAGGCTGGAGAGGCTGGGCAGGCTGACTCCACGACAACCTCCGAGCACTGCTGAGGCTACAGGGTGTGGGAAATTAACCAGCCAGCGATGAAAATACATTTCTTTGAAAAATAATAATTATTTAAAATACACGGCAATGATACAGCAGATAATTGTTTATATCTCTAATACATCATTACATTTGTACACTTTCAATATATTGCTTAGAATTTTTTTTCGCAGCTCACCAGCACTGTCTATTAAACCTTTTAATCATTTTTCTTTTACCCCCTTTTTTGGAATAAATCGCTAGTTGGTTAGTTTATCTTTATTAAACACCCATACCCATCCTATGGGTGTAGCCGTGATTACAGGAGGGTAGTTACAATGGTCCAGAGCTGGACCCCAAAGTTAAGTGATAGCTGAACTAGTTCAAAGCGTAATGAACCCAGGTAGATCCATCACAATCATGGCAAGTTACAGAGGTAATGTGAATCAGCCTCACTCCTATACACAGGTTACAGTCGAACAAATTACAGCAATGAACCACTGATACGTCCACACCTGGTCGCAATTGTAATGAGTTATAAATACAAATATTAAGTGGGTCACATAATTAGCGCGCGCACACACATACACACACGAGGGCGCAATGCACAGACACATACACACGAGCGTACAAATATATGTATACACACAAGCACGCACACATACACACATACACACACACACACATACACACATACACACACACACACACACACACACAGTTCCATGTGCCAAGAGATTGGTGCAAAAACTGAGGACCATAGGGATACAGGGAAGGTACCACAAATGATCAGGGAATACTTGTCAGGGAAGACAGCAGCGAGTCGTGTACGGCGAGGTGTCAGAGTGGCACCTGTGACCAGCGGGGTCCTGCAGGGGTCAGTCCTAGGACCAGTGCTGTTTCTGGTATTTGTGAACGACATGACGGGAATGAATAGACTCTGAGGTGTCCATGTTTGCATGACGTGAAGTTGATGAGAAGAATACACTGATCGAAGACCAGGCAGAATCCACAAAGGGATCTGGTCGCAGCTGCAGACCTGGTCCAGCAATTGGCTCCTGGAGTTCAATCCCACCAAGTGCAAAGTCATGAAGATTGGGAAGGGCAGGCATGGCCGCAAACGGGAGTACAGTCTAGGGGTCAGAGACTACAAAACCTTTCACCAAGGAAAAGATCTTGGGGTGAGTATAACATTCAGGCACATCTCCTGAAGGCACAACAACCAAATAACTGCTGCAGCATATGGGCGCTCTAGCAAAACCTCAGAACAGCATTCCGACATCTTAATAAGGAATCGTTCAGACCCTGTACACTGAGGCTAATGCTAGGCTCCATATTGGAGTATGGCACCAGTTTGAACCCACACCTAGCCAAGCACGTAAAGAAACTAGAGAAAGTGCAAGGTTGCAAAATAAGACTTAGTCCAGAGCTAAGAGGTATGTCCTAAGGAGGAGAGGTTAAGGGAAATCAACCTGACGACACTGGAGGACAGGAGAGATAGGGGGGACAAGGATAACGATATACAAAATAATTGAGAGGAATTGACAAGGTGGACAAAGGTGATGTTCCAGAGATTGGACACAGTAACAAGGGGACACAGTTGGAAGCTGAAGACACAGATGAATCACAGGGATGTTAGGAAGTATTTCTTCAGCCACAGAGTAGTCAGTAAGTGGAATAGTTTGGGGAAGTGATGTATGGAGGCAGGATCCATGGTAGCTTTACAGAGGTATGACAAAGCTCACGGCTCAGGAGAGCACCCTAGTAGCGATCAGTGAAGAGGCGGGGCCAGGAGCTCGGACTCAACCCCAACCTCAACTAGGTGAGTACAACTAGGTGAGTACACACACACACACACACACACACACACACACACACACACGTGGTAATGCTTTATTTACAGCTAGCAAAAGCTGTGTATTTCTCCAGAATGGTCTATAATAACAGAAATCTATACAAAGCATTCATATCTGTCTCTTGTAATATTAGATCCTCTTTCAGCTTGGTTCAAAGTACGTACTGCCTTGAAGTTCTGCACTTATTATCATGTAATGGTACCTGAAAATACACGGTGGGGTTAGAACTCGCGATCAGAGTCATGAAACTCCAGACCGATTCTCTGATCGCGGGTTCAACTTCGCCCGTGTCATTAATGATTTCGTGGAATAAGTAACGGTACCTGCTTGTGTTTCTGTTTCTATATATAACGAGAAATATGATCACTCTTTCCAAGCGAAATTATCATTTACGTTGAAAATTTTTATGTCTTGTGGTAACCACAGACGGAGAAGCGACGGTGTGTCGCCATCTCTCACCTCGTTGGTTACTTTATACTACGTATAAAAATCTGCAATTACATTAAGGATCTTGGCTGGTCATTTGTCTGGCGAAGCTTACAGCATCACAGGCTTGACCAGTGTGTTTCTTTTTATATTTCAGATGTTCAATTGCAATAACTTTCTTGTTATGTCGGTCATTTTTCAAAGGTCTACCTTGTCAAATTTTTCACTTTCCTTACCTTCCCTCTCTCAAGACTTATTCAGTAATTGAGCTGTGCTGACTGCCATATTTTTTCTATACCCACCATCGAAATTTGAATATTATTGAAGTTCCGGAGTTTAATATATTGCTTGTGTTATTTCTATCACTAGTACTACTAGTTTGTCTCTTAGCCAGTTCGTCTCTAGCCAGTCTGTCTCTAGCCACTCTGTCTCTTAGCTACTTGGCCCCAGCTGCCCGTTTCTTAGCTACAGTCTGTCTCTTAGCCAGTCTGTCTCTTAGCCAGTCTGCCTCTACAGTCTGTCTCTTAGCCACTCTGTCTCTTAGCCACTGTCTCCAGCAGTTCGCCTCTAGCTAGTCTGTCTCTTAGCCACTCTGTCTCTTAGCCAGTTCGCTCTTAGCCAGCCTGTCTCAGCTACTCTGTCTCTTAGGCCAGTCTGGCTTCTAGCCAGTCTGTCTCTTTAGCCACTCTGTCTCTTAGCCAGTCTGCCTCTTAGCTAAAGGTCTGTCTCTAGCCACTCTGTCTCTTAGCTAGTCTGTTCCCAGCTAGTCTGTCTTCTAGCCAGTCTGTCTTTAGCTACTCTGTCTCTAGCTGGTCTGTCTTTAGCCAGTCTGCCTCTTAGCCAGTCTGTCTTTAGCTAGTCTGTCTCTTAGCCAGTCTGTTCTTAGCCACTCTGTCTCTCTTAGCCAGTCTGTCTTCTTTAGCCACTCTTGTCTCTTTAGCCAGTCTGTCTCTGAATAGTCTGCCTCTTAGCCAGTCTGCCTCTAGCCAGTCTGTCTCTTAGCCACTCTGTCTCTAGCTAGTCTGCTCTCTTAGCCATTCGTCTCTTAGCCACTCTGTTCTAGCTACTCTTGTCTCTTAGCCAGTCTGCCTCTTTAGCCAGTCTGTCTCTAGCCAGTCTGCCTCTAGCCAGTCTGGCCTCTAGCCAGTCTGTCTCTCAGCCACTTGTCTTTAGCCAGTCTGCCTCTTAGCCAGTTCGCCTTTAGCCAGTCTGTCTCTCAGCCACTCTCTGTCTCTAGCTAGTCTGCCTCTAGCCAGTCTGTCTCTAGCCACTCTGTCTCTTAGCCACTTATTCCCAGTCAGCCTGCCTCTTTAGCCAGTTCGCCTCTCTTAGCCAAGTCTGCCTCTTAGCTGCTCCGTTCTAGCCAGTCTGTCTCTTATAGCCACTCTGTCTCTAGCCACTCTGTTCTTAGCCAGTCTGTCTTTAGCCAGTCTGCCTCTTAGCCAGTCTGCCTTAGCCAGTCTGTCTCTTAGCCACTCTGTCTCTTAGCCAGTTTCTGCCTCTTAGCCAGTCTGTCTCTAGCCACTCTGTCTCTTAGCCACTCTGTTCCTAGCTGTCTGGCCTCTAGCCAGTCTGCTCTCTTAGCCAGTCTGCCTCTTACAGTCTGTCTCTCAGCCACTCTGTCTCAGCCAGTCTGCCTCAGCCGTCTGCCTCTAGCCAGTCTGTCTCTCAGCCACTCTGTCTCTTAGCCAGTCTGCCTCAGCCAGCTCCGTCTTTAGCCACTTCTGCTCCCAGCTTAAATTTCCAGCCTCTTAGCCACTCTGTCTTTAGCCAGTCTGCTCTCTTAGCCAGTCTGCCTCTTAGCCAGTCTGTCTCTTAGCCAGTCTGTCTCTAGCCAGTCTGCTCTCTTAGCCAGTTCGCCTCTTAGCCAGTCTGTCTTCTTAGCCAGTCTGCTCTAGCCAGTCTGGCCCTTAGCCAGTCTGCTTAGCCAGTCTGCCTCTTAGCCAGTCTGCCTCTTAGCCAGTCTGTCTCTTAGCCAGTTTGTCTCATTAGTTTTTCCTCGAATTTGTTTTTATTTATTTATTTATTTATTTATTTATTTAACATGGGTACAGTGAAGTACAAAGAAGAAGATACAGTGTAACATGTCAAAGCCCTCATGCAGAGCATTATGGGCAGGCTAAATTAACTTAAGATTAACTAAAGCAATGATATTCAGTGGTAAACATTATTGTAAACAGATACCAATTTAGTACAAAATGAGTATTACAAAGACAGGTCATATGGTCATTTACTGTGTTGTTAAACATTCAGTAGAATGGAGTATTCTGTTAGGTTGTCCTGCACCTGTAGTTATAATTTATCTTAATTATTATAAATACGCTCTGTTTAACCACTTCCTTTTATTTTCATCTGTTTTAGTTAGTTTGCTAAATATCCGTCGCCAGTTTACTAAATATCCTTGCTAGTTTACTAAATATTCGTTGTTATTTAAACTCAACCATACACTGCTGCTAGTTACGATAAACGCCGAGGTTAGTCTAGGATACCAGAATTTTTGTTTTCTAATATGGAGGTTTGTAACACACTGCGGTTGGGATGTTACGTTCCTTCTGGATATATTCTTTGTCGTCAAATTTCTTCATGTCAGCAATCTTCTAGCAATGTTTTCTTGATTATCCTGCGTGATTGTTATTTTCAGTCTCCTGTCTTTATTTTTCTTACATTTTCCTATTCTCGTATATCCTAATTATATGGTTTTTCGATACTTCTATACCCCATCATAGGTTCCTCGATTCTCCTATATCTCACTATATGGTCTTCAAAACTCCTGTATCCCAATTATAGGCCTCCTTCTGATTCTCCTGTATCTTATTATATGGTCTCTAACACTCCTGTGAGTCTCTACTCACAGGCTCTTCTGATTCTGTATCTCAATATATGGTCTTCAACACTATATACTCCCATTATATGCTCTTCAGATTCCCCATCTCACTATATGGTCTTCAAATACTATATACCCTCATTATATGCTCCCTTCTGATTCCCTCTGTGTCTCACTATATGGTCTTCAACACTTATCCCAATTACAGGCCTCTTTCTGATTCCTGTATCTCACTATATGGTCTTCAACACTCATATACTTTATTATATGCTCTTCGATCTCCCCTGTATTCTAACACTATATGGTCTTCAACACTCCTGTATCCCACTACAGGCCCTTCTGACTCCTCTGTATCTCACTATATGGTCTTCAACACTCATATACTCCCATTATATGCTCTGATCTCTGTATTCCACTACATGTTCTTCTCACTGTGTCACCCTCAACAATAAGCATTCTTCCTCCGTCTCTTCGTCATTTTGATTTGATATTTTTCCACCAGAGTCGCAAACAATAATAGACTTTTTCTCTCTGTGCTGTCCTCAACATCTTAAAATTATTAAAATTATTTGGTATCGCTCTTTATTTAATATATTTGTTTTATATATGCTGTTCCTCTCTTTGTGTTTATTTTTATATATTTCACATTGCTGTCTTCTAATGGTTAGGTAATAAATTGTGGATGAGTGGAGTAACCCGAGCAGCGTCGTTGTGTATTTTAAAAATAGGTTTGACAAGTGTGTGAGTGGTGTGGGTGGGTGGCAGACTTTGATTAGCATGGGCCAGTAGGCCTGCTGCAGTGTTGTTTATGTTCTTATTGCCATAACTAAAACTTCTTCAGTTCCTTTCAGTGTATCAGTTTAGTGATGAGGAGTGAGAGAGAGTGAGAGAGAGAGAGAGAGAGAGAGAAAGAGAGACAGAGAGAGAGTAGAGACAGGACACAGACAGACACACACACACACAGAGACAGAAACAGAGACAGAGCGAGGAGAGAGAGAGGTGTAGCAGGAGACCTAAACTACTAAACTGTAAGTGCTCCTGTTTCCTTGAGGCCATTTAGGTCATAACCTCAACTGTGAGTTAACTACCCTGTCCCAGCCTCCCCCTTCCCTCCTCCTCCTCCTCCTGTTCCTCCTCTTCCTTCCTCCTCCTCCTCTCCTCCTCACCCTGGCAGCTGCTCATTAAGCCTTAACTACCTCCTTGACCAATTAGAGAACAGAGAAGAGAAGTGATCACGAATGACATGTCTTGAGGGATGGGAAGGGGCGACCAACACACACACGCGCAAACGCACAATCCAACGCACACATAAGCAATGAAACACGAAAGATCTGGACCAGAGAGACTGGACACGCATACACAAGTGTGGAGCACGTATAGGCAAGTGTGGACACGTATATAGGCAAGTGTGACATTGTATATAGGCAGGTGTGGACACGTATATTGGCAAGTGTGACACGTATATGAAAAGGGGCAGACACGTGGCATAGGCAGGTGTGGACACGTATATTGGGCAAGTGTGACACAGCATATAGTGCGTGGACACGTATATGGCAGGTGTGGACACGTATATTGGCAAGTGTGACACGTATATAGTGCGTGACACGTATATAGGCAGGTGTGACACGTATATTGGCAAGTGTAACACGTATATAGGCAAGGACACGTATATAGGCAGTGTGGACACGTATATAGCAAGTGTGGACACGTATATAGGCAAGTGTGGGATACGGCGTATAGGCAGGGATACGTATATTGGCAAGTGTGGACACGTATATAGCAAGTGTGGACACGTATATAGGCAAGTGTGACACGTATAGGCAAGTGTGGACACGTATATAGGCAGGTGACACGACATTGCATACACGTATATAGGCAAGTGTGGACACGTATATGTGGACACGTATATATGCAAGTGTACACGCATATAGCCAAGACACGCGCACAGATATAGACGTGTAGATTCCAACGAACGGGTAACGTTGCTCAAACATTACCGCCTGTTTACATTTTGTTACTGCCGTTTAGTCACACCTAACGCAGGTTAACGTAGCTTTAAACTGAAATAAGAGATATAATCCAGTTATTTATATCGTACAAATAAACGAAGCGTAAAGCGTGCGAAAAACGAACGCGTACCATTGGTGGCGAACATTAGAGGAGGGGAGTATGACCACGATATACCTGATAATCTCAGAAATGAGGGCCACTGACGGCCCCCGTCTCCATTTATTTCACAGCTCTTCCTCCTCCCAGTGCTACCCGGAGTCTCCCTGAGGGCATTCTGGGACTAAACGCCCCGCGTCCCGATCCATGAGACCAGGCTCTCCCGGTGGATCAGGCCTGATCAACCAGGCTGCGTTACTGCTGGACGGTAAGTAGTCTTATTTTCCATTGGGCTGACAGATACGTAAAGTCAGTGCCGATCAGCCGGGCTGTGGCTCGTACGTTGGACTGCGTGCGGGACGTTGATCCCGGAATAACTTCCAGGTAACCAGGTCCCAATCTTGTCCTGCGGATGCGACCCATCAATCGACTAACACCCAGGTACCCAATTTTCTGTTTGCTAGGTGGAAGGGGAGAAGAACAACAGACAAGAAACACGCCCATTATTTCCACCTTACCGGGATCGAAACTACGGACACTCAGTGCGTGAAGCGAGAGCGCGTTGCCTACCAGGCCACGGGCCAACAACAGAAGCAAAAGTGTCATAGACAGATAAAAAAAGTGGATAGTGTTTCGGGCAGAGTTATTGATCCTACCAACACTGCAAACCACAATCTGCAGCTCTATACCCACTACTGATAACCACACCCCAACCACACCCTCAACCACCCTGAACAACACTGTCAACCACACCTCAACCACACCTCAACCACACCTCCCCAACCACACCTCTCAACCACACTCCCTTAACTACACCCCAACCACACTCAACCACACCTCAACCACACCCTCAACCACACCTCAACCATACCTCAACACACAACTACACCTCAACCACACTCCTCAACCACTCCTCAACCACACCCTCAACCACACCCCTCAACAACACCTCAACCACCTCAACCACACCTCAACTACACCCTCAACCACACTCTCAACCACACCTCAACCACCTCAACCACACCCTCAACCACACCCCAACCACACCTCAACCACACCCTCAACCACACCAACCACACCTCAACTACACCTCAACCACACCCTCAACAACACCTCAACCACACCCCTCAACCACACCTCAACAACACCTCAACCACACCTCAACCACACCTCCTCAACTACACCTCAACCACACCTCAACCACACCCCCAACCACACCCCTCAACAACACCTCAACCACACCTCAACCACCTCAACCACACCTCAACTACACCCCAACCACACCTCAACCACACCTCAACCACACACCCAACCACACCTCAACCACCTCAAATCCACCTCAACAACACACACAACCACACTTAACTACACCTCACCAACACCCCAACCACCCTCAACAACACCTCCCAACCACCCTCAACCACACCCCTGAACCAAACCTAACAACACCTCAACCACACCCCTCAACTACACCCTCAACCACACTCCTCAACCACACCCTCAACAACACCCCCAACCACCTCAACTACACCCTCAACCACCTCAACTACACCTCAACCACACCCTCAACCACACCTCAACAACACCTCAACCACATTTCACTGCTACCTTCGGTTACACTGTATCGAAGGGCACTGTAGTGGCCTTTGGATTATTTATCGGCCACTGTATTTGGGTACGGGTTGCAGTCGACTGAGCTACACCCGGGCCCGGGTAGGTAGTACATTAAGAGATACAGGCACAGCTTGAGGTACAGGTATGACTGACCTAAAATATATTAGCTCTGATTTAAAATATCTCAGTTCTGACCTAAACTAACCCAGTTCTGAGTTAAAATACTACCCTCCTGAAACAGCATAGTTTTGACTTAAAATACCACAGTTCTGACCTAAAATACCACAGTTCTGACCTAAAATACCACAGTTCTGATCTAAAATACCACAGTTCTGACCTAAAATACCACAGTTCTGATCTAAAATACCACAGTTCTGACCTAAAATACCACAGTTCTGACCTAAAATACCACAGCTCTGACCTAAAATACCACAGTTCTGACCTAAAATACCACAGTTCTGACCTAAAATACCACAGTTCTGACCTAAAATACCACAGTTCTGACTTAAAATACCACAGTTCTGACCTAAAATACCACAGTTCTGACCTAAAATACCACAGTGCTGACTTAAAATACCACAGTTCTGACTTAAAATACCACAGTTCTGACCTAAATACACAGTTCTGACTAAAAATACCACAGTTCTGACTAAAAATACCACAGTTCTGACTAAAAATACCACAGTTCTGACCTAAAATACCACAGTTCTGACTAAAAATACCACAGTTCTGACTAAAAATATCACAGTTCTGACTAAAAATACCACAGTTCTGACTTAAAATACCACAGTTCTGACTTAAAATACCACAGTTCTGACCTAAAATACCACAGTTCTGACTAAAAATACCACAGTTCTGACCTAACATATTATTTTTATTTGACCTTATATCAATAAAACAGTCACTGACAGGTATATATATCACTCAGTGTATATACATGGGCAATTTACTCGCTATCTTAGGGATTAAAATACATATCAGTGGTTTACTAAGACACGTGAGAACACTAAGACATATTTTGAGAAAACGTTTCGGTCCTGGCACCGTGATCAACGTTCCAGGACTGAACATTTTCCAATAAATATGTCCTAGTGTTTGTTTACGTGTTTTTCCAAACCAGTTTGTCAGTATCTGTTACCATATAACCAAATCTCTCGGTATATATGCTCTGAGAATTTCCTCACTGTCTTAGAGATTAAAGTCACCCTGGACGGGAATCCAGCATAATAACCATCGTTCAGCGATAGGCTTCAAAACCGAGCAAACCAAGTGACCTTATACCAAAAACAATACTAAATATTACCATGACTTTATTTTTTTCTTTGGGGACTTTATTTTTTTAAAGATCTGGGTGTTAGCCATAGGACTTAAAAGGACTTTTTTCAGAATTTCACAAAATTTCTGCCTGACCTAAATTTTCATAATTTTGACTTAAAAATGTGTGTAGGTTTGAAGAAAATACCATGATTAGGGAAAAAATTATAATAGAGTGACTGATATGAAATTTACGAAAATATCATGAATGATGCCATAAAATTTTAAGTAAAACTGCCATGGGTAATACCATTGTCGACACCATAAATTTAACCTAAAATACCATGACTGTCACCATAAATTTAACCTAAAGTACCATGACTGACACCATAAATTTAACTTAAAGTACCATGACTGACACCATAAATTTAACCTAAAGTACCATGATTGACACCATAAATTTAACCTAAAATACCATGACTGACACCATAAATTTAACCTAAAGTACCATGATTGACACCATAAATTTAACCTAAAATACCATGACTGACACCATAAATTTAACCTAAAGTACCATGATTGATACCATAAATTTAACTCTAAAATGCCATGACTGACACCATAAATTTAACCTAAAGTACCATGATTGACACCATAAATTTAACCTAAAATACCATGATTGACACTCATAAATTTAACCTAAATGCCATGATTGACACCATAAATTTAACCTAAAATACCATGATTGACACTCATAAATTAACCTAAAATACATGACTGACACCATAAATTTAACCTAAAATGCCATGACTGACACCATAAATTTAACCTAAAAAAACCATGACTGACACCATAATTTAACATAAAATGCCATGACTGACACCATAAATTTAACCTAAAATACCATGACTGACACCATAAATTTAACCTAAGTACCATGATTGACACATAAATTTAACCTAAAATACCATGACTGACACCATAAATTTAACCTAAAATACCATGACTGACACCATAAATTTAACCTAAAATACCGTGACTGACACCATAAATTTAACCTAAAGTACCATGACTGACACCATAAAATTTTAAACCCAAAATACCATGACTGACACTATAAATTTAACCTAAAATGCCATGATTGAGAAATAACATTGTTGAGAGCCAAGAAAACATTAGTGTCAACTTCTGTTACTTTAATACTATTTAAGAATGTCCAGATATGAAAGGCAACACTACGACCAAGATATCTCCTGGTAATTGAAAAAATCGTCTGCTTTCAACGACAGCAACAAATCGTGAATATATCGCGGGAGAAGGATGAGGCCATTTACGACCCTACCAGCGGAGACCCCACCCAGGTGAAACATCGTCTCAGAAACATCATCTCCGACATTTTTAAAGATGTGATCGAGCGATCGAAAAGAATGTGTGGCCGTTAATGGGGCAGTGTGAACGCCACCTGAACCTTATTTGGTGTGGTAGGGTCAGTTGTGGAATTTCTCTCTCCCCAAACATTATAAAGAGGAGAGCCTTGTTGTCTGTGACGCTGGAGGACTGAAGGACAGAGAAGAGAGTTTCGATATCTTTTGTCGTGTAGGAAGTGGCTAGAGAACTAAAAAATTATAATTTTTCGTGTCGGGGGAGGGGGAAGAGTTGGGAGGGCCTTCTGCTTTTCTGTCCTACCTTACATAGCTTTATTCTAAGTGGGGGCCTTAGAGGGATTATTTCGAATATTAATGTACGTACACTTCAGACAGGACAGCTTTGGATGAGTAGTGGTGACCTAGTACCTTGTCTAGCACAGAGCAGATGCCGTGCTCCTTCCTTAAGTAATGTGATTGACCTGACTAGTTAAGGTATTGGCTTGCCGGGGGGAGAAATTGGACCTGCCTCGCATGGGCCAAGTAGGCCTGCTGCAGTGTTCCTTCTTCTTATGTTCTTATGTTTTTTTTTAGGGTGGGCTACATGCCTCGGCGGGAGACAGCAGGTGTCCGCTGTCAAACAAATGAGAAGCCTTCTACGTAACAAGACGTTCTGCGTTCCCTGACAGCGCATCTCCGTGGCGTCAGCAGCCACATACGAGAGCAACCAATCTAACGAGATGCGTCGTTATCATCAGCAAAACCCCATCCGACTGATAAGACACTCGCCGAGTAAAAGAAAATGTGACACAGCTTTATAAAACACTCCTGACTATCGGAAGAGACGGCATACCAGGGAGATACAAGGGTGATAAAAAAACCTTTGATGGCGGGACCATTGCACATGATAGTCGAGAGAAAAAAAGGAAAGGAACCCAGCAGACGTTTAAAAATATGAGAAAGACTGGGTAATCTTGAAGACCATATTAGTCGTTGAGAAACCCAGAAGATTCCCCTCCTCCCCCAAAAAGAGGAGAATGAGAGTTTACAAAGCGAATTGTCACGTGAAAGCAAGGCTATGAGAATTCTGTCAATTAACTGGTGGAAATAGACTGGGGACTCAAAGCTGCGACGTTAAACAGAGGCGACTATCCACTGACTAATAACACGGGAAAAAACCTCGACACTCAGCACAGACTTTAACCTTGTGTTTACACCACAATACCAACACTAACATACCTGACCTCCCCACCCCCCCTAAAAAATGGGGAAAATCGCCGTCACTGGGAATTTGCAAGGTGTCATGCTAAAATTACAGCATTGATTGCAAAATAAAATTAGCAATACTGACAGGGTGAAATATCTTAAAAAGGTGCAATAAAAAATCAAACAGGCTTGATTAATAACGCCAGTTTGTGTATGCTGGGTACCAAGACTTCGTGTAAGCTGGGTACCAAGACTTCGTGTAAGCTAGGTACCAAGATTTCGTGTAAGCTGAGCACTAAGACTTCATGTAAGCTGGGTACCAAGACTTCGTGTAAGCTAGGCACCAAGACTTCGTGTAAGCTAGATACTAAGACTTCGTGTAAGCTGGTTACCAAGACTTCGTGTAAGCTGGATACCAAGATTTCGTGTAACCTGAGTACTAAGACTTGTGTAACTGGTTCCCAAAACTTCTAAAACTAGGTACCAAGACTTCATTGTGGGTACCAAGACTTTGTAGATGGGTACCAAGACTTCGTGTAAGCTGGGTACAAGACTTTCCGTGTAGCTGGTACCAAGACTTCGTGTAAGCTGGGTACCAAGACTTCTGTAGCTGGGTACCAAGACTTCGTGTAAGCTGGTACCAAGACTTGTGCTGGTACCAAGGCTTCTGAAACTAGTACCAAGACTTCATGGCTGGTACCCAAAACTTTGTAATATAGGGGACCAGGTTGTATTAGTAGTGTAAGACTTCATGTAGCTGGGTACCAAGACTTGATAAACTGGGTACCAAGACTTCGAGTAAGATGGGTACCAAGACTCGTGTAAGCTGGGGACCAAGACTTCGTGTAAGCTGGTACCAAGACTTCGTGTAAGCTGGTACCAAGACTGTGTAAGCTGGGGGCCAAGACTTCTGTAAGCTGGGTACCAAGACTTCGTGTAAGCTGGGTACCAAGACTCTGTAGCTGGGTACCAAGGCTTCGTGTAAGCTAGGTACCAAGACTTCATGTAAGCTGGTACCAAGACTTCGTGTAAGCTGGTACCAAGGCTTCGTATGCTTTAGGTACCAAGACTTCATGAGTGGCTACCAAGACTTCGAGTAAACTGGGTCCCAAGACTTCGAGAGCTGGGTACCAAGACTTCGTGTAAGCTAGGCACCAAGGCATCGTATGCTGGTACCAAGACTTCGTGTAGCTAGCTACCAAGTCTTCGCATAGCTAGGTACTGAGACGTTGGGTGCACTAGGCACCAAGATGCTATGTAACCTAGGCACCAAGACCTAGGTGTACCTAGGCACGAGACGTAGGGTGCACCTAAGTAAGAAGACATTACTCTCCCGTAGGTACCAAGCAAGCACTGTGCCTTGAAATCATCCCTCCCCAGGATACTGCCTGCAACACTCAGCTAACCTTAGATATCTAATTAATACTAGTTAACAGGAGTTAGAAAACTCGCAACATATACCTCTCCCCACCAACGATTCGACTCGGTCCTTTCTAGTGTGAGTTGGTATCACGATTATCGTAGCGCTTCTCCGAGGAGCCTGCAGTAACAGGTCGTGGTGGGCCTGCAGTAACAGGTCGTGTGGAGCCTGCAGTAACAGGTCATGGTGGAGCCTGCAGTAACAGGTCGTGGTGGAGCCTGCGTAACAGGTCATGGTGGAGCCTGCAGTAACAGGTCGTGGTGGAGCCTGCGTAACAGGTCGTGGTGGAGCCTGCGTAACAGGTCGTGGTGGAGCCTGCAGTAACAGGTCTGGTGGAGCTCCGCAGCAGGTCGTGGTGGAGCCTGCAGTGCAGGTCGTGGTGGAGCCCGCAGTAGCAGGTCGTGGTGGAGCCTGCAGGGAACGGTCGGGGGGAGCCTGCAGTAGCAGGTCGTGGTGGAGCCTGCAGTAACAGGTCGTGGTGGAGCCTGCAGTAACAGGTCGTGGTGGAGCCTGCAGCAGGTCGGGGGGAGCCGCAGTAACAGGTCAGGGTGGAGCCTGCGTAGCAGGTCGGGTGGAGCCTGCAGTAGCAGGTCGTGGTGGAGCCTGCAGTAGCAGGTCGTGGTGGACCTGCAGTGTGGTCGTGGTGGAGCCTCGTAACAGGTCGTGGTGGAGCCTGCAGTAGCAGGTCGTGGTGGAGCCTGCGGTAGCAGGTCGTGGTGGACCTGCAGTGCAGGTCGGAGCCTGCAGTAACAGGTCGTGGTGGAGCCTCGCAGTAACAGGTCGTGGTGGAGCCTGCAGACAGGTCGTGGTGGAGCCCGCAGTAGCAGGTCGTGGTGGAGCCGCGAGCAGGTCGTGGTGGAGCCTCGCAGGTAGCAGGTCGTGGTGGAGCCTGCGGGCAGTCGTGGTGGAGCCGGGTAACGGGGCGGGTGGGCCCGCAGTGCAGGTCGTGGTGGAGCCTGCAAACAGGTCGTGGTGGAGCCGCAGTCGGTCGTGGTGAGCCCGCAGTAACAGGTCGTGGTGGAGCCTTTCCGCAGACGGTCGTGGTGGAGCCCGTAGCAGGTGCAGTACAGGTCGTGGTGGAGCCTGCGTAGGCAGGTCGTGGGGGGGCCGCAGTAACGGGGCGGGTGGAGCCTGCAGGCCGGTGGAGCCCGTAACGGTCGGGTCTGCGTAGCAGGTCGTGGGGAGCCTGCAGTAAAAGGTCGGGTGGAGCCCGCGTAACGGTCGGGGGGACCCGAGCGGGTCTGGTACCCGAGCAGGTCTGGTGGACCCCGCGGAGGTCGGTGGGCCTGCGGCGGTCGTGGGACCTGGTAACAGGTCGTGGTGGGCCCGCAAAAGGTCGTGTGACCTGCGAACGGTCGGGGTGGGCCGCAGCGGTCGGGGGGGCCCGCGTAGCAGGTCGGGTGGAGCCTGCAGAACAGGGCTGGGGGGCCCGAGCAGGTCGGGGGGACCGCGAACAGGTCGGGGCCCCGGGAGCAGGTTTGGGGGGGCCCGCGCAGGTCGGGTGGGGCCGCAAACAGGTCGTGGTGGGGCAACAGGTCGGGGGGACCCGCGGAGCGGTCGGGTGAGGCCTGCGCCCCGGTCGGGGGGGCCGCAGAGCAGGTCGGGTGGAGCCCGCGAACAGGTCGTGGTGGGCCGCAGTACAGGTCGTGGTGGGGGGCAGGCAGGTCGTGTGGGGCCGCAGTACAGGGGTGGAGCCCAGAGCATCGTGGTGGAACCCGAGCGGTCGGGTGGGGCCGCGTACAGGTCGTGGTGGGGCCCGCGTAACGGTCGTGGTGGACCGCGGAGCAGGTCGTGGTGGGGCCCGAACGGTCGGGGGGCCGCGGCGGTCGGGGGGAAATTTCGCGGGAGCAGGTCGTGGAGCCCCCCTGCAGGTCGTGGGGAGCCGCATCAGGTCGTGGAGCCGGAACGGTGTGGTGGAGCCGCGTCAGGTCGTTGGGGGGCCCGTAACGGTCGTGGTGGGGCCTGCGTAACAGGTCGGTGGAGCCCGGGCAGGTCGTGGGGAGCCTGGTAACAGGTCGTGGTCCGCAGCAGGTCGGGGGGAGCCTCAGCAGGTCGTGGTGGAGCCGCAGTAAATCGTGGGGACCTGCAG
>NC_091314.1:12158007-12178007 GCF_038502225.1 Cherax quadricarinatus
TCTCATTTGCATACTCTCACCCCTCCTCCTCCCCACCCCTCTCCCTCACCCTCCCCTCTCCTCACCCCTCCCCTCTACTCCCTCCTACCCTCCCCTCTCATCCCTTCCTTCTCACCCTCTTCCTTCTCTCACCCCTCCCTTCTTCTCTCACCCCTCTCTCTTTCTCTCACCCCTCCCTCCTTCTCTCACCCCTCCCTCCTTCTCTCACCCCTCCCTTCTTCTCTCACCCCTCTCTCTTTCTCTCACCCCTACCTCCTTCTCTCACCCCTCCACCCTCCTTCTCTCCCCACCCTCCTCCTCTCACCCCACCCTCCCCTCCTTCTCACACCCCCTCCCTCCCTCCTCTTGCCCCTCCTCCTTCTCTCACCTACCCTCCTCCTTCTCTGACCCTCCCCTTCCCTCTCTCTCTCCCCTCCCTCCTCCTCTCCCTCCTCCTCCTCCTTCTCTCACCCCTCGCTCTTCCCCTTCACATCCATTCCTCTCTCTGTTCCTTTCTCCATTATCTTCTCTTCTCTTTCTGTCTCTGTCTGTCTGTCTGTCTCTCTGTCTGTATGTCTCTCTGTCTGTCTCTCTGTTTCTCTGTCTGTTTCTCTCTGTCTGTCTTAGTTTACTCCCTCACTTCTTCCTTCTTTTCCATTATTCCTTCTACTTATCTCGTCATTCTTTACTTTTAATAAAACTTGTGTTCATACACACACACACACACACACACACACACACACACACACACACACACACACACACACTCACACACACACACACACACACACACACACACACACACACACACACACACACACACACACACACACACACACACACACACATACACACACACATACACACACACACACATACACACACACACACACACACACACACACACACACACATACACACACACACATACACACACACACACATACACACACACACATACACACACACACACACACACACACTTAATGTGATTATATTCTAAATATTTCATATTTAATGGCGCAAATGTGGTGGTTTTAATTTACCAAAGTTGGAAACACTGTAATTCATGTCTTGTAGCACTGTAACTCGTGTCTGGCAACACTGTAATTTACGTCAAATTTAAGTCAAATGAATCATACAGAATCCATTGGCAACACTGAAACTCATGTCTGGCAAGCCTGATGGCACCATTGTAAGTCATGTCTAGCAATACGGATGGTAACACTGTAACTTAGATCCGGTAACACGAACTCATCTCTGGCAACCCTGGTGGCAACACTGTAACCTATGTCTGGCAACACTGACTCATGTCTGAAAACACTGGTGGCAAGACGGTAAATCATGTTCTCTGGCCCCAGCTGGTAACACTGCATTACATCGTTGCCAGAGACACGGTGAGTCGTTTATATTTACATATTGATAATAATGGCCAGTTTCATGGGTTAGAATGGGGGAAGAATGGGGAGTAGGACTAGGGAATGGAGGAGGAGTAGTTGGGGGTGGGGAGGGAGAAAGGAGGGAGGAGTAGTAGGAGTTGGGGAGGTGGAGTAGGGAGGTAGGTAGAGTAGTAGGGGGTGGGGAGTAGGAGTAAGGAGGGAAGGAGAACAAGGAGGTGGGGAGGGGGAGTAGGGAGGTGGGCAGTAGGACTTAGGGAGGGAAGGAGAAAAAGGAGGTGGGGAGTGGGTAGAGTAGTAAAGAGTGGGAGGAAGAGAAGGGGAAAGTAGGGTCAGAAGTGGAGAAATAAGGAGTAAGGGAAGTGTTGGGCGAAAAGAGAAGCGGGAGTGGAGGGGAAGAGGGGATAAGGAGAGAATAAGAAAGGAGTAAGAGCGGGAAATGAGAGAGGAGTAGGGTAAGCTAGTGAGACTGGAAAAGAAAGGGGGAGGGGGAAGAGAAGTAAAGCAAGGGAAAATGAGGGATAAACTAGGAGAGAGAGAGAAAGAGAGCGAGAGAGAGAGAGAGAGAGAGAGAGAGAGAGAGAGAGAGAGAGAGAGAGAGAGAGAGAGAGAGAGAGAGAGAGAAGAGTAAATTAAGGGAGACATACGGAAGAACGAATGATGCAATTTAAAGGGCAATGGGAACAGATTATTAATCTAAACTCTTGATAAACACACACACAAACACACACAGGGTGAAGTAGTGGATGCAAGTTCCATACATAGCTTTAAGAAGAGGCACGATAAAGCTCTTGGTGCAGGGAGAGAGTGGACCTAGAATCGACCAGCGAAAAGGCAGGACCAGGAGCTGTGAATCGACCCCCTGCAACTACAAATAGGTGAGAACACCCACACAAGACACAAGCACTGCGACAGTGTAACACATGTTCATTTTGTCTCTCACAGCATATACGCCGTGAAAACGCATTAGTTACGCACGATTGTCTGCGTATATGTACATGTGTGCGCGTGTGAACGATTTCACCCTAAATTCCCCAGGTCCTACTTGTTTAACGTGCCACTGTACGAATATATATATATATATATATATATATATATATATATATATATATATATATATATATATATATATATATATATATATATATATATATATATATATATATATATGATATAGACTCATAGCCTCGGTATAGATTAAAAAGGCTTCGAGGAAAAATATCTGGATTTGACCCTTAAGCTGTTTGAATATTCCACTTCCCCTAAAAAGTAATATGTCAACGCTCTTGAAGGCAAAATGTTACATGCAGGTTTGTATCATAAAATGTTTTCTCTCTTCTCTCTATTTCTCTCTCTCTCTCTTTCTCTCTCTCTCTCTCTCTCTCTCTCTCTCTCTCTCTCTCTCTCTCTAACTCTCAAAAATATTGTACTCTGTTCTGAATAAATAAATCTACCCACATCAACAAAAACAGTAATCATGAAAACAATCCCCCCTAAAAGACAAGAAACAGACCCCCAGAAAAAAATAATCATCGCGCATAAAAAAAAAAAATCAATGGAGTGGCCGTCTCTTAACACCGGCACTCGCCTCCCCCAACCCCTGGAAAACATAAACAACACCAACACAAAATGAAGACAAAATAGCGAGCAAACAAAATATGGAATATGTAAACACCACTGCCTCTCGCCCCGGCCCTCCACAATTCCCCATAACAGCCCTGAATAATTCATGTCGCCCCGCGAAGAACGGGGCACAGAAATTTGCGCGCGCGAACGGACGACACAGACTCCTCATAACAATATTTCTGGCGCGCATATTTCTTGACAGGTTGCTCATCCCTGGGTCGGGGGACGGGGAGGGGGAACCAATGACGTCAGTATATTAATTTCATCGCGAGTTCTGATTGGCTGAGACCCGGGGAGTATTGAGCGGGCCTGCCCTTCCGTTGACCAATGGCGCTCACGGCCTCCTTGGAACTCCTGCGTATTTTCTGATTCATAAACGCTCGGCGGAAGAAATACGGCGCCTTTCGGGGGATGGTGTAGAGGAAATCGCCTCGAAATTCGTTCCTTTTCAAGGAAATAAGCATCTGCAGTAGGTGTCTGAAGGAGGGAGACAAAATAAGACGCAATAAAAGTGACTGTTGGTGGAAGCCGCGGTCAGCAGACGAATGATCAGACTGACCGCAAAGGGAGGGAATGTATGCCACACAAGGTATGGTGTAAAAAGGCAGAAAATGGCGAGAGTAAAACACAAGTGCGCCAATCACTTCTCTCTCTCTCTCTCTTCCTACTCTCAGCTTTACTCCACTTGCTCTGTGTGCACTCTCGCCTGAGCGGCCTTCGCAAACCGCTGCTTGAGCGGAAGAAATAAGACTGAGTGTCTGTGTGTCTATATAGAAGGGAGACTCGTCAACCACAACAGCCACCAACCAGAAAGGAAAAAAAAAGAAAGAAATATGTCTAGTTTACATTTCAAAAATGTATTTTTTTTTTTTTTTGGTCTGTCGATTCTTTCTGTGTCTGTTTGTCTTGTTATTTTCCTGTCCTTGCTTATCTTTCCAAATTTTATTTATTTTTTCATTTCCTTGTTGTTGTTTTGACGTAAATTCTAGAAGACTATTTACTCAAGCTTCTCCAGGGAGAGGCTCGGAACGCCCTTACGGGTTTAACGCTTCAGCATGAATATATTAATAATAATTATGATAATAACAGTAGGGAGGGAAGTACAGTGCCAGCACTCCGAAGGGAGGGAAGTACAGTGTCAGCACTCTGAAGGGAGGGAAGTACAGTGTCAGCACTCCGAAGGGAGGGAAGTACAGTGTCAGCACTCTGAAGGGAGGGAAGTACAGTGTCAGCACTCTGAAGGGAGGGAAGTACAGTGTCAGCACTCCGAAGGGAGGGAAGTACAGTGTCAGCACTCTGAAGGAAGGGAAGTACAGTGTCAGCACTCTGAAGGGAGGGAAGTACAGTGCCAGCACTCTGAAGGGAGGGAAGTACAGTGTCAGCACTCTGAAGGGAGGGAAGTACAGTGCCAGCACTCTGAAGGAAGGGAAGTACAGTGTCAGCACTCTGAAGGGAGGGAAGTACAGTGTCAGCACTCTGAAGGGAGGGAAGTACAGTGTCAGCACTCTGAAGGGAGGGAAGTACAGTGCCAGCACTCTGAAGGAAGGGAAGTACAGTGTCAGCACTCTGAAGGAAGGGAAGTACAGTGTCAGCACTCTGAAGGAAGGGAAGTACAGTGTCAGCACTCTGAAGGAAGGGAAGTACAGTGTCAGCACTCTGAAGGAAGGGAAGTACAGTGTCAGCACTCTGAAGGAAGGGAAGTACAGTGTCAGCACTCTGAAGGAAGGGAAGTACAGTGCCAGCACTCTGAAGGGAGGGAAGTACAGTGTCAGCACTCTGAAGGAAGGGAAGTACAGTGTCAGCACTCTGAAGGAAGGGAAGTACAGTGTCAGCACTCTGAAGGGAGGGAAGTACAGTGTCAGCACTCTGAAGGGAGGGAAGTACAGTGTCAGCACTCTGAAGGGAGGGAAGTACAGTGTCAGCACTCTGAAGGGAGGGAAGTACAGTGTCAGCACTCTGAAGGGAGGGAAGTACAGTGTCAGCACTCTGAAGGGAGGGAAGTACAGTGTCAGCACTCTGAAGGGAGGGAAGTACAGTGTCAGCACTCTGAAGGAAGGGAAGTACAGTGAAGGAAGGGAAGTACAGTGCACTCTGAAGGAAGGGAAGTACAGTGTCAGCACTCTGAAGGAAGGGAAGTACTGCCAACTCTGAAGGTAGGGAAGTACAGTGTCAGCACTCTGAAGGAAGGGAAGTACAGTGCCAAGCACTCTGAAGGAAGGGAAGTACAGTGTCAGCACTCTGAAGGAAGGGAAGTACAGTGCCAGCACTCTGAAGGAAGGGAAGTACAGTGTCAGCACTCTGAAGGAAGGGAAGTACAGTGCCAAGCACTCTGAAGGAAGGGAAGTACAGTGTCAGCACTCTGAAGGAAGGGAAGTACAGTGTCAGCACTCTGAAGGGAGGGAAGTACAGTGCCAGCACTCTGAAGGGAGGGAAGTACAGTGACAAGCACTCTGAAGGGAGGGAAGTACAATGTCAGCACTCTGAAGGGAGGGAAGTACAGTGCCAGCACTCTGAAGGGTGGGAAGTACAGTGTCAAGCACTCTGAAGGGAGGGAAGTACAGTGTCAGCACTCTGAAGGGAGGGAAGTACAGTGTCAAGCACTCTGAAGGGAGGGAAGTACAATGTCAGCACTCTGAAGGGAGGGAAGTACAGTGCCAGCACTCTGAAGGGTGGGAAGTACAGTGCCAGCACTCTGAAGGGAGGGAAATATAGTCCCAGCACTCTGAAGGGAGGGAAGTACAGTGTCAAGCACTCTGAAGGGAGGGAAATATAGTCCCAGCACTCTGAAGGGAGGGAAGTACAGTGCCAGCACTCTGAAGGGAGGGAAGTACAGTGCCAGCACTCTGAAGGGAGGGAAGTACAGTGCCAGCACTCTGAAGGGAGGGAAGTACAGTGTCAAGCACTCTGAAGGGAGGGAAATATAGTCCCAGCACTCTGAAGGGAGGGAAGTACAGTGCCAGCACTCTGAAGGGAGGGAAATATAGTCCCAGCACTCTGAAGGGAGGGAAGTACAGTGCCAACACTCTGAAGGGAGGGAAGTACAATGTCAGCACTCTGAAAGGAGGGAAGTACAAGGTCAGCACTCTGAATGGAGGGAAGTACAGTGTCAGCACTCTGAATGGAGGGAAGTACAGTGCCAGCACTCTGAAGGGAGGGAAGTACAGTGCCAGCACTCTGAAGGGAGGGAAGTACAGTGCCAGCACTCTGAAGGGAGGGAAATATAGTGCCAGCACTCTGAAGGGAGGGAAGTACAGTGCCAACACTCTGAAGGGAGGGAAGTGCAGTGCCAGCACTCTGAATGGAGGGAAGTACAGTGCCAACACTCTGAATGGAGGGAAGTACAGTGCCAGCACTCTGAATGGAGGGAAGTACAGTGCCAGCACTCTGAAGGGAGGGAAGTACAGTGCCAGAACTCTGAATGGAGGGAAGTACAGTGCCAGCACTCTGAATGGAGAGAAGTACAGTGCCAGCACTCTGAATGGAGGGAAATACAGTGCCAGCACTCTGAAGGGAGGGAAGTACAGTGCCAACACTCTGAAGGGAGGGAAGTACAGTGCCAGCACTCTGAAGGGAGGGAAATATAGTGCCAGCACTCTGAAGGGAGGGAAGTATAGTGTCAGCACTCTGAAGGGAGGAAAGTATAGTGTCAGCACTCTGAAGGGAGGGAAGAACAGTGCCAACACTCTAAAGGGAAGGAAGTACAGTGCCAACACTCTGAAGGGAGGGAAGTATAGTCTCAGCACTCTGAAAGGAGGGAAGTACAGTGCCAGCACTCTGAAGGGAGGGAAGTATAGTGCCAGCACTCTGAAGGGAGGGAAGTACAGTACCAACACTCTGAAGGGAGGGAAGTATAGTGCCAGCACTCTGTAGGGAGGAAAGTACAGTACCAACACTCTGAAGGGAGGGAAGTATAGTGTCAGCACTCTGAAGGGAGGGAAGTACAGTGCCAGCACTCTGAAGGGAAGGAAGTACAGTGCCAACACTCTGAAGGGAGGGAAGTATAGTGCCAGCACTCTGAAGGGAGGGAAGTACAGTGCCAACACTCTGAAGGGAGGGAAGTATAGTGCCAGCACTCTGAAGGGAGGGAAGTATAGTGCCAGCACTCTGAAGGGAGGGAAGTACAGTGCCAGCACTCTGAAGGGAGGGAAGTATAGTGCCAGCACTCTGTAGGGAGGAAAGTACAGTACCAACACTCTGAAGGGAAGGAAGTACAGTGCCAACACTCTGAAGGGAGGGAAGTATAGTGCCAGCACTCTGAAGGGAGGGAAGTATAGTGCCAACACTCTGAAGGGAGGGAAGTATAGTGCCAGCACTCTGTAGGGAGGAAAGTACAGTACCAACACTCTGAAGGGAGGGAAGTATAGTGTCAGCACTCTGAATGGAGGGAAGTACAGTGCCAACACTCTGAAGGGAGGGAAGTACAGTGCCAGCACTCTGACGGGAGGGAAGTACAGTGCCAGCACTCTGAAGGGAGGGAAGTACAGTGCCAACACTCTGAAGGGTGGGAAGTATAGTGCCAGCACTCTGAAGGGAGGGAAGTACAGTGCCAGCACTCTGAAGGAAGGGAAGTATAGTGCCAGCACTCTGTAGGGAGGAAAGTACAGTACCAACACTCTGAAGGGAGGGAAGTACAGTGTCAGCACTCTGAAGGGAGGGAAGTACAGTGCCAGCACTCTGAAGGGAGGGAAGTACAGTGCCAACACTCTGAAGGGAGGGAAGTATAGTGCCAGCACTCTGAAGGGAGGGAAGTACAGTGCCAGCACTCTGAAGGGAGGGAAGTACAGTGCCAGCACTCTGAAGGGAGGGAAGTACAGTGCCAGCACTCTGAAGGGAGGGAAGTACAGTGCCAGCACTCTGAAGGGAGGGAAGTATAGTGCCAGCACTCTGTAGGGAGGAAAGTACAGTACCAACACTCTGAAGGGAAGGAAGTACAGTGCCAACTCTCTGAAGGGCGGGAAGTATAGTGCCAGCACTCTGAAGGGAGGGAAGTATAGTGCCAACACTCTGAAGGGAGGGAAGTATAGTGCCAGCACTCTGTAGGGAGGAAAGTACAGTACCAACACTCTGAAGGGAGGGAAGTATAGTGTCAGCACTCTGAAGGGAGGGAAGTACAGTGCCAGCACTCTGAAGTGAAGGAAGTACAGTGCCAACACTCTGAAGGGAGGAAAGTATAGTGCCAGCACTCTGAAGGGAGGGAAGTACAGTGCCAACACTCTGAAGGGAGGGAAGTATAGTGCCAGCACTCTGAAGGGAGGGAAGTATAGTGCCAGCACTCTGAAGGGAGGGAAGTACAGTGCCAACACTCTGAAGGGAGGGAAGTATAGTGTCAGCACTCTGAAGGGATGGAAGTATAGTGCCAGCACTCTGAAGGGAGGGAAGTACAGTGCCAACACTCTGAAGGGAGGAAAGTATAGTGTCAGCACTCTGAAGGGAGGGAAGCACTGTGCCAACACTCTGAAGGGAGGAAAGTATAGTGCCAGCACTCTGAAGGGAGGGAAGTACAGTGCCAACACTCTGAAGGGAGGAAAGTATAGTGCCAGCACTCTAAAGGGAAGGAAGTACAGTGCCAACACTCTGAAGGGAGGAAAGTATAGTGTCAGCACTCTGAAGGGAGGGAAGTATAGTGTCAGCACTCTGAAAGGAGGGAAGTACAGTGCCAACACTCTGAAGGGAGGGAAGTATAGTGCCAGCACTCTGAAGGGAGGGAAGTATAGTGCCAGCACTCCAAAGGGAGGGAAGTACAGTGCCAACACTCTGAAGGAAGGGAAGTACAGTGTCAGCACTCTGGAGGACTGGTGAAGTAGGGAGGTACAGTGTCAGCACTCTGGAGGACTGGTGAAGGAGGCAGGTACAGTGTCAGCACTCTGGAGGACTGGTGAAGGAGGGAGGTACAGTGTCAGCACTCTGGACGACTGGTGAAGGAGGGAGGTACAGTGTCAGCACTCTGGAGGACTGGTGAAGGAGGGAGGTACAGTGTCAGCACTCTGGAGGACTGGTGAAGGAGGGAGGTACAGTGTCAGCACTCTGGAGGACTGGTGAAGGAGGGAGGTACAGTGTCAGCACTCTGGAGGACTGGTGAAGGAGGGAGGTACAGTGTCAGCACTCTGGATGACTGGTGAAGGAGGCAGGTACAGTGTCAGCACTCTGGACGACTGGTGAAGGAGGCAGGTACAGTGCCAGGCACTCTGGAGGACTGGTGAAGGAGGCAGGTACAGTGTCAGCACTCTGGACGACTGGTGAAGGAGGCAGGTACAGTGTCAGCACTCTGGACGACTGGTGAAGGAGGGAGGTACAGTGTCAGCACTCTGGAGGACTGGTGAAGGAGGCAGGTACAGTGTCAGCACTCTGGAGGACCGGTGAAGGAGGTAGGTACAGTGTCAGCACTCTGGAGGACTGGTGAAGGAGGCAGGTACAGTGTCAGCACTCTGGAGGACTGGTGAAGGAGGCAGGTACAGTGTCAGCACTCTGGAGGACTGGTGAAGGAGGCAGGTACAGTGTCAGCACTCTGGAGGACTGGTGAAGGAGGCAGGTACAGTGTCAGCACTCTGGAGGACTGGTGAAGGAGGGAGGTACAGTGTCAGCACTCTGGAAGACTGGTGAAGGAGGGAGGTACAGTGTCAGCACTCTGGAGGACTGGTGAAGGAGGGAGGTACAGTGTCAGCACTCTGGAGGACTGGTGAAGGAGGCAGGTACAGTGTCAGCACTCTGGAGGACTGGTGAAGGAGGCAGGTACAGTGTCAGCACTGTCAGCTGATCTCATCCCAGCAGAAATAATTAAATGGCTTGTTGTCATTCCTTTGTGTATTTATTCAAGTGATACTTTTTTACAAGCAAAATAAAGTAGAAATACTGGTGATATTCTCTCCGGTACACCCTCTCGGTACACTCCAGGTACACCCCGGTACACTCCCCGGTACACCCCCCGATACACCCCCCGGTACACCCCCGGTACACCCCCCGTACACCCCCCCGTACACCCCCGGTACACCCCGCGGTACACCCCCCGTACACCCCCGGTACACCCCCCGTACACCCCCCGTACACCCCCGGTACACCCCCCGATACACCCCCCGGTACACCCCCGGTACACCCCGGTACACTCCCCGGTACACCCCGGTACACTCCAGTTTGTACTACATTTAGTTTTCTGTGCTTGACGTTTTAAGATTATATTTATGTTTGTTGGTGCTTCAGATTATGTGGCTGTCAGTCTGTGACAGATTTTGTTGCTGTCTGTGGCAGATTTTGTTATTGTCTGTCTGTGGCAGATTTTGTTGTTGTCTGTCTGTGGCAGATTTTGTTGTTGTCTGTGGCAGATTTTGTTATTGTCTGTCTGTGGCAGATTTTGTTGTTGTCTGTCTGTGGCAGATTTTTGTTGTTGTCTGTGGCAGATTTTGTTGTTGTCTGTCTGTGGCAGATTTTGTTATTGTCTGTCTGTGGCAGATTTTGTTATTGTCTGTCTGTGGCAGATTTTGTTGTTGTCTGTCTGTGGCAGATTTTGTTGTTGTCTGTGGCAGATTTTGTTACTGTCTGTCTGTGGCAGATTTTGTTGTTGTCTGTGGCAGATTTTGTCATCATCTGCCTGTGGCAGATTTTGTTGCTGTTTTTTTTTTCTGTGATGATACCAGAGGACAGAGAACTTAGGGAGGTGACATGATTACAACGTGCAAAATACTGAGAGGAACTGCGAGAGTGGAAATGACGAGTGTTAGTGAGATGGGAATGAGGTACACAAGGGCACAATTGGAAGCTAAAACCACAGAAGAATAACAGGGATGTTACCAAGTACTCTTCTAGCCCTGGCTAAAGTGGCAGAGGCAAGATCCACACATAGTTTGAAGAATAGGTATGACAGGGCTCAAGAAGCTAGAAAAGGGGGGAAACTCAATGTGGGCGGGGCCAGGAGCTGAGACTCAACCCCTGCAATAGCAAATAGGTGTGGGAGTATACATGACACAGGAACAGATAAAGAAATACACACAGAGAGAGAAATATAGAGCAAGAGGCGGTATCGCTTCCGTCACCTCATCTGGCCAAACTGCCCGTCTGTTTGTCCGTCCGTCCCTCCGTCCGTTGGTCGGTCCGTCCGATCGGGCGTGCACAGAGAAAGAGGGAACAGCTATCTGGTGCGTTTCACTCAACTTTCAGGACTCTTGAGCACTACTGCTGCCCCGGTGTCCACTCCCGCTGTGTCAACATCATACGATGGACTGCCTCCCTCCCTCCTTCCCTCCCTCTAGCCATCCTCCAGCGTACCTCCCTCAGATCATCTCACGGTCGAGCTCGCCCACACACACACACACACACACACACACACACACACACACACACACACACACACACACACACACACAGGGACTACTGTGCCGGACTCTCACTTTCTGCAGTGTAAACTCTCTCTCTCTCTCTCTCTTTCTCTCACACACTCACACACACAGAGGCCAGGAGCTATGACTCGAACCCTGCAAACACAACTAGGTGAGAACACACACACACACACACACACACACACACACACGCGCGCGCGCGCGCGCGCGCGCGCTCTTCTTAGGTTTGTACCATATGGGCGTTTGGCAAACCTAAGAATAGCGTTCTGATACCTCAGTAAGGAATCGTTCAAGACTCTGTACAACGTGTATGTCAGGCCCATATTGGAGTATGCAGCACCAGTCTGGAACTCACACCTGGTCAAGCACGTTAAGAAATTAGAGAAAGTGCAAAGGTTAACAATGAGACTAGTCCCAGAGCTAAGGGGATTGTCCTACGAAGAAAGGTGAAGGGAAATCGGCCTGACGACACTGGAGGACAGGAGGGTCAGGGGAGACATGATAACGACTTATAAAATACTGCGTGGAATTGACAAGGTGGACAAAGACAGGATGTTCCAGAGATGGGACACAGAAACAAGGGGTCACAATTGGAAGGTGAAGACTCCTATGAGTCAAAGGGATATTAGGAAGTATTTCTTCAGTTATAGAGTTGTCAAGAAGTGGAATAGCCTAGAAAGTGACGTAGTGGAGGCAGGAATCATACATAGTTTTAAGACGAGGTTTGATAAAGCTCAGGGAGCAGGGAGAGAGAGGACCCAGTAGCAATCAGTGAAGAGGAGGGGCCAGGAGCTATGACTCGACCCCTGGTAAGTATACACTCTCTTTACACAGGGTTTTACAAGGTTAGGTTAAGAATTCCTAACTTTATTTACAAGTTAAGAGCTGTTACCTACATCAGTTCATTTGAAAGCATTTTTAATGTTATGAGACATACAAATATATGGAGCAGGATGAAGATGGAGCCATCTGTGGGCCACCGATTTCATTTGATCAACTGACTGGTGGCTAAAGCTCTCGCTTCACACGGTAAGGGCCGGGTTAGATCCCCGGCGAGGGTAGAAACATTGAGTGTGTTTCCTTACACCGGTTGTCTATGTTCCCCATCAGTAAAATGGGTACCTGGGTGTTAGTCGACTGGTGTGGGTCGCATCCTGGGACAAACCTGACCTAATTTGCCCGAAATGCTCTGCATAACAAACGGCTTTCTATACAGCAGTATGTCATTGATGTCAGCTAGGCCCGTATACCTTGTACATGTACTTGTACAAATAAAATTATTATTATTATTATTATTATTATTATTATTATTATTATTATTATTATTATTATTATTATTGTTGTTGTTGTTGTTGTTGTTGGTGTTCTCCCTCTCTCTGGTCTCTGTTAACGCCACCAATCCTGGGTCTTCATTCTCCACTCTTTCATTAGCACTGAAATGTGATTCTTTGAGGAGAAACTGTGCAGTCGAAAATAGAGTTATTTTTGGGTTCTCTGGCTTAATTCTTTACTTTGAAGACTACACGAAATGCTGTTTTCAGAAGCGAGAAGCATTTTTTTTACATAGTTTTTTAAATAGCAAATTTGGTTACATCCGCAGTGTGCTGCGCCCTAATTCTGTATGATAGTTACATAGTGAGAAGAAGAACTATGTTTCCGTGACATAGTGAGTGGGGAGGCATCTTGAGGTATGTGGGGGAGGGAAATATTGCCGTGGGGATGGGGACATTGGGATGGGCCCGGTGGCCTGGTGGCTAAAGCTCCCGCTTCACACACGGAGGGCCCGGGTTCGATTCCCGGCGGGTGGAAACATTTCGACACGTTTCCTTACACCTGTTGTCCTGTTCACCTAGCAGCAAATAGGTACCTGGGTGTTAGTCGACTGGTGTGGGTCGCATCCTGGGGGACAAGATTAAGGACCCCAATGGAAATAAGTTAGACAGTCCTCGATGACGCACTGACTTTCTTGGGTTATCCTGGGTGGCTAACCCTCCGGGGTTAAAAATCCGAACGAAATCTTATCTTATCTTAAACACTGGGGTGGGTAGGGGAACTCTGGAGTGGGTAGGGGGAACACTAGGGTGAGTAGGGGAACATTGAGGTGGGTAGGGTGAACATTGGATCAGGTAGGGTGAACACTGGGATGGGTAAGAAAAACACTGGGGTAGGCAGGGTGAACACTGGGGTGGGTAGGGGGAACACTGGGGTGGTAGGGTAAACATTGGGGTGGGTAGGAAGAAGAGTTGGGAAGAGGACATTAGCTATGTTGTTATAAGAGATCAACTGATGAAAATAACGTAGTTTACCCTTCTCTCTCTCTCTCTCTCTCTCTCTCTCTCTCTCTCTCTCTCTCTCTCTCTCTCTCTCTCACTCGCATCTTGATAATGGTCCTGGGGGAGACCGAAACATCGTGCAAAGTCTCCCTCTCGAAATGTGGGAAAATTGTGAACAGAAATACACTTTCCATTTTTTCAGGTCATGCACTGGTCTGAGACATGGTTTGAAGCTTGTTTACGGACCGGTTTCAAACCACGCTCGTTACTGTCCGCCCGATCGTTGTTCCAGTTCGGGGATCGCAAAAACTAACCTTAACTGATAAATATATAAATATAAGTTGTGAATTATTAACTGGTTAGGAGCAATTATGAAGGTATACCTGGAGGTATACCAGTTATGCACCCCATACTCCGGGTACACCTCCAGGTATACCTGGAGGGTGTTTCTGGGGTTAACGCCCCCACGACCCGGTGATTTAAAAGATTCTCTTACCTACTCTTCCTCTATCCTTGTCTCATACGTTCTTAGTCCCACGTCCTAGTTCTTTTCTACTCTTCTAGCTCCTCTTCTCGCACCTCTTCCTATCCTCCTCCTCCCCCTATTCCTATCCTCCTCCTCCTCCTCCTCCCCCTCCTCCTGCTACCAGACGGGCTGCTCTCCACACATATGCATAGCGCCATTCTTGTGGTAGCACCGGCAGCTAAATTCTAGATAAGTGACATTTCGATACTTTTGTCAAGTTTCTTTTTACAACGGACAGTATGTCGTCGCCAGCCTTAAATATGTACACAGTTAGCAAGTAAGTTGGAACGCTCTGTCTTAGCGTGTGTGTGTGTGTGTGTGTGTGTGTGTGTGTGTGTGTGTGTGTGTGTGTGTGTGTGTGTGTGTGTGTGTGTGTGTGTACAAAATTACCTATTCGTTGTGTCCCATCTTCATTAATATATTCGTATCATTTTTATTTTCCAGGATGCTTGTATCACCTTCTATCTTCTATTTCATTTCATTCTTCTATCGCTCTATCTATAAAAAAAATCCCCAGTACCAATTTGACTTCATTTTTTAACCTTTTTTTTTTGCCCCTCTGGTCTCTTGTTATCCCAGCTGAAAGTACTGAAAAAAAAATCCTCTTTATATATATACATTTTTAGCACTGGAATTTCACTTCCCAGGTTGTCTTTGCAATTTATCTGATCCACATTTCTTTTAAAGTGTGAATACTGCACAGCTGCTGTATATTCCAGTTCTATTACACCACATAAACAGTTTTTTCCAGCGACTCTCCATCATTTCTGGAAACTAGTTCTCAGTTGGTCAGTGTGGTACACACAATTCATTTAGGTTAATGGTGACTTTTATTAATAATAACTTATAGACAGGTTTTTCTCCGTGTGATGTTTCCCAAAATTGTCTCAATCTATATTTTTTTATGGTTTAATATGGTTTTATCCCATTACGTGACATTTATAGTTCCATAATCCATCTGTCACTCCATTTACTTAAATTTATCAAATCATCCTGGAAAGATTTAGAGTCATATTTTTATTTTTTATTTTGCAACAGATTTTAGCATCATCTACAAACAAATTTATAAACATTTCCCCTCTTTCTGGAAACTCATTTACATATATCAAAAAAAAAATACAGAGGTGAGAAGAGATCCTCGTGTCGCTCCACCGGTAACATTTGTTTCCTCTTACCAATGTTCGTATTTTCCTCTTGAACAGAGGGTCTCTCATCCATTTTATTTGTTTACCTTTCTTTCCCCCTCCTGAATTTCGAAGTTTCCAAATTAGTCTCTCATGGAGAACGCTATCAGAAGTTTTCTTCGCTTCTAGATAAATACATTCCGCCCATCCGTTGTTTCTTGAACTAGTTTGTTACTGCCACTAACAGCTTACTTGATTTCATATATGGAAGGTTCCAGACTGAAAGTCGAATTATTTACTAGACAGTAGATTATTTTTCTTCAAGTGTTTCGTCCACTTTTCTCTATTTTCTTCCAGTATTTTAAAAACACATGTCACTTAAGCCTGCCTATAGTTTAACGTTCTTATCATGTACCTCGTATTCCTCCTCTCCTCTAATGTCGTCTGGTTGAGTTCTCTTAACCTTTCCTCGTAAGACATACCTCGTAGCTTCGGGACTAGTCTTGTTGCAAACCTTTGCACTTTTACTAATTTCTTTTTAAGATGTTGACCCTTGAAACCCTTTCCAGGTATACTCCAGGTATACTCCAGGTGTCTTATTCTTGTCGACTATTTCCTTTGCAATGTTCTTTCCTTCCTTCCTGCTGACCGCCGTATATTCATCCCTGGCGAGGCTGGCGAGGCTGGCGAGGCTGGCGAGACTGGCGAGGCTGGCGAGGCTGGCGAGGCTGGCGAGGCTGGTATTACAACCCAGGAGTCCCAAAGGCCTGTTATCCTGGGTATAAAGGGAGCAAAATAAACACAGCAGAAAAACTTTTGACTTATATTATCCTTCATATTATACTTCACCAGAAGTATGTACACTATATACACTATGTACAGCAATAGGTATTAGTGCACTCCACGGTAAGCAAGGCAGAATAGAAGCCACTAAAGAGCAGACCGTGCTTCAACCAGCTCTAGAATGGGAATGACAAGGGCAGACGGGTGTGTGGTACCACAACACCTCTGCGATTGCCAAAACCATCTTCTCATTGGCTGGAACCTGGGTACTGATTGAGCGACGGGGCCCCATCGTCAACCCTTAGCACCTGGTTCGCTGGTTGAGGGAGATAGCCTTTCAATGAGGGTGTGTACATGCGCCGAATAAAGGTTACGTACTCTTTGCATGCCACAGCTGGCGAAGCTGGCGAGACTTTCGAGGTTGGCGAGGCTGGCGAGGCTGGCGAGGCTGGCGAGGCTGGCGAGGCTGGCGAGGTTGGCGAGGCTGGAGAGGCTGGCGAGGCTGACTCCACGACAACCCTCCGGAGCACTGTTGAGGCTACAGTGGTGTGGAAATTAACTGCGCCAGCGATGAAATAAGACATTTCTTTGAAAAAATAATAATTATTTAAAAAATACACGGCAATGATACAGCAGATAATTGTTTATATCTCTAATACATCATTACATTTGTACACTTTCAATATATTGCTTAGAATTTTTTTTCGCAGCTCACCAGCACTGTCTATTAAACCTTTTTAATCATTTTTCTTTTACCCCTTTTTTGGAATAAACTGCTAGTTTAAGTTAGTTTAATATCTTTATTAAACACCCCATACCCATCCTATGGGCGGTAGTCAAAAGATTACAGAGGTACATAATGGGTCCAGGAGCTGGACCCCAAAGTTATGATAGCTGAACTAGTTACAAAGGTAATGAACTCCAGGTAGATCTGGTCACAATCATGGCAAGTTACAGAGGTAATGAATCAGCCTCACTCCTATACATGGTTACAGTCATGAACAAATTACAAAGTAATGAACCACTGATACGTCCACACCTGGTCACAATTGTAATGAGTTATAAATACAAATATTAAGTGGGTCACACACTAGCGCGCGCGCACACACATACACACACGAGGGCGCACGCACAGACACATACACACGAGCGTACAAATATATGTATACACACAAGCACGCACACATACACACATACACACACACACACACACACACACACACACACACACACACACACACAGTTCCACACAAGAGATTGGTGCAAAAACTGGAGGACCAAGCAGGGATAACAGGGAAGGCACTACAATGGATCAGGGAATACTTGTCAGGAAGACAGCAGCGAGTCATGGTACGTGGCGAGGTGTCAGAGTGGGCACCTGTGACCAGCGGGGTCCCGCAGGGGTCAGTCCTAGGACCAGTGCTGTTTCTGGTATTTGTGAACGACATGACGGAAGGAATAGACTCTGAGGTGTCCATGTTTGCAGATGACGTGAAGTTGATGAGAAGAATACACTCGATCGAAGACCAGGCAGAACTACAAAGGGATCTGGACAGGCTGCAGACCTGGTCCAGCAATTGGCTCCTGGAGTTCAATCCCACCAAGTGCAAAGTCATGAAGATTGGGGAAGGGCAAAGAAGGCCGCAAACGGAGTACAGTCTAGGGGGTCAGAGACTACAAACCTCACTCAAGGAAAAAGATCTTGGGGTGAGTATAACACCAGGCACATCTCCTGAAGCGCACATCAACCAAATAACTGCTGCAGCATATGGGCGCCTAGCAAACCTCAGAACAGCATTCCGACATCTTAATAAGGAATCGTTCAGGACCCTGTACACCGTATACGTTAGGCCCATATTGGAGTATGCGGCACCAGTTTGGAACCCACACCTAGCCAAGCACGTAAAGAAACTAGAGAAAGTGCAAAGGTTTGCAACAAGACTAGTCCCAGAGCTAAGAGGTATGTCCTACGAGGAGAGGTTAAGGGAAATCAACCTGACGACACTGGAGGACAGGAGAGATAGGGGGGACATGATAACGACATACAAAATACTGAGAGGAATTGACAAGGTGGACAAAGACAGGATGTTCCAGAGATTGGACACAGTAACAAGGGGACACAGTTGGAAGCTGAAGACACAGATGAATCACAGGGATGTTAGGAAGTATTTCTTCAGCCACAGAGTAGTCAGTAAGTGGAATAGTTTGGGAAGCGATGTAGTGGAGGCAGGATCCATACATAGCTTTAAGCAGAGGTATGATAAAGCTCACGGCTCAGGGAGAGTGACCTAGTAGCGATCAGTGAAGAGGCGGGGCCAGGAGCTCGGACTCAACCCCCGCAACCTCAACTAGGTGAGTACAACTAGGTGAGTACACACACACACACACACACACACACACACACACACACACACACGTGGTAATGCTTTATTTACAGCTAGCAAAGTCAGGGTATTTCTCCAGAATGGTCTATAATAACAGAAATCTATACAAAGTATTCATATCTGTCTCTTGTAATATTAGATCCTCTTCAGCTTGTCTAAAGTACGTACTGCCTTGAAGTTCTGTAATTTATTATCATGTAATGGTACCTGAAAAAAAAAATACCACGGGTGGGGCTAGAACTCGCGATCAGAGTCATGAAACTCCAGACCGATTCTCTGATCGCGGGTTCAATCCCCGCCCGTGTCATTACGATTTCGTGAGTCATAACGGTACCTGCTTGTGTTTCTGTTTCCCTTATATATAACGAGAACATGATCACTCTTTCCAAGCGAAATTAGTCAGTTTACGTTGAAAATTTCTTGGTGTCTTGTGGTAACCACAGACGGAGAAGCGACGGTGTGTCGCCATCTCTCACTCTCGTTGGTTACTTTATACTACGTATAAAAATTCCGTAATTACATTAAGGATCTTGGTTGGTCATTTGTTCATGGTTACAGCATCACAGGTTGACCAGTGTGTTTCTTTATATTTCAGATGTTCAATTGCAATAACTTTCTTGTTATGTCGGTCATTTTTCAAAGGTCTACCTGGTCAAATTCTTCACTTTCCTCACCTTCCCCTCTCAAGACTTATTCAGTACTGAGCTGTGTGCTGGACTGCCATATTTTTTTCATCTACCATCGAAATTTGAATATTATTTGTGTTCCGGAGTTTAATATATTAAGCTTGTGTTATTTCTACTACCAGTACTACCAGTTTGTCTCTTAGCCAGTCTGTCTCTTAGCCAGTCTGTCTCTTAGCCACTCTGTCTCTTAGCCACTCTGTCTCCTAGCCAGTCTGCCTCTTAGCCAGTCTGTCTCTTAGCCAGTCTGTCTCTTAGCCAGTCTGCCTCTTAGCCAGTCTGTCTCTTAGCCACTCTGTCTCTTAGCCACTCTGTCTCCTAGCCAGTCTGCCTCTTAGCCAGTCTGTCTCTTAGCCACTCTGTCTCTTAGCCAGTCTGCCTCTTAGCCAGCCTGTCTCTTAGCCACTCTGTCTCTTAGCCAGTCTGCCTCTTAGCCAGTCTGTCTCTTAGCCACTCTGTCTCTTAGCCAGTCTGCCTCTTAGCCAGTCTGTCTCTTAGCCACTCTGTCTCTTAGCCAGTCTGTCTCTTAGCCAGTCTGTCTCTTAGCCAGTCTGTCTCTTAGCCACTCTGTCTCTTAGCCAGTCTGTCTCTTAGCCAGTCTGCCTCTTAGCCAGTCTGTCTCTTAGCCAGTCTGTCTCTTAGCCAGTCTGTCTCTTAGCCACTCTGTCTCTTAGCCAGTCTGTCTCTTAGCCACTCTGTCTCTTAGCCAGTCTGTCTCTTAGCCAGTCTGCCTCTTAGCCAGTCTGCCTCTTAGCCAGTCTGTCTCTTAGCCACTCTGTCTCTTAGCCAGTCTGCCTCTTAGCCAGTCTGTCTCTTAGCCACTCTGTCTCTTAGCCACTCTGTCTCTTAGCCAGTCTGCCTCTTAGCCAGTCTGTCTCTTAGCCAGTCTGCCTCTTAG
>NC_091314.1:12183007-12213007 GCF_038502225.1 Cherax quadricarinatus
ACACACACAACCACACCCTCAACCACACCCTCAACCACACCCTCAACAACACCCTCAACCACACCCTCAACCACACCCTCAACAACACCCTCAACCACACCCTCAACCACACCCTCAACCACACCCTCAACCACACCCTCAACCACACCCCAACCACACCCTCAACAACACCCTCAACCACACCCTCAACCACACCCTCAACCACACCCTCAACCACACCCCAACCACACCCTCAACCACACCCTCAACCACACACTCAACCACACCCTCAACCACACCCTCAACCACACCCTCAACAACACACACAACCACACCCTTAACCACACCCTCAACAACACCCTCAACCACACCCTCAACAACACCCTCAACCACACCCTCAACCACACCCTGAACCAAACCCAACAACACCCTCAACCACACCCTCAACCACACCCTCAACCACACCCTCAACCACACCCTCAACAACACCCTCAACCACACCCTCAACCACACCCTCAACCACACCCTCAACCACACCCTCAACCACACCCTCAACCACACCCTCAACAACACCCTCAACCACACCCTCAACCACACCCTCAACAACACCCTCAACCACACCCTCAACAACACCCTCAACCACACCCTCAACCACACCCTCAACCAAACCCAACAACACCCTCAACCACACCCTCAACCACACCCTTAACCACACCCTCAACAACACCCTCAACCACACCCTCAACAACACCCTCAACCACACCCTCAACCACACCCTCAACCAAACCCAACAACACCCTCAACCACACCCTCAACCACACCCTCAACCACACCCTCAACCACACCCTCAACCACACCCTCAACAACACCCTCAACCACACCCTCAACCACACCCTCAACCACACACTCAACCACACCCTCAACCACACCCTCAACCACACCCTCAACAACACACACAGCCACACCCTTAACCACACCCTCAACAACACCCTCAACCACACCCTCAACAACACCCTCAACCACACCCTCAACCACACCCTCAACCAAACCCAACAACACCCTCAACCACACCCTCAACCACACCCTCAACCATACCCTCAACCACACCCTCAACAACACCCTCAACCACACCCTCAACCACACCCTCAACAACACCCTCAACAACACCCTCAACCACACCCTCAACAACACCCTCAACAACACTCTCAACCACACCCTCAACCACACCCCAACCACACCCTCAACCACACCCTCAACCACACCCTCAACAACACCCTCAACCACACCCTCAACCACACCCTCAACCACACACTCAACCACACCCTCAACCACACCCTCAACCACACCCTCAACAACACACACAGCCACACCCTTAACCACACCCTCAACAACACCCTCAACCACACCCTCAACAACACCCTCAACCACACCCTCAACAACACCCTCAACCAAACCCAACAACACCCTCAACCACACCCTCAACCACACCCTCAACCACACCCTCAACCACACCCTCAACAACACCCTCAACCACACCCTCAACCACACCCTCAACAACACCCTCAACCACACCCTCAACCACACCCTCAACAACACCCTCAACCACACCCTCAACCACACCCTCAACCACACCCCAACCACACCCTCAACCACACCCTCAACCACACCTTCAACCACACTCAACCACACCCTCAACCACACCCCAACCACACCCTCAACCACACCCTCAACCACACCCTCAACCACACACTCAACCACACCCTCAACCACAACCTCAACCACACCCTCAACAACACCCTCAACCACACCCTCAACCACACCCTCAACAACACCCTCAACCACACCCTCAACCACACCCTCAACAACACCCTCAACAACACCCTCAACCACACCCTCAACCACACCCTCAACAACACCCTCAACAACATCCTCAACCACACCCTCAACCACACCCCAACCACACCCTCAACCACACCCTCAACCACACCCTCAACCACACCCTCAACCACACCCTCAAACACACCCTCAACAACACCCTCAACCACACCCTCAACCACACCCTCAACCACACCCTCAAACACACCCTCAACAACACCCTCAACCACATCTTCAACCACACCCTCAACCACACCCTCAACCACACTCTCAACCACACCCTCAACCACACCCTCAACAACACCCTCAACCACACCCTCAACCACAACCTCAACCACACTCTCAACCACACCCTCAACCACACCCTCAACCACACCCTCAACCACACCCCAACCACACCCCAACCACACCCTCAACCGCATCCTCAACCACACCCTCAACCACACCCTCAACAACACCCTCAACCACTCCCTCAACAACACCGTCAACCACACCCTCAACCACACCCTCAACCACACCCTCAACAACACCCTCAACCACACCCTCAACCACACCTTCAACCACTCCCTCAACCACACCCTCAACCACACCCTCAACCACACCCTCAACAACACCCTCAACCACTCCCTCAACAACACCGTCAACCACACCCTCAACCACACCCTCAACAACACCCTCAACCACACCCTCAACCACACCTTCAACCACTCCCTCAACCACACCCTCAACCACACCCTCAACCACACCCTTAACAACACCGTCAACCACACCGTCAACCACACCCTTAACCACACCCTCAACCACACCCTCAACCACTCCCTCAACAACACCGTCAACAACACCCCTACTAACCCCTACAACTAAATATTTGTACCAACTGCACCTCCACCTCCTCCTCTAACCAACATCCCCTACCAACCACACCCCCACTAATAGCTCAAATTAAATACCCTCCCCAACCACACCCCCACCAACCACACCCCCTTTTATATCCATACCACCAACATCCCACCTAACAACTCAAACACCCTCCCTAACCACACACCCCATCCTCCACTAACATCATCCCCACCAGCAACACCACCTCCACCAACCTCCCACTAACCACTCAAACAAACCCAGCTCTCCGCGTTCATAATTGAAATCCAAAACGACCCAATTTGGCTCCCCCCTGATTTCCAATTTTCTGCGTGTTGGCTCCGTTGGTGAGTGCGACAGTTTGTGGCGAGGGACTCAACAAATGTAATCTGATATGAGTGTTATAATCCTCTCTTGAGCCGACGGACGGGATCTGCTTTCCGCTTTGTCTAGGGAAAATGCGCCGTAGTGAGATTCAACACCTTTTGATTGGGATGTTAGACGGCCAGTCTTTCTCAGCTTCCAGTCCCCTGTCCATTACCCCTTGGTGATGGTAAACATATGTAGAGGTAGAGAGAGGGAAGGAGGGAGGGAGGGAGGATTGATGCAAGGGAGAAGGATGAAGGGAGTGGGGAGGGAAGGAGGGGCGGAGAAGCGAAAAATGAAGGAAGGATGAGTGCAAGGGAGAAGTATGAAGGGAATGGGGAGGGAAGGGGGGCGAAGGGGGGTAGGGAAAGTTGGAGAAGGGGGAAAAGCTGGGGAGAAATAAGGAAAGAAGGAGAGGGAGAAAGAAGAGATAAAATAGGAAGGAGAGATGAAAGAGGAGGAAGAAATGGAGAGGAAAGAAGGAGAGATGGAGAGGGAGAAATGGAGAAGGAAGGAGAGATGGAGAAAAAAGGGTGGAGAAGGAAGGAGAGATGGAGAGGGAAGGTTGGAGAAGGAAGGAGAGATAGAGGAGGGAAAGATGGAGAGGGAAGGAAGGAGAGTACAGTCAGGACAAATTATAGAGTAAGGTGTCCTGCAGACAGCTGAAATCCTACGCAGACAACTGTATTAAATCCTACGCAGACAGCTGAATTAAATCCTATGCAGACGGTTGAATTAAATCTTACGCAGACAGCTGAAATCCTACGCAGACAGACGTTCCATACAGCCGTAAGTAATTATCTTCTTGAAATAGTCTAGTCAGGTGCAATCAGGTACTAATCCGGCACTAGTCATGTGTAGTCAGGTACTAGTCAGGTGCAGTCAGGTGTGGTCAGGTCCAGTCAGGTATTAGCCAGGTGCAGTCAGGTATTAGTCAGGTGCGGTCAGATACTAGTCAGGTGCAGTCAGGTACTAGTCAGGTACTAGTCAGGTGCAGCCAGGTACAAGGCAGGTACTAGTCAGATGCAGTCAGGTATTATTCAGTTACAGTCAGGTACTAGTCAGGTGCAGTCAGGTACGGGTCAGGTACTTGTCGGTTTTCAAAACCATTCATCACATCTGTCAGACACTGCAGCATCATGGGATCTTGATACAAAGAATTCAACCTTGTCCAACCTTCGGACGAAGATCTACTTCGACTAGTGGATGGTACCTCTATGACCCCGGAACCTCCTGCTTCGCCTCACCTGACTACAGTATATAAGTCACGTCTACGGCCCTATGCTGCACTTTCTACAAGGGTGATGGACTGAACACATCGACTCCAGGCTGAGAGACTGACTACCTCAAACTCCTCCTCTCCTTACATATTTCTACTTTGTATTGGACTGATGAAGCCACTGTGTGGCGAAACGTTTCCTTAATAAAGATAACTATATCTTGCATAAGTGTCTCAATCTTCAACATCAATATCAACATCATCAACAACATCAACAACATCAACAACAGCATTACCAACATCATCAACAACATCAGTAACAACATTATCAACAACATCAACAACATCAGTAACAACATCATCAACATCAACAACAACATCATCAACATCAACAACAGCATTATCAACATCATCAACATCATCAACATCATGAACAACATCAACAACTGTGTCCTAATGTCTAACTTTCACTCGAAACTGCTGCAACTATTGCATTTTATGGGAAAGAATAAACCAAATCATATTGTTTTATTACAAGTAATAAACCTTAACTGTTGTTTACAGTGATTTATAAGCATATTTTAGCCAAAAAATTGAGATGTGTCAGAAACATGCTTCAAAACGCACTGAATCGTCGAAAAATTAATGATACTAGGATATTAATGTCAGCATGAACACATATCAACGTTTCTTCTGATGTCTCAAATAATCTTCAACGTTAATATTTAAGTGAATTACCAACTCATGCCGCACTCTGCACTATTCCTGTCGCGTGAATCGACGTATAGGGTCGCTGGGGCTATGCAATGCAAGGGATACCTCTCTCGGGTCGCCCACCGACCGAAATGCCTCTGGCTATTCACTGCACACACGCACACACACACACACACACACACACACACACACACACACACACACACACACACACACACACACACACACACACACACACACACGGGCGAAAGGGACTACTTAGTAGGAACAATCCAGTCTGAGGGACATAAAGTGATAATTGCAGTAATGTACAACCCACCACAGAACTGCAGGAGGCCAAGAGAAGAATACGATGAGAGCAACAGAGCAATGATCGACACACTAGCCGAGGTGGCCAGGAGAGCACACATGGGGGGAGCAAAGTTACTAGTTATGGGTGATTTCAATCACAAGGAGATTGACTGGGAAAACCTGGAGCCCCATGGGGGTCCCGAAACATGGAAAGCCAAGATGATGGATGTGGTACTGGAAAACGTCATGCATCAACATGTTAGAGACACTACCAGAGAGAGAGAGGAGAGGATGAACCAGCAAGGCTGGACCTTGTATTCACCATGAGTAGTTCGGACATCGAGGGAATCATGTATGAAAGGCCCCTGGGAGCTAGTGATCATGTGGTTCTGTGCTTCGACTACATAGTTGAGCTCCAAGTGGAGAGAGTAGCAGGAATAGGCTGGGAAAAACCAAACTACAAAAGGGGGAACTACTCAGGCATGAGGAACTTCCTTCAAGACATTCAGTGGGAGAGGGAACTGACAGGAAAACCAGAGAAATGATGGACTATGTAGCAACAAAATGCAAGGAGGCAGAGGAGAGGTTTGTTCCCAAGGGAAACAGAAATAATGGGAAGAACAGAACGAGTCCTTGGTTCACCCAAAGGTGTAGGAAGGCAAAAACTAGGTGTACTAGAGAATGGAAAAGGTACAGAAGACAGAGAACTCAGGAAAATAAAGAAATCAGCCGAAGAGCCAGAAACGAATATGCACAGATAAGAAGGGAGGCTCAGAGACAATACGAAAATGACATAGCATCAAAAGTAAAGACTGACCCGAAGCTGTTGTACAGCCACATCAGGAGGAAAACAACAGTCAAGGACCAGGTAATCAGACTGAGGAAGGGTGATGGGGAATTCACAAGAAACGACCAAGAGGTATGTCAGGAGCTCAACACAAGATTTAAAGAGGTATTTACAGTGGAAACCAGTAGGACTCCAGGAAATCAGAACAGGGGGGCACACCAGCAAGTGCTGGATGAGGTACATATAACCAAGGAGGAGGTGAAGAAGCTGCTATGCGAACTTGACACCTCAAAGGCAGTGGGACCAGACAACATCTCTCCATGGGTCCTTAAAGAGGGAGCAGAGATATTGTGTGAGCCATTAACAAAGATCTTCAACACATCATTTGAAACTGGGCAACTCCCTGTGGTATGGAAAATGGCAAATGTAGTCCTAATTTTTAAAAAGGGAGACAGACATGAGGCACTAAACTACAGACCTGTATCACTAACGTGTATAGTATGCAAGGTCATGGAGAAGATCATCAGGAGGAGAGTGGTGGGGCACCTGGAAAGAAACAAGTGTATAATTGACAACCAGCACGGTTTCAGGGAAGGAAAATTCTGTGTCACAAACCTACTAGAGTTTTATGACAAGGTGACAGAAGTAAGACAAGAGAGAGAGGGGTGGATCGACTGCGTATTTTTGGACTGCAAGAAGGCCTTCGACACAGTTCCTCACAAGAGGTTATTGCAAAAGCTAGAGGATCAGGCACACATTACAGGAAAGGCACTGCAATGGATCAGAGAATACCTGACAGGGAGGCAACAACGAGTCATCGTACGCGACGAGGTGTCAGAGTGGGCGCCTGTGACAAGCGGGGTTCCACAGGGGTCAGTCCTAGGACCTGTGCTGTTCTTGGTATACGTGAACGACATAACGGAAGGGATAGACTCAGAAGTGTCCTTGTTTGCAGATGATGCGAAGTTAATGAGAAGAATCAAATCGGATGAGGATCAGGCAGGACTACAAAGAGACCTGGACAGGCTACAAGCCTGGTCCAGCAACTGGCTGCTTGAATTTAACCCTGCCAAATGCAAAGTCATGAAGATTGGGGAAGGGCAAAGAAGACCGCAGACACAATATAGTTTAGATGGCCAAAGACTGTATTACAACCCAGGATTCCAAATGGCCTGTTACCCCAGGTGTAATGGGAGCAAATAAACACAGTAGAAAAAGTTTAGACTTATATTATCCTTCACCAATTTATAACAGCAATATGTACACTATGTACAGTGATAAGTATAGTGCACTCCACGGTAAGCAAAGCAGAAATAGAAGCCACAAGATAGCAGACCGTGCTTCAACCAGCTCTAGAATGGGAATGACAAGGGCAGACAGGAGAGCGGTACCCACATAACCTCTGCGATTGCCAAAACCATCTTCTTATTGGCTAGAACCTGGTCACTAGTTGAACGACGGGGCCCCATCATCAACTCTTAGCAACCTGGTTCGCTGGTTGGGGGAGATAGCCTGTAAATGAGGGTGTGTACATGCGCCGAATAAAGGTTACGTACTCTTTGCATGCCACAGACTGCAAACTTCACTCAAGGAAAAAGATCTGGGGGTGAGTATAACACCGAGCATATCTCCTGAGGCGCACATCAATCAGATAACTGCTGCAGCATACGGGCGCCTGGCAAACCTACGGATAGCGTTCCGATACCTCAGTAAGGATTCGTTTAAGACTCTGTATACCATTTACGTCAGGCCCATACTGGAGTATGCAGCACCAGTTTGGAATCCACACCTAGTCAAGCACGTCAAGAAATTAGAGAAAGTACAAAGGTTTGCAACAAGACTTGTCCCAGAGCTACGGGGATTGTCCTACGAAGAAAGGTTGAGGGAAATCGGCCTGACGACACTGGAGGACAGGAGGGTCAGGGGAGACAAGATAACGACATATAAAATACTGCGCGGAATAGACAAGGTGGACAAAGACGGGATGTTCCAGAGATGGGACACAGACACAAGAGGTCACAATTGGAAGTTGAAGACTCAGATGAATCAAAGGGATGTTAGGAAGTATTTCTTCAGTCATAGAGTAGTCAGGCCGTGGAATAACCTAGAAAGTGACGTAGTGGAGGCGGGAACCAAACATAGTTTTTAAGGCGAGGTATGATAGAGCTCATGGGGCAGGGAGAGAGAGGACCTAGTAGCAATCAGCGAAGAGGCGGGGCCAGGAGCTGTGACTCGACCCCTGCAACCACAAATAGGTGAGTACAAATAGGTGAGGGAGTACACACACACACATACACACACATGCAATGACACACACACACAAGCACATCAAGAAATTAGAGAAAGTGCAAAGGTTTGCAACAAGGTTAGTTCCAGAGCTAAGGGAAATGTCCAACGAAGAAAGGTTAAGGGAAAAAGGCCTGACGACACTGGGGGACAGAGACAAGATATTCCAGAGATGGGACACAGAAACAAGAGGTCACAATTGGAAGTTGAAGACTCAGATGAGTCAAAGGGATGTTAGGAAGTGGCTGGAGGGTTCGAGTCTCCAATTGTGTGCGACTGTTCTTGAAGGTTTATTCCGGTGATCCAGTGTTGAGAGTTTTGAGACAGATGTGATGTTTGTGTTGGAATATAGGGATAACACCTTCATTGTGTAGTTAATTTACCCTTTACAACAGGTCATCAAGACCTTCATTTAATTTTCATCCTGGTATATATATATATGTATATATATATATATATATATATATATATATATATATATATATATATATATATATATATATATATATATATATATATATATTTAGAGAGAGAGACAGACAGAGACAGAGAGACAGAGAGACAGAGACAGAGAGACAGAGAGAGACAGAGAGACAGAGAGACAGAGACAGAGAGACAGAGAGAGACAGAGAGACAGAGAGACAGAGAGAGACAGAGAGACAGAGAGACAGAGACACAGAGACAGAGAGAGACAGAGAGACAGAGAGAGAGACAGAGAGAGAGAGAGAGTGAGAGAGAAGCCCCTCCCTATCCCAGTGCGTTAAGTGCTTATGGTTCCCCCCCCCCATATGGCTAAGAGGATCATGGCTGCATAATTCCAATATTGGCGACCTGATGATCCGTTTTGAGCTTCAGGGATCTGGCGTCCTTCACTCGTGTGCCGACGACCCTTAAATCTGTGTGAAATTCCACAGATTTAGTCGTGGTCACTCCTACCCGTACCTCCCTGTCATTCTTCATATCTCCTATCCCACTCTCATCCTCTCACTTCATTCTACATATCTCCCATCTGACTCTCTCTCATTGGTTGAGATGATATTTTTGGAGGCATTTTTTTTTTTTTTTTTGTAAATACCGTATATAGTATTCTTTAAATCTTGGGTTACCTGGAGGTTACCTGGAGGTTATTCCGGGGATCAACGCCCCCGCGGCCCGGTCCACGACCAGGCCTCCCGATGGATCAGGGCCTGATCAACCAGGCTGTTACTGCTGGCCGCACGCAGTCCGACGTACGAGCCACAGCCCGGCTGATCCGGCACTGACTTTAGGTATCTGTCCAGCTCTCTCTTGAAGGCAGCCAGGGGTTTATTGGCAATTCTCCTAATGCTTGATGGGAGGCTGTTGAACAGTCTTGGGCCCCGGACACTTATGGTGTTTTCTCTTAGTGTACCAATGGCGCCCCTACTTTTTATTGGCGGCATTTTGCATCGCCTGCCCAGTCTTTTACTTTCGTAGGGAGTGATTTCTGTGTGCAGATTTGGGACCATTCCTTCAATGGCTTCTTAAAACAGTGTTTTATTAATGATATACATAAGAACGTAAGAAAGAAGGAACACTGTAGCAGGTCTACTGGCCCATGTGAGGCAGGTCCAATTCTCCCACCGGCTTAAGCCAATGCTTTAACCTAGACAGATCAATCACAATACCGACAAGTTAATAAATAAGACACATGAGCAACATCTGGGTATCTTTCTTAATGAGACGTTCTCACCATTCAGTGCCTTTTTCAGTCCATTATATGGCATATATACTGGAGGCAGTGGCAGAAGAGAGGCCCTGTTTGAGGCGTTCATTCCCTTAGACTCCAAGGTTTATCAAGGTTTATCAAGGCTTATCAAGGTTTATCAAGGTTTATCAAAGTTTATCAAGGTTTATCAAGGCTTATCAAGGTTTATCAAGGTTTATCAAAGTTTATCAAGGTTTATCAAGGCTTATCAAGGTTTATCAAGGTTTATCAAAGTTTATCAAGGTTTATCAAGGCTTATCAAGGTTTATCAAAGTTTATCAAGGTTTATCAAGGCTTATCAAGGTTTATCAAGGTTTATCAAAGTTTATCAAGGTTTATCAAGGCTTATCAAGGTTTATCAAAGTTTATCAAGGTTTATCAAGGCTTATCAAGGTTTATCAAGGTTTATCAAAGTTTATCAAAGTTTATCAAGGTTTATCAAGGCTTATCAAGGTTTATCAAGGTTTATCAAAGTTTATCAAGGTTTATCAAGGCTTATCAAGGTTTATCAAGGTTTATCAAAGTTTATCAAGGTTTATCAAGGCTTATCAAGGTTTATCAAGGTTTATCAAAGTTTATCAAGGTTTATCAAGGCTTATCAAGGTTTATCAAGGTTTATCAAAGTTTATCAAGGTTTATCAAGGCTTATCAAGGTTTATCAAGGTTTATCAAAGCTCAGAGACTAAAGACTCTGTCAGAGTTGAGGGACTGAACGACTCAAAAATTATCTCTTCACTTTTTTTTTCACCATTCCACAATGAATGATGTTCTGGATGGTGAGACATTACTTCAGTAACATGTCCACTTATTGTACATGGGTTCTTAATAATAATAATAATTATAATAATAATAATAATAATTATAATAATAATAATAATAATAATAATAATAATAATAATAATAATAATAATTATAATAATAACAATAATAATAATAATAATAATAATAATAATAATAATAATAATAATAATAGCAATAATAATAATAATAATAATAATAATAATAATAATAATAATAATAATAATAATAATAATAATAATAATAATAATAATAATAATAATAATAATAATAATAATAATAATAATAATAATAATAATAATAATAATAATAATAATAATAGCAATAATAATAATAATAATAATAATAATAATAATAATAATAATAATAATAATAATCTTTATTTCTACAAGTACATAATAAAACTTACACAGACCATAGCTGACATAAGTGACGTACCGTGTAGGAAGTTCCTGATTATGCAGAGTTTTTCTGGTAGCTTAGGTTAATTTTGTCCCCCCAGGATGCCACCCACACCAGTCAGCTAATACTCAGGTACCTATTTACTGCTAGGAAAACAGGGACAGCATGTGTCTTAAGGAAACACGCCCAATGTTTCCACTCGTACCGGGGATCGAACCAAGGACATCAGTGTGTGAGCTGAGTGCGCTACCAACCGAACTACGGGACAAGTCTATTCTTCGTTTTTATATTCTTCATCTAATCTTCATCCTATTCTTTTTCTTCCTATTATTCATGTTCATATTCTTTGTCTTCCTATCCTTCATCTTCCTATTCTTCATCTTGCTATTCTTCATCTTCCTATTCTTCATCTTCCTATCCTTCATCTTCCTATCCTTCATCTTCCTATCCTTCATCTTCCTATTCTTCATCTTCCTATTCTTCATCTTCCTATCCTTCATCTTCCTATCCTTCATCTTCCTATCCTTCATCTTCCTATTCTTGATCTTCCTATTCTTCATCTTCCTATTCTTCATCTTCCCATTCTTCATCTTCCTATCCTTCATCTTCCTATCCTTCATATTACTATTCTTCATCTTCCTATTCTTCATCTTCCTATTCTTCATCTTCCTATCGTTCATCTTCCTATTCTTCATCTTCCTATTCTTCATCTTCCTATCGTTCATCTTCCTATTCTTCATCTTCCTATTCTTCATCTTCCTATTCTTCATCTTCCTATTCTTCATCTTCCTATCCTTCATCTTCCTATCCTTCATCTTCCTATTCTTCAACTTCCTATTCTTCATCTTCCTATTCTTCATCTTTCTATTCTTCATCTTCCTATTCTTCATCTTCCTATTCTTCGTCTTCCTATTCTTCATCTTCCTATCCTTCATCTTCCTATTCTTCATCTTCCTATTCTTCATCTTCTTATCCTTCATCTTCCTATCCTTCATCTTCCTATCCTTCATCTTCCTATTCTTCATCTTCCTATTCTTCATCTTACTATTCTTCAACTTCCTATCCTTCATCTTCCTATCCTTCATCTTCCTATTCTTCATCTTCCTATTCTTCATCTTCCTATTCTTCATCTTCCTATTCTTCATCTTCCTATCCTTCATCTTCCTATCCTTCACCTTCCTATTCTTGATCTTCCTATTCTTCATCTTCCTATTCTTCATCTTCCTATTCTTCATCTTCCTATCCTTCATCTTCCTATCCTTCATATTACTATTCTTCATCTTCGTATTCTTCATCTTCCTATTCTTCATCTTCCTATTCTTCATCTTCCTATCCTTCATCTTCCTATTCTTCATCTTCCTATTCTTCATCTTCCTATTCTTCATCTTCCTATTCTTCATCTTCCTATTCTTCATCTTCCTATTCTTCATCTTCCTATCCTTCATCTTCCTATTCTTCATCTTCCTATTCTTCATCTTCCTATTCTTCATCTTCCTATTCTTCATCTTCCTATTCTTCATCTTCCTATCCTTCATCTTCCTATTCTTCATCTTCCTATTCTTCATCTTCCTATTCTTCATCTTCCTATTCTTCATCTTCCTATTCTTCATCTTCCTATCCTTCATCTTCCTATTCTTCATCTTCCTATTCTTCATCTTCATATTCTTCATCTTCCTATCCTTCATCTTCCTATTCATCTTCCTATTCTTCATCTTCCTATTCTTCATCTTCCTATTCTTCATCTTCCTATCCTTCATCTTCCTATTCTTCATGTTCCTATTCTTCATCTTCCTATTCTTCATCTTCCTATCCTTCATCTTCCTATTCTTCATCTTCCTATTCTTCATCTTCCTATTCTTCATCTTCCTATTCTTCATCTTCCTATTCTTCATCTTCCTATCCTTCATCTTCCTATTCTTCATCTTCCTATTCTTCATCTTCCTATTCTTCATCTTCCTATCCTTCATCTTCCTATTCTTCATCTTCCTATTCTTCATCTTCCTATTCTTCATCTTCCTATTCTTCATCTTCCTATTCTTCATCTTCCTATTCTTCATCTTCCTATTCTTCATCTTCCTATCGTTCATCTTCCTATCCTTCATCTTCCTATTCTTCATCTTCCTATTCTTCATCTTCCTATCGTTCATCTTCCTATCCTTCATCTTCCTATTCTTCATCTTCCTATTCTTCATCTTCCTATTCTTCATCTTCCTATCCTTCATCTTCCTATTCTTCATCTTCCTATTCTTCATCTTCCTATCCTTCATCTTCCTATTCTTCATCTTCCTATCCTTCGTCTTCCTATTCTTCATCTTCCTATTCTTCATCTTCCTATTCTTCATCTTCCTATCCTTCATCTTCCTATCCTTCATCTTCCTATTCTTCATCTTCCTATTCTTCATCTTCCTATCCTTCATCTTCCTATTCTTCATCTTCCTATTCTTCATGTTGGTGTTGTGGGTACTGCTACCATTACCACGGTCACTGAGACAGTCACGTGCCTTGACTCACTCTGCTTCCTGTCAAGTGGTAGACAGATACGTCTGTGGCTTATAACTGTGTCTCATTTAGCGAGACACAGAGCATCTGTGGGTCGTAATATTTGGTGTTTCGTGAAATGGTATCGTGTTTTAGTGTGGTACATGTGTTGCTTTTGTTGTTGTTGTTGCTGCTGCTTTTGTTGTTATTACTGTAATTTATATTATTATTGTTGTTAGTGCTATTAATGCTATTGTTGTTACTGTTATTATTGGTACTGATGTGATTGTCGCTGTTAGTACGATTATTGTCGTTATTGCGATTACTGTTATTTTCACTGTTGTTGTTATTGTTGTTGCTATTGTTGTTGTTGGTTATGATAAAGGTGGTGGTGATAAAGGTGGTGGTGACAAAAGAGATGGTGGTAATAGTGGTGGTGATGATAGTGGTAGTGGTGGTGGTGATAGAGGTAGGGATGGTGGTGATAGTGGTAGTGGTGTTGGTGATAGTGGTAGTGGTGGTGGTGATAGTGATAGTGATGGTGGTGATAGTGGTAGTGGTGGTGGTGACAGTGGTAGTGGTGGGGGTGATAGTTGTAGTGATGGTGGTGATAGTGGTAATGGTGGTGGTGATAGTTGTAGTGATGGTGGTGATAGTGGTAGTGGTGGTGGTGATAGTTGTAGTGATGGTGGTGATAGTGGTAGTGGTGGTGGTGACAGTGGTAGTGGTGGTGGTGATAGTGATAGTGATGGTGGTGATAGTGGTAGTGGTGGTGGTGACAGTGGTAGTGGTGGGGGTGATAGTTGTAGTGATGGTGGTGATAGTGGTACTGGTGGTGGTGATAGTTGTAGTGATGGTGGTGATAGTGGTAGTGGTGGTGGTGATAGTTGTAGTGATGGTGGTGATAGTGGTAGTGGTGGTGGTGACAGTGGTAGTGGTGGGGGTGATAGTTGTAGTGATGGTGGTGATAGTGGTAGTGGTGGTGGTGATAGTGGTAGTGGTGGTGGTGAGAGTGGTAGTGGTGGTGGTGATAAGCCGTGGTGACTGACAGAAGCAACAATAAGCCTGGTTTATGTCTCATTACCAGCTTCCTCGTTGTCTGGCTCCCTCACATTAAAGCCAGGCACCGTATCCGGCTCCCACGATACTGCATAGCACCCTAACAGGCTCTTGAAATACAGAACGTCTCTCTAACTGGCTCCGGAGAACCACAACTGCGCTGTAACCGGCTCTAAGGGATACAGAACTGTTCTGTAACCGGCTCCAGAGATACAGAACTGCTCTGTAGCCAGCTTTAGCTGTACAGAACTGATTCGAAGCCGCCTATAGCCGCCGAAGCCGTCCTGTAACTAGCTCTTAAACATTCAGAACTGTTCTGTAGCCGGCTCTCAGAGATACAGAACTGTTTTACAGCCGGCTCTAGCGATACAGTAGGCTGCTGTATATAACTATTACATAAAAAAAACTAAACGAATTATCGAAATAGCGGATATATGGTTCTGTAACCGAAACATAAATACAAGAATCCTCTTAACCGGTTACACTGTAATGATAAGTCTAATCTTATATATAACAGCGCGAAACATTGTGGCCATGGTCCAGGAGGGAGCAAAACATCTCGAGAATAATCCAAGACGAGCCGAAACGTCGCTACGAAGGGGCCGAAACGTTGCATAGAAAAACTTTCATTGGGAATTTTGTTGCAAATACAATACCGACCTGGAATTATATAAAAACAATTAAAATGGAGGAATTTTTTTTCTTCGGTACAGAAGAGACTTATTAAAGGGGGGCAGAGCCCCCTGCTAAGAAAAATATTTATTTAACAAGAGGGGGAATAGTTTATTGAGGAGTAGTGTTGAATATTACATAGAGTCAAACTAGTGGGTGAATATTTAAAGGGAGGGGGAGGGGTTAAAAGTTGCGAGGGGGAGGGGTTAAAAGTGGGGAGGGAAAGGGGTTAAAAGTGGGGAGGGAAAGGGGTTAAAAGTGGGGAGGGAAAGGGGTTAAAAGTGAGGAGGGGAAGGGGTTAAAAGTGGGGAGGGGAAGGGGTTAAAAATTGAGAGGGAGAATCTACTGTCTCTTAGTGGGGTGGAGGGGAGAATTAGCCCTCTCGGTTCAACTCCCTCTCGCTATCCCTCTCACTTTGCCCTTCTATATAACTCGGTACGTCCCTCTCTCCCACTCAACTCCCTATCCAAACTCCTCTCACACAACCCATTCTCCCCTCTCCTACTCCCACTCTTCTCACACTCTCATTTTTCCCTCTCCCACTCCCATTCTCTCCTCCTTCACCCCGGCTCACCCCTCCTTCAGCCCCACTCTCCCCTTCTTCACCCCCACTCTCCCCTCCTTCACCCCCACTCTTCCCTCCTTCACCCCCACTCTCCCCTCCTTCACCCCCACTCTTCCCTCCTTCATCCCCACTCTCCCCTCTCACAGTCCCACTCGGCGTTATAATTATTCCGATTACAACTGTCTGAAACTGTCTCCCCTCTGTTCCTTCCCCTCTTATATCCTCCCCTCCCTCCCCAATTCCCAATCCAAATATCCTCCCCTCCCCTCCCCTCCCCTCCCCTCCCCCACCTCCCCTCCCCTTCCCTCCCCTCCCCAATCCAAAAGGATTATCCTTTTAGATTTAGCCTTTGAAACGATAGACAAACGCGTGGACGATAGACAGGACACGAATAATAGACAGGAAGGACACAGTAACTATAGACAGATACAAGAATAATAGACAGGGAAGACACAGGAATGATAGACAGATACACGCATGACAGAGGAACGATAGACAAAGACAGACAGACGAGCAAACGGTAGATAGGTAGGTCTCATGAATGATAAACCCTCTCTCTCTCTCTCTCTCTCTCTCTCTCTCTCTCTCTCTCTCTCTCTCTCTCTCTCTCTCTCTCTCTCTCTCTCTCTCTCTCTCTCTCCCTCCCCCAGCAATACAGTAAGATTTCATGACCCATCCTTTTCCCATTGTCTCTCTCTCCCCCACTCACCCCACCACTTCATGTCCACCTCTCACCCTTCCTCCCCTCACTTTCCCCTCTCCCTGCCCTCGCTTTCCTCTCTCTCTCTCCCTCCCCTCTCTCAGCAATACAGTAAGTCTCCACTTTCCCCCTCTCGCTCTGTCCCTCCCCTCCCCTCCCCTCCCCTTTCCATGAACAGTAAACAAGGAACAGTATGTTACAATGTCCGTGGTTCTGTTTCTCCCCTCTCCCTCTCTCCCCTCTTTCTGTTTTACCCTCTCTCCCCTCTCAGTTTTACCCTCTCTCCCTCTCACTTGCCCTCTTTTTTTCCTCATTTACCATTTTACCTGCCATCTTTTTCCCCATTTTTCGTCCCCTCTCACTTTTCCCTCCTTCTCCCCCTCACTTGCCCTCTTCCTTTCTTCCTATTCCATCTCACTTTCCTTCTCTCCTCTCACTTTTCCCCTCTACCCTCTCACTTTTCTCCTCTCGCCACTCGCTTGTCCTATTTCCCCTCCTCTTCCCTTAGCTTTCCCCCCTTCCCCTTTAGCCCATCAAAACCTCCCCTCCCTAACTCCAGGAAACTATCCAATTTTAAACCTTAAATGCACCACCGCCATCTACCTTAGTTTACCTTCATGTAGACTCATCAAATCCACTCTTCATTTTCTTTTCGCCCCTTCCCGTTGTCTTTTTCATTTATTCCTTATCAACGGAATATTGATGCCTGGGCACAGCTTATTTAGATGCAACGGGAATAAACAGACAACTAGGATGGGGCAGTGTCTGTTAAAATGTCGTTCGTATACACTGAGTTACTTAAGACCACGAATGGTCTGGGAGCTGGCTGAGTAGAGAAAGTACTGCGTATTTTGATACAGAGTGTGCAGGTTCGAATCCTGCTGTGGACTGAGAGATAATATTTTTGTCCTGTATACTGTGATAATCCCATTTTATAGGCAGGCTTCCTGGTCAAGCCTTAAGTCACGTGACCCCGGCACATAGGCCGCCCCTCAGAGCCTTCTATCTCACTCTCGATTAGACCTAGGGGACAGGCTGGGCTCCGCCATAAAATGGGGTTAACACAGCATATACCACGCAAGTATTAGACTGTTGGCTTCAGTACTGTGTATTCTGATGCAGAGTGTGCAGATTCGAATCCTGCTCTGGATTGAAATATAATGTTTGCAAGTAATTTCGACCATTTGTGAATTGTTAAGCACAATGAGTGATGTAGGACACGCCTCACTGAGGACTCGAATCCATATCAAGCCAGTCCTAAAACCGTATCAGGCCAGTGCGCTAGCCACTGGACCACTCCGGCTGTGTAGTCGAAGTTTCAATTTTTTTTTTAAAGAAAACCTGACTCTAGCTGCTGTAAATGGTCCAAGCTGGACCGAAATCTCGTCGTAAGTTTCTCCTATGTCCGGGTTATCTGTGTATTGTTGTATTCGTATATAAGCCATCGGGTAGAACTTTCTAGCAGTACAAAAACTAACTACTGAAAATAGAATATTCTCTGGAACACTTATCAAACTCAGCACCAAATATCTTATTGTTTGGTGACTTTAATTAAAGACTTTTAGGCTGGGGGAATGTGGACAACGTTATGATAGCAGAGCCTCGCAGGGGGCAGCTTGGGTGAACAGTCTCACACAATTAATTTATTAAGCTTCTACAACAAATTCACCTTAAGCCAACAGAAAGTAGAATCGTCCAGAATAGGGAATATTCGTCGATCTTGTATTTACCAATAATGAGGACCTGATCAGGGATGTTATGGTGTCAAAAACTGCAAACTCAGACTACAACCTAACCGAGGTTCAGACCTGTATACACACTGGTCTGGAACAGATAAACACGACAAGTCAAAAGGGACGATCAATCATGAGGAAGTGGGAATTCAGCAAATTAATCCTCACCAATAGGAACATTAACTGAGATCACATCAATCGTGAGCTTGCTGACATCTGACCACAACATCTGAGCCAGCTCTTCGGGCAAATGAGCTCACCGACACTTGAAGTATGCTCCACACACACCTATGTGGCAGAGGAGAAGATGTAAGAGAGAAAGACGTTCCCTCGGCAGTGAGGGCGACTGATAACAAAACTTCTGAAAGGCAGCAAACTTTTCGAAGCACGAAAGGAAATACTGGTTAGAGAAATAGAGAACAACGAGTTCAAACTAAATGAGTCGCATAAAGTCCAGGAGAGACAAAGGGAACAAAGTCATATATGAAATTAAAAGAAATTCCAGATGTTTTTTCTCAAAATCCAGGGTAAAAACAACAGTTAGTACAAGGTCGTTGAATAAAGGAGTGAAACATACAATGATGATAACAAAGACCCTGGTTTCAGTGATTTCATTAATCAATATAAATATCCATAACACAAATTAGTTTTTCATAAATAAAACTAAACGCTGCCCACATCTAAGTCTCTGACGTAACCCTAACCCCAACTGACTTCGAAGATGCCACCGACAGAATGCCCACGCACTCTGCCCCAGGCTCTCACTCGTGGAACTCCGCGTTGACCAAATATTACAAGAAGACATTATCTCGTACCATAAACATTCTAGGGAGGATTCTGGACACAGGTATCATCCCACAGTCCCATAGCCCCACTCCACAAAGATGGAAGTAAAGTAATAGCAATATATATATATATATATATATATATATATATATATATATATATATATATATATATATATATATATATATATATATATATATATATATATATATATATACATATATAGACAGCGGTAACACCACACTTTATCAAAATCTATGAAAAAGTTTTAAGAAGGAAGAGTACCAATCATTATATGGTATCACAACCTAACACAACATGGGTTTAGAGCAGGTTATTCCAACCTTCAAAAACTAGACCATTATGACATAGTTTTGGATGAACCGGAAGACAAGCAAGTTACAGATGTAGTGTACACTGACTTTGCAAAAGCCTTTGGTAAGTGCGACCGTAGGTTAAAAGTCCACAAAATGCGTGCAAAAGGAATAATTGGTAAAGTGGGCAGAAGGATATTCAACTTCTTAGCAAACAGAATGCAGAAAATAATAGTAAACAGAGTGAAATCAGGGGCTGCAACAGTGAAGAGTTCTGTTCCTCAAGGCACAGTGCTCGCCCCACTTCTCTTTCTCATATCTAATATAGATAGAGACACATATCATAGCACTGTATCATCTTCTGCAGATAATGCTAGACTATGATAGTAGAGTTCATCGACTATCGTCTAGTCGATATAAACATTGTTTTTAAGTTTTCTAATGGACCATTGACAAAAATATGATGTTCAACGAGACAAGTGAGAGTGGTGATGGCGGTGGTAGTGGTGGTGGTGATTGTAATGGTGGTGGTAGTAGTGGTGATTGTACTCTTGGTAGTCGTGGTAGTAGTAGTAGTAGTAGTGATAGTCGTGGTAGTGAAAGTAGTGGTGATGTCAGTAGTCGTGAAAATGGTAGTAACCAAGGTGGTAGTAGCCGCAGTAGGGGCAGTAAAAGCAGTGGTGACAGTGGTAGTGGTAATGTTAGTAGTAGTAGTGGTGGTGGTGGTTGGGGTAGTAGTAGTAGTGGTGGTGATGGACATGTCCAGCACCTCTCTCATAAGAGTGGCCCTCGGGGGGAGGGTTGGTGGATGGGAGGGAGGCAGGGAGGGAGGTAGGAGGGAGGCCCTTCTGGCGCGAACAACAGTATTAAAGGCGCCAATATACCCTTAATATTGCTCACATATTGGGGCCCCTGGGAGCGCACCAGGGACCAACACCCACCCCTGCCAAGCCACGCCAACACCACCCCTCCTGACACCCTGCCACAGGGCCCAAACTCCCGACCTCCCAAACCCTGCCACCTGAGCCCCTCTGACCCAGAGCAATAAAATGCTATCCTACCTCTTAATCTTCATATTGTTATTGTTTTGGTCATGCTCCACGACCGAGTGTACATCAATCAACCACCCGGCCGCGTTGATCCCTATGGCCGGGGGTCGTAAGGGTGGTAGTCCCTTACCGTGGGCACACAGAAGGGGCTTTTTTACCCCTCCCCACAGCTCCGGGCATTGTTATTTATAGAGGTAATACTGAGTCACTAATATAGCTAACCCTTCTATACGCAGGAGCGTGATTCACATCCTCTATTATAAACATCCTGGGAGAGAGAGAAAGAGAGAGAGAGAGAGAGAGAGAGAGAGAGAGAGAGAGAGAGAGAGAGAGAGAGAGAGAGAGAGAGAGAATATATCCCTCATACCAAGCTGTGCCAGCCTGGTGTCTGGAATACCCTTACGGAAGGTTAGAATTCCCCTTATCCCTAGACAGCAGTGTCTGGGCACTCCTGCCCTCTCATACCCTCCCCCTCCCACTATTTATTCCCTCGCTACCCTCTTTATCATTCTTTAGTTTGACAAAACGATGCTGGACGGGAAAATAGGTTTTAAAAACACAAAATTCCCTACCCCTCGACCGTATTGTTGTCCAGTTTAATCTGGCAGGGAAAAATTATACACGATTATATTTGCAATATTATACGGGATTATTTCTTCTGCTTTGAATATTTTGCAACATCGATTACTGGTAACCTCAATGGAACACCAAAAAAAAAAAAATGCCTCAAATCTAAAAAATCTCATCTTCCTAAAAATTATTTTTTAAGCAAGATATATATATATATATATATATATATATATATATATATATATATATATATATATATATATATATATATATATATATATATATATATATATATATATATATAAAGAGAGAGAGAGAGAGAGAGAGAAAAGTAGCAGTAATATGTCTAACCATGCAGGTAGTAGCTACCTGCTGTTACCTGTACAAACATGGCCACCTGACTATGCTAGTGCTCCTCCTCCTCCTCCTCCTCCTCCTCTTCCTCATCTTCCTCCTTCTCCTCCTCCCCTTCTTCTCCTCCTTCCCCTCCTCCTCCTCCTTACCTCCTACATCACTGTATTTCACTGCTACCTTCGGTTACACTGTATCGAAGGGCACTGTAGTGGCGCCTTGCGATTATTTATCGGCCACTGTATTTTGGCGTACTGTGTTGCAGTCGACTGAGCTACAGCCGGCCAGGTTATGAGTAAGTACATTAAGAGATACAGGCACAGCTTGAGGTACAGGTATGACTAACCTAAAATATATTAGCTCTGATTTAAAATATCTCAGTTCTGACCTAAACTAACCCAGTTCTGAGTTAAAATACTACCCTCCTGAAACAGCATAGTTTTGACTTAAAATACCACAGTTCTGACCTAAAATACCACAGTTCTGACCTAAAATACCACAGTTCTGATCTAAAATACCACAGTTCTGACCTAAAATACCACAGTTCTGACCTAAAATACCACAGTTCTGACCTAAAATACCACAGTTCTGACCTAAAATACCACAGCTCTGACCTAAAATACCACAGTTCTGACCTAAAATACCACAGTTCTGACCTAAAATACCACAGTTCTGACCTAAAATACCACAGTTCTGACCTAAAATACCACAGTTCTGACCTAAAATACCACAGTTCTGACTTAAAATACCACAGTTCTGACTTAAAATACCACAGTTCTGACTAAAAATACCACAGTTCTGACCTAAAATACCACAGTTCTGACTAAAAATACCACAGTTCTGACTAAAAATACCACAGTTCTGACTAAAAATACCACAGTTCTGACCTAAAATACCACAGTTCTGACTAAAAATACCACAGTTCTGACTAAAAATATCACAGTTCTGACTAAAAATACCACAGTTCTGACTTAAAATACCACAGTTCTGACTTAAAATACCACAGTTCTGACCTAAAATACCACAGTTCTGACTAAAAATACCACAGTTCTGACCTAACATATTATTTTTATTTGACCTTATATCAATAAAACAGTCACTGACAGGTATATATATCACTCAGTGTATATACGCGGGCAATTTACTCGCTATCTTAGGGATTAAAATACATATCAGTGGTTTACTAAGACACGTGAGTAAACACTAAGACATATTTTTGAGAAAACGTTTCGGTCCTGGCACCGTGATCAACGTTCCAGGACCGAAACATTTTCCAATAAATATGTCCTAGTGTTTGTTTACGTGTTTTTCTAAACCAGTTTGTCAGTATCTGTTACCATATATACCAAATCTCTCGGTATATATGCTCTGAGAATTTCCTCACTGTCTTAGAGATTAAAGTCACCCTGGACGGGAATCCAGCATAATAACCATCGTTCAGGCGATAGGCTTCAAACCGAGCAAACCAAGTGACCTTATACCAAAAACAATACTAAATATTACCATGACTTTATTTTTTTTCTTTGGGGGGGGACTTTATTTTTTTTTAAAGATCTGGGTGTTAGCCATAGGACTTAAAAAGGGACTTTTTTTCAGAATTTCACAAAATTTCTGCCTGACCTAAATTTTCATAATTTTGACTTAAAAAATGGTGTAGGTTTGAAGAAAATACCATGATTAGGGAAAAAAATTATAATAGAGTGACTGATATGAAATTTTACCGAAAATATCATGAATGATGCCATAAAATTTTAAGTAAAACTGCCATGGGTAATACCATTGTCGACACCATAAATTTAACCTAAAATACCATGACTGTCACCATAAATTTAACCTAAAGTACCATGACTGACACCATAAATTTAACCTAAAGTACCATGACTGACACCATAAATTTAACCTAAAGTACCATGATTGACACCATAAATTTAACCTAAAGTACCATGACTGACACCATAAATTTAACCTAAAGTACCATGATTGACACCATAAATTTAACCTAAAATACCATGACTGACACCATAAATTTAACCTAAAGTACCATGATTGACACCATAAATTTAACCTAAAATGCCATGACTGACACCATAAATTTAACCTAAAGTACCATGATTGACACCATAAATTTAACCTAAAATACCATGATTGACACCATAAATTTAACCTAAAATGCCATGATTGACACCATAAATTTAACCTAAAATACCATGATTGACACCATAAATTTAACCTAAAATACCATGACTGACACCATAAATTTAACCTAAAATGCCATGACTGACACCATAAATTTAACCTAAAATACCATGACTGACACCATAAATTTAACATAAAATGCCATGACTGACACCATAAATTTAACCTAAAATACCATGACTGACACCATAAATTTAACCTAAAGTACCATGATTGACACCATAAATTTAACCTAAAATACCATGACTGACACCATAAATTTAACCTAAAATACCATGACTGACACCATAAATTTAACCTAAAATACCGTGACTGACACCATAAATTTAACCTAAAGTACCATGACTGACACCATAAATTTAACCTAAAATACCATGACTGACACCATAAATTTAACCTAAAATGCCATGATTGAGAAATAACATTGTTGAGAGCCAAGAAAACATTAGTGTCAACTTCTGTTACTTTAATACTATTTAAGAATGTCCAGATATGAAAGGCAACACTGCGACCAAGATATCTCCTGGTAATTGAAAAAATCGTCTGCTTTCAACGACAGCAACAAATCGTGAATATATCGCTGGAGAAGCGATGAGGCCACTTACGACCCTACCAGCAGCGAGACCCCACCCAGGGTGAAACATCGTCTCACGAAACATCATCTCACGACATTTTTAAAAGATGTGATCGAGCGATCGAAAAGAATGTGTGCGCGCTTGTTAATGAGGCAGGCGTGTGAACGCCACTCTGAACCTTATTTACAGGTGTGGTAGGGTCAGTTGTGGAAGTTCTCTCTCTCTCTCCCAAACATTATAAGAGAGGAGAGCCTTTTGCTTGTCTGTGACGCTGGAGGGACTGAAGGACAGAGAAGAGAAGTTTCGATATCTCTCTGTCAGTGTAGGAAGTGGCTAGAGAACTAAAAAATTATAATTTTTCGTGTCGAGGGAGGTAGCGAAGAGTTGGGAGAGAGCCTTCTGCTTTTCTGTCCTACTCTTACATAGCTTTATTTCTCAAGTAGGGAGCCTTAGAGGGATTATTTCGAATATTAATGTACGTACACTTCAGACAGGACAGCTATTGGATGAGTAGTGGTGACCTAGTACCTTGTGCTACTAGAGCAGATGCCGTGCTCCTTCCTTAAGTGAATGTGATTGACCTGACTAGGTTAAGCCGGTGGGAGAATTGGACCTGCCTCGCATGAGCCAGTAGGCCTGCTGCAGTGTTCCTTCTTTCTTATGTTCTTATGTATTTTTTTTAGGGTGGGCTACACTGCCTCGGCGGGAGACAGCAGGTGTCCGCTGTCAAACAAATGAGAAGCCTTCTACGTAACAAGACGTTCTGCGTTCCCTGACAGCGCTATCTCCCGTGGCGTCAGCAGCCACATACGAGAGCAACGCAATCTAATGAGATGCGTCGTTATCATCAGCAAATAACCCGATCCGACTGATAAGACACTCGCCAGAGTAAAAGAAAATGTGACACAGCTTTATAAAACACTCCCTGACTATCGGAAGAGACGGCATACCAGGGGAGATACAAGGGGTGATAAAATAACCTTTGATGGCGGGACCATTCGTACACATGATAGTCGAGAGAAAAAAAGGAAAAGGAACCCAGCAGACGTTTAAAAAATATGAGAAAGACTGGTGTAATCTTGAAGACCATATTAGCTACGTTGAGGAAACCCAGAAGATTCCCCCTTCCCTCCCCCCCCCAAAAAAAAAGAGGAGAATGAGAGTTTACAAAGCGAATTGTACACGTGAAAGCTAAGGCTATAGAGAATTCTGTCAATTAACTGGTGGAAATAGACTGGTGGACTCAAAGCTGCGACGTTAAACTAGAGGCGACTATCCACTGACTAATAACACGGAAATAACCTCGACACTCAGCACAGACTTTAACCTTGTGTTTACACCACAATACCAACACTAACATACCCTGACCTCCCCACCCTCCCCCTAAAAAAAATGGTAGGCTTGAAACTCGCCGTCACTGGGGGAAATTAGCAACGGTGTCATGCTAAAATGTACAGCATTGATTCGCAAAATAAAATTAGCAATACTGACGGGGTGAAATATCTTAAAAAGGTGAACAATAAAAAATCAAACAGGCTTGATTAATAACGCCAGTTTGTGTATGCTGGGTACCAAGACTTCGTGTAAGCTGGGTACCAAGACTTCGTGTAAGCTAGGTACCAAGATTTCGTGTAAGCTGAGCACTAAGACTTCATGTAAGCTGGGTACCAAGACTTCGTGTAAGCTAGGTACCAAGATTTCGTGTAAGCTGAGCACTAAGACTTCGTGTAAGCTAGGCACCAAGACTTCGTGTAAGCTAGGTACTAAGACTTCGTGTAACCTGAGTACTAAGACTTCGTGTAAGCTGGTTACCAAGACTTCGTGTAAGCTAGGTACCAAGACTTCATGTAAGCTGGGTACCAAGACTTCGTGTAAGATGGGTACCAAGACTTCGTGTAAGCTGGGTACCAAGACTTCGTGTAAGCTAGGTACCAAGATTTCGTGTAAGCTGAGCACTAAGACTTCATGTAAGCTGGGTACCAAGACTTCGTGTAAGCTAGGCACCAAGACTTCGTGTAAGCTAGATACTAAGACTTCGTGTAAGCTGGTTACCAAGACTTCGTGTAAGCTGGATACCAAGATTTCGAGTAAGCTGGGTACCAAGACTTCGTGTAAGCTGGGTACCAAGACTTCGTGTAAGCTGGGTACCAAGACTTCGTGTAAGCTGGGTACCAAGACTTCGTGTAAGCTGGGTACCAAGACTTCGTGTAAGCTGGGTACCAAGACTTCGTGTAAGCTGGGTACCAAGACTTCGTGTAAGCTGGGTACCAAGGCTTCGTGTAAGCTAGGTACCAAGACTTCATGTAAGCTGGGTACCAAGACTTTGTGTAAGCTGGGTACCAAGGCTTCGTATAAGCTAGGTACCAAGACTTCATGTAAGCTGGGTACCAAGACTTCGAGTAAACTGGGTACCAAGACTTCGAGTAAGCTGGGTACCAAGACTTCGTGTAAGCTAGGCACCAAGGCATCGTATAAGCTGGGTACCAAGACTTCGTGTAAGCTAGCTACCAAGTCTTCGCATAAGCTAGGTACCGAGACGTTGGGTGCACCTAGGCACCAAGATGCTATGTAACCTAGGCACCAAGACCTAGGGTGTACCTAGGCACCGAGACGTAGGGTGCACCTAAGTAAGAAGACATTACTCTCCCGTAGGTACCAAGCAAGCACTGTGCCTTGAAATCATCCCCCTCCCCAGGATACTGCCTACAACACTCAGCTAACCTAAGATATCTAATTAATACTAGTTAACAGGAGTTAGAAAACTCGCAAATATACCTCTCCCCACCCACGATTCGACTCGGGTCCTTTCTAGTGTGAGTTGGTATCACGATTATCGTAGCGCTTCTCCGAGGAGCCTGCAGTAACAGGTCGTGGTGGAGCCTGCAGTAACAGGTCGTGGTGGAGCCTGCAGTAACAGGTCATGGTGGAGCCTGCAGTAACAGGTCGTGGTGGAGCCTGCAGTAACAGGTCATGGTGGAGCCTGCAGTAACAGGTCGTGGTGGAGCCTGCAGTAACAGGTCGTGGTGGAGCCTGCAGTAACAGGTCGTGGTGGAGCCTGCAGTAACAGGTCATGGTGGAGCCTGCAGTAGCAGGTCGTGATGGAGCCTGCAGTAGCAGGTCGTGGTGGAGCCTGCAGTAGCAGGTCGTGGTGGAGCCTGCAGTAGCAGGTCGTGGTGGAGCCTGCAGTAGCAGGTCGTGGTGGAGCCTGCAGTAGTAGGTCGTGGTGGAGCCTGCAGTAACAGGTCGTGGTGGAGCCTGCAGTAACAGGTCGTGGTGGAGCCTGCAGTAGCAGGTCGTGGTGGAGCCTGCAGTAGCAGGTCGTGGTGGAGCCTGCAGTAGCAGGTCGTGGTGGAGCCTGCAGTAACAGGTCGTGGTGGAGCCTGCAGTAGCAGGTCGTGGTGGAGCCTGCAGTAGCAGGTCGTGGTGGAGCCTGCAGTAACAGGTCGTGGTGGAGCCTGCAGTAACAGGTCGTGGTGGAGCCTGCAGTAACAGGTCGTGGTGGAGCCTGCAGTAGCAGGTCGTGGTGGAGCCTGCAGTAGCAGGTCGTGGTGGAGCCTGCAGTAGCAGGTCGTGGTGGAGCCTGCAGTAACATGTCGTGGTGGAGCCTGCAGTAACAGGTCGTGGTGGAACCTGCAGTAGCAGGTCGTGGTGGAGCCTGCAGTAGCAGGTCGTGGTGGAGCCTGCAGTAACAGGTCGTGGTGGAGCCTGCAGTAACAGGTCGTGGTGGAGCCTGCAGTAGCAGGTCGTGGTGGAGCCTGCAGTAGCAGGTCGTGGTGGAGCCTGCAGTAGCAGGTCGTGGTGGAGCCTGCAGTAACAGGTCGTGGTGGAGCCTGCAGTAGCAGGTCGTGGTGGAGCCTACAGTAACAGGTCGTGGTGGAGCCTGCAGTAGCAGGTCGTGGTGGAGCCTGCAGTAACAGGTCGAGGTGGAGCCTGCAGTAACAGGTCGTGGTGGAGCCTGCAGTAGCAGGTCGTGGTGGAGCCTGCAGTAGCAGGTCGTGGTGGAGCCTGCAGTAGCAGGTCGTGGTGGAGCCTGCAGTAGCAGGTCGTGGTGGAGCCTGCAGTAACAGGTCGTGGTGGAGCCTGCAGTAGCAGGTCGTGGTGGAGCCTGCAGTAACAGGTCGTGGTGGAGCCTGCAGTAACAGGTCATGGTGGAGCCTGCAGTAGCAGGTCGTGGTGGAGCCTGCAGTAACAGGTCATGGTGGAGCCTGCAGTAGCAGGTCGTGGTGGAGCCTGCAGTAACAGGTCGTGGTGGAGCCTGCAGTAGCAGGTCGTGGTGGAGCCTGCAGTAACAGGTCGAGGTGGAGCCTGCAGTAACAGGTCGTGGTGGAGCCTGCAGTAGCAGGTCGTGGTGGAGCCTGCAGTAGCAGGTCGTGGTGGAGCCTGCAGTAGCAGGTCGTGGTGGAGCCTGCAGTAGCAGGTCGTGGTGGAGCCTGCAGTAACAGGTCGTGGTGGAGCCTGCAGTAGCAGGTCGTGGTGGAGCCTGCAGTAACAGGTCGTGGTGGAGCCTGCAGTAGCAGGTCGTGGTGGAGCCTGCAGTAGCAGGTCGTGGTGGAGCCTGCAGTAGCAGGTCGTGGTGGAGCCTGCAGTAGCAGGTCGTGGTGGAGCCTGCAGTAACAGGTCGTGGTGGAGCCTGCAGTAGCAGGTCGTGGTGGAGCCTGCAGTAACAGGTCGTGGTGGAGCCTGCAGTAGCAGGTCGTGGTGGAGCCTGCAGTAGCAGGTCGTGGTGGAGCCTGCAGTAGCAGGTCGTGGTGGAGCCTGCAGTAACAGGTCGTGGTGGAGCCTGCAGTAACAGGTCGTGGTGGAGCCTGCAGTAGCAGGTCGTGGTGGAGCCTGCAGTAACAGGTCGTGGTGGAGCCTGCAGTAACAGGTCGTGGTGGAGCCTGCAGTAGCAGGTCGTGGTGGAGCCTGCAGTAACAGGTCGTGGTGGAGCCTGCAGTAGCAGGTCGTGGTGGAGCCTGCAGTAGCAGGTCGTGGTGGAGCCTGCAGTAACAGGTCGTGGTGGAGCCTGCAGTAACAGGTCGTGGTGGAGCCTGCAGTAACAGGTCGTGGTGGAGCCTGCAGTAGCAGGTCGTGGTGGAGCCTGCAGTAACAGGTCGTGGTGGAGCCTGCAGTAGCAGGTCGTGGTGGAGCCTGCAGTAACAGGTCGTGGTGGAGCCTGCAGTAGCAGGTCGTGGTGGAGCCTGCAGTAGCAGGTCGTGGTGGAGCCTGCAGTAGCAGGTCGTGGTGGAGCCTGCAGTAACAGGTCGTGGTGGAGCCTGCAGTAACAGGTCGTGGTGGAGCCTGCAGTAACAGGTCGTGGTGGAGCCTGCAGTAGCAGGTCGTGGTGGAGCCTGCAGTAACAGGTCGTGGTGGAGCCTGCAGTAGCAGGTCGTGGTGGAGCCTGCAGTAACAGGTCGTGGTGGAGCCTGCAGTAGCAGGTCGTGGTGGAGCCTGCAGTAGCAGGTCGTGGTGGAGCCTGCAGTAGCAGGTCGTGGTGGAGCCTGCAGTAACAGGTCATGGTGGAGCCTGCAGTAGCAGGTCGTGGTGGAGCCTGCAGTAACAGGTCATGGTGGAGCCTGCAGTAGCAGGTCGTGGTGGAGCCTGCAGTAACAGGTCGTGGTGGAGCCTGCAGTAACAGGTCGTGGTGGAGCCTGCAGTAGCAGGTCGTGGTG
>NC_091314.1:12228007-12245507 GCF_038502225.1 Cherax quadricarinatus
AGGACAGAAGGGTCAGGGGAGACATGATAACGACATACAAGATACTGCGGGGAATAGACAAGGTGGACAGAGATAGGATGTTCCAGAGAGGGGACACAGGGACAAGGGGTCACAACTGGAAGCTGAAGACTCAGACGAGTCACAGGGACGTTAGGAAGTATTTCTTCAGTCATAGAGTTGTCAGCAAGTGGAATAGCCTAGCAAATGAAGTAGTGGAGGCAGGAACCATACATAGTTTTAAGAAGAGGTATGACAAAGCTCAGGAAGCAGAGAGAGAGAGGATCCAGTAGCGATCAGTGAAGAGGCGGGGCCAGGAGCTGAGTCTCGACCCCTGCAACCACAATTAGGTGAGTACAATTAGGTGAGTACACACACACACACACAGACACAGACACACACAGACACACACACACACACACACACACACACACACACACACACACACACACACACACACACACACACACACTACACACACACACACACACACACACACACACCAACTGCTACCAACAATTAAAAAATTGTCCAGAAACTCTGACACATACACTTGTCTTATCACATCCTCCCTCCATCCTCCAGTCTCTCTTTCTCCCTCCCTCTCTTCCCTCCCTATTTACTCCCCCTCCCACATTTAGTCTCCCTCACTCCTTCCCTCCCACACTCCCTCCCACACTCCCACACTCCCTCCCACTGCTCTTGCCTGGACCGAATTAAAATTCTGGTCATTCTTCACAAGATGAATAAAACATAACTTACCTAGCCTCAGAAAACACACACACACACACACACACACACACACACACACACACACACACACACACACACACACACACACACACACACACACACACACACACACAACAGACAAGTGGCTACTGGACTTCACCTCCACCCAACGCAAGTTTATGAAAATTAGGGAAGGGGCAAGTGAAAAAAGAACTGTGTATAGACTCGGGGGACAGTCCGCCAACCTCTCTCCACGAGACAGACCTCGGGGTCAGCATACTGCTGAACATATCGCCCAAGGTGAACATAAACAAAATAACGTGCGTAGGGTATTCTCGTATGGCGAATCTTAGATCAGCTCCTAAGACTCTCAGCACCGTCTTTCAGCACCTGTCATACAACACGTCAATAAATGTCAAGAAACTAGAATAGTGTTTATTATTGTAAAAAAAATGACTTATTATCAGAGCTCAGGGAAATGAATATGAGGAGAAGCTAGAGGAAATGAGAACAAAGTGGCACAATATCGTGACCGGAACAATACACAAATAACGTGTATATAGGAGAGAGGAACTTAGGCCGTTGTGGAAAGGAAATGAATCTGACATCAGAGGGTAGAAGAACCAGGAAAAAAAATATGATAACGACATGCAAAATACTCAGAGGAATTGATAGTTTAGGCTGGCATAGACTGTTCTACAGGCTGGAAACGGGTACACAAGGGAACAGTTTGATGTTAAAGACACAGATCATCCAGAGATATATTTAGAAATATTCTTTTTTCACTCTCAGGTTGGTGACGAAGTGGATTGACCTGGGTGAAGAAAGTAGTGGAAGCAGCGCCACACACACAGCTTTAAGAACAGGTATGACAGCTCACACGACTAGGAGGGAATTGATCCAGCAAGAGGCAGGGCCAGGAGCTAACGCTCCACCCCTGAAACCACAAATAGGTGAGTACACACACACACACACACACACACACACACACACACACACACACACACACACACACACACACACACACACACACACACACACGAGGCACTAAACTTTAGACCAGTATCACTGACGTATAGAGTACGCAAATTCATGGAGAAGATCATCAGGAGGAGAATGGTGGAGCACCTGGAATGGAACAAGCTTATGAACAACACCCAGCACGTATTTATAGAAGGCAAATCTGTGTCACAAACCTACTGGAGTTTTATGAGAAGGTAATGGAAGTAAGGCAAGAGAGAGAGGGGTGGGTAGATTGCATTTTCTTGGACTGCAAGAAGGCCTTTGACACAGTTCCTCACAAGAGATTAGTGCGAAAGCTAGAGGATCAGGCACTTATAACAGGAAGGGCACTGTAATGGATCAGAGAATACCTGACAGGGAGGCAACAAAGAGTCATGGTACGTGATGAGGTATCACAGTAGGTGCCTGTGACGAGCGGGGCCCCACAGGGGTCAGTCCTAGGACCAGTGCTATTTTTGGTATGTGTGAACGACATGATGGAAAGGATAGACTCAGAAGTGTCTTTGTTCGCAGATGATGTGAAGCTAATGAGGAGAATTAAATCAGATGAGGATCAGGCAGGACTACAAAGAGACCTGGACAGGCTGGACACCTGGTCCAGCAACTGGCTTATCGAATTCAACCCCACCAAATGAAAAGTCATGAAGATTGAGGAAAAGCAAAGAAGATCGCAGACAGAGTATAGGCTGGGTGGACAAAGACTGCAAACCTCACTCAAGGAGAAAAATCTTGGGGTGAGCGTAACGTTACACCGAGCACGTCTCCGGAAGCACACATCAACCAGATAACTGCTGCAGCATATGAGCGCCTGGCAAACTTGAGAATAGCGTTCCGATACCTTTGTAAGGAATCGTTCAGAACACTGTACACTGTGTACGCCAGGCCCATACTGGAGTACGCAGCACCAGTTTGGAACCCACACCTGGTCAAGTACCTCAAGAAATTAGAGAAAATACAAAGGTTTGCAATAAGGTTAGTTCTGGAGCTCAGGGGAATGCCCTACGAAGAAAGGTTAAGGGAAATTGGCCTCACGACACTGGAGGACAGGAGGGTCAGAAGAGACATGATAACGACATACAAAATACTGAGTGGAATAGATAAGGTGGACAGAGACAGGATGTTCCAGAGAGGGGCCACAGAAACAAGGGGTCACAATTGGAAGCTGAAGACTCAGTCGAGTCACAGGGATGTTAGGAAGTATTTCTTCAGTCATAGAGTTGTCAGGATGTGGAATAGTCTAGCAACTGATGTAGTGGAGGCAGGAACCATAAATAACTTTAAGACGAGGTATGACAAAGCTCAGGGAGCAGAGAGAGAGAGAGGACCTAGTAGCGACCAGTGAAGAGGCGGGGCCAGGAGCTGAGTCTCGACCCCTGCAACCAAAATTAGGTGAGTACACACATCTCAGCACACACACACACACACACACACACATCATAGCACACACACACATCATAGCACACACACACATCATAGCACACACACACACACACACACACACACACACACACACACACACACACACACACACACACACACACACACACACACACACACACACACACACACACACACACACACACACACACACACACACACACAGGCAGGGATAACAGGGAAGGCACTACAATGGATCATTGAATACTTGTCAGGAAGACAGCAGCGAGTCATGGTACGTGGCGAGGTGTCAGAGAGGGCGCCTGTGACCTTCGGGGTCCCACAGGGGTCAGTCCTAGGACCAGTGCTGTTTCTGGTATTTGTGAACGACATGACGGAAGGAATAGACTCCGAAGTGTCCCTGTTTGCAAATGACGTGAAGTTGATGAGAAGAATTCATTAGATCAAAGACCAGGCAGAACTACAAAGGGATCTGGACAGGCTGCAGACCTGGTCCAGCAAGTGGCTCCTGGAGTTCAATCCCACCAAGTGCAAAGTCATGAAGATTGGGGAAGGGCAAAGAAGACCGCAGATGGAGTACAGTCTAGGGGGCCAGAGACTACAAACCTCACTCAAGGAAAAAGATCTTGGGGTGAGTATAACACCAGGCACATCTGAAGCGCGCATCAACCAAATAACTGCTGCAGCATATGGGCGCCTAGCAAACCTCAGAACAGCATTCCGACATCTTAATAAGGAATCGTTCAGGACCCTGTACACCGTGTACGTTAGGCCCATATTGGAGTATGTGGCACCAGTTTGGAACCCACACCTAGCCAAGCATGTAAAGAAACTAGAGAAAGTGCAAAGGTTTGCAACAAGACTAGTCCCAGAGTTAAGAGGTATGTCATAATTAGAAGAGGTTAAGGGAAATCAACCTGACGACACTGGAGGACAGGAGAGATAGGGGACACATGATAACAACTTACAAAATACCGAGAGGAATTGACAAGGTGGACAGAGACAGGATGTTCCAGAGACTGGACACAGCAACAAGGGGACACAGTTGGAAGCTGAAGACACAGATGAATCACAGGGATGTTAGGAAGTATTTCTTCAGCCACAGAGTAGTCAGGAAGTGGAATAGTTTGGGAAGAGATGTAGTGGAGGCAGGATCCATATATAGCTTTAAGCAGAGGTACGACGAAGCTCATGGTTCAGGGAGAGTGACCTAGTAGCGACCAGTGAAGAGGCGGGGCCAGGAGCTTGGACTCGACCCCTGCAACCTCAACTAGGTGAGTACAACTAGGTGAGTACACACACACACACACACTCGTGGAGGAGTCACGCGGTTTGAGCTCGTGTTTTGATGGTAATTGCTGGGCTGTGCCATAAGGAATAGAGTGTGGGATATAGGTGTGTGCACGCATAAGAGTGCATATAATCACTTAAGCCCCGAAAAAAGGAAATATAAGTGATCACAGAAAAGAAAACAAAGGAAATAGTGGCTGAGTGTTTAGTGGGGGCTGTTGGAAGGGTGAACGGTTGTGTCAGGCCTAAATAGTGTTGCCATAATAACGCAGTGGGGTATTTGAAGAATAAGTGAGACTCAAGACCAGGGAGATAAGAGATATGTATAGATGTGTCAGTAAATACAGTGAGTGAGTGAAAAAATTATAAGAGCTAGAGACTATAGTGCATACAGGAAGTTAGTGGAAAAATTACAGAGAAGCATCAAACTTCTTCAACTTCTGGGACAGGACAGACCCTCAACGTTACTCCACTGCCAGCCGCAACTAATATTCACCTAGTTTGAGTTGCATGGGGTCAATAATACCTGTCTCTAGCTGGAATTGGGGGTCACTCTCCTTGAGCTATCAGAATTAGAATATGCAGCATTCACTGGCATTTAATAGCATTTAGAGGTAGCGGCATATAGGCGAAGCCTAGTGTATTTATTTTTGAACGTAATTTTAAATGCATAAGACAGTACAGTGGGAACCAAGAGATCGGGTACATATACAATACATATGTAGTACATACGTGGGAAATAAGGACTGTTTACGTAAACATATGCACACACACTAGTTGAGAACAGCTCTGCTGTTAGGCACTTGAATAGCTGTAGCACACACACACACACACACACACACACACACACACACACACACACACACACACACACATACACACACATACACACACACACATACACACACACACACACACACACACACACACACATGCACACACACACACACACACACACACACACACACACACACACACACACACACACACACACACATACAGACACACACACACACATATACAGGATTTCACACCTTCCTGAGAAATGACCCTATAACCCTTCCTTTCCCCCCATCTCTCTCCCTCTCCTCTCCTCTCTCTTCCTCTCTCTCTCTCTCTCTCTCTCTCTCTCTCTCTCTCTCTCTCTCTCTCTCTCTCTCTCTCTCTCTCTCTCCCTTTCTCTCATCCTTTCTCTCATCCTCTCTCTCTTCCTCTCTCTCTTCCTCTCTCTCTTCCTCTCACTCTCTCTCTCTTCCTCTCTCTCTCCCTCTCCCTCTCTCTCTTCCTCTCTTCCTCTCTTACTCTCTCTCTTCCTCTTCTTTTCTCTCTCTCTCTCTTCCCTTGTCACTCCCCCCTCTCTCTTACCTTTTCCCTCTTTCTCACTTTCTCCCCCCTTTTCCCTTCTTTTCCCCTCCTTCTAGGCTCCCCTTCTCTCTCTTTCTCCCTCTCTCTCACTCTCTCCCCTTTTTCTTTTTCTCTTTCTCTCTCTCTTTCACTAAAAAAAAAATGGTTGGAACTCACAGGAATCAGGGATCAGATGACAATGGTGCTGGTAGGGAGGAATGCATGGAGGAACAGTGGAAAAGGATAGAGCAAGAATGGGAGAGAATATTAGGAGAGCTTTCTGAAAAAATGGAGAAAGAGCTCTCTGTGAAATGGGAAAAGAGGTTGGAGAAGGAGACGAAGAATTGGGAGGCACAAGTCGAAACAGCAGTAGCCAGGGTCAAGGTCCTAGAATTTGAGGTAAACAGGCTGAAGCAAGTCTCAGGGGTAGTGACCAGAGAAGACACACCATACGGAGCTGAGAGGCTGAACAGGAAGGAAGGAGATATGAATTATGCTAAGGTCATATCAGCCTGCAAAGAAGGGCCAGGGAGTGGAAGGGAAGAGCAGATGGGTGCAGATGGAGAGGGAGATAGGTCGAATGCTGAGGCACAACCATGCTACCAAGAGCCACTGGAAAAATCAAGGGAGAAAATGACCACATACAGACAGGAACCAGAGTCACAGAGGGAGAGGCAATGGGAGGAGGAAAGGGCAAAATCAGTGATTATCCATGGGCTTCGGGAGAGAGAAGAAAGGACACACACTGAAAGACGGCAGGAAGAAAGAAAGGAGATTGAGAAAATCATCACGGAAATAGGGGGAGAAGACATGGATGAGATTGTAAATTTTCAGAGAATAGGGGGGTACTTGAAGGGGAGAAACCGACCGATCAAGCTGATTCTCAGGACAGAAACAGTGCGGAACAGGATCCTCCAAGAGAAACCACGGTTGAAAAGCTCGGAAGAGTACAAGAAGGTGTTCCTAGACAGAAACAGAACACAAACAGAGAGACAGCAGCTGAGGGAGAGGACAAAAAAGCGAAAGGAGCTAGGAAAGGAGACAAGGGTGGAACCAGCAGAGGTCAGTCAGAGCAGAACAGAGCAGCAAGGGCAAGTGCACACACAACTATCCTCAGAACCCCACAACCTATCACACCATCCCAACACCTAATACAATCCATACCCACAGCTTCCACCCAACCCCCAACCATAGAATCCCACAGTATGCTACCAGGTCTCCCACCCCCACAGGCCCCCCAAACCACAGTGTTGGAAAGGAAACTGAAGGTATGGTACACAAACGCTGATGGAAAAACAAACAAGTGGGAGGAGTGGCACGAAAGAGTCAAAGAGGCATCACCAGACATCATAGCGATCACAGAAACCATGCTTACAGGTATGATAACAGATGCCATCTTTCCAGCGGGATACCAGATCCTGAGAAAAGACAGAAGGAACAGGGGGGGGTGGAGGAGTGGCATTGCTGATCAAACACAGATGGAATTTTGATGAGCTGGAGAGAGGAGACAGCGGAGAAGAAAGTGATTACATAGCGGGAACGCTTCACTCTGGTGGTCCCAAGGTGATAATTGCAGTGATGTATAACCCACCACAGAACAGCAGGAGGCCAAGGCAAGAGTATGACGAGAGCAATAGAGCGATGGTTGACACACTGGCTGCAGTGGCCAGAAGAGCTCATACATGCAGGGCAAAGCTCCTGATCATGGGCGACTTTAACCACAAGGAGATCAAATGGGAGAACTTGGAGCCACATGGGGGCCAAGATACATGGAGGGCTAAGATGATGGAGGTGGTACTGGAAAACTTCATGTACCAACACGTAAGGGACACTACAAGAGAGAGAGGAGAGGATGAGCCAGCAAGACTGGACTTAGTATTCACCTTGAGTAATGCAGATATTGAGGACATCACATATGAAAGACCCCTTGGGGCCAGCGATCATGTGGTTTTGAGCTTCGAATACACAGTAGAGCTACAAGTGGAGGGGGAAGCAGGAAGGCCAGGACAAATGAAACCAAACTACAGGAAAGGGGACTACACAGGAATGAGGAACTTCCTGAATGAGGTTCAATGGGACAGAGAACTGGCAGGGAAGCCAGTTAATGAGATGATGGAATATGTAGCAACAATGTGCAAGGAGGCTGAGGAGAGGTTTGTACCCAAGGGTAACAGGAATAATGAAAAAGCCAGGATGAGCCCATGGTTCACCCAAAGATGCGAGGAGGCAAAAACCAAGTGTGCTAGGGAATGGACGAAATATAGAAGGCAAACGACCCAGGATAATAAAGAGAGCAGTCGTAGAGCCAGAAACGAATATGCACAGATAAGAAGGGAGGCCCAACGTCAATATGAAAACGACATAGCAGCAAAAGCCAAATCTGACCCGAAGCTGCTATACAGCCACATCAGGAAGAAAACAACCGTCAAGGATCAGGTAATCAGGCTAAGGAAGGAAGGAGGAGAGACAACAAGAAATGACCGTGAAGTATGGGACGAACTCAACAAGAGATTCAAAGAAGTGTTCACAGAGGAGACAGAAGGGGCTCCAGAAAGACGAAGAGGTGGGGTACACCACCATGTGCTGGACACAGTACACACAACCGAGGAAGAAGTGAAGAGGCTTCTGAGTGAGCTAGATACCTCAAAGGCAATGGGGCCAGTTAACATCTCTCCATGGGTCCTGAGAGAGGGAGCAGAGGCGCTATATGTACCCCTAACAACAATATTCAATACATCTATCGAAACAGGGAGATTGCCTGAGGCATGGAAGACAGCAAATGTGGTCCCAATCTTTAAAAAAGGAGACAGACATGAAGCACTAAACTACAGACCAGTGTCACTGACATGTATATCATGCAAAATCATGGAAAAGATTGTCAGGAGAAGAATGGTGGAACATCTAGAAAGGAATGATCTCATCACCAGTAGCCAACATGGTTTCAGAGACGGGAAATCCTGTGTCACAAACCTACTGGAGTTCCATGACATGGTGACAGCAGTAAGACAAGAGAGAGAGGGGTGGGTGGATTGCATTTTCTTGGACTGCAAGAAGGCGTTTGACACAGTACCACACAAGAGATTAGTGCAAAAACTGGAGGACCAAGCAGGGATAACAGGGAAGGCACTGCAATGGATCAGGGAATACTTGTCAGGAAGACAGCAGCGAGTAATGGTACGTGGCGAGGTGTCAGAGTGGGCACCTGTGACCAGCGGGGTCTCACAGGGGTCAGTCCTAGGACCAGTGCTGTTTCTGGTATTTGTGAACGACATGACGGAAGGAATAAACTCCGAGGTGTCCCTGTTTGCAGATGACGTGAAGTTGATGAGAAGAGTTCATTCGATCGAAGACCAGGCAGAAATACAAAGGGATCTGGACAGGCTGCAGACCTGGTCCAGCAACTGGCTCCTGGAGTTCAATCCCACAAAGTGCAAAGTCATGAGGATTGGGGAAGGGCAAAGAAGACCGCAGACGGAGTACATTCTAGGGGGCCAGAGACTACAAACATCACTCAAGGAAAAAGATCTTGGGGTGAGTATAACACCAGGCACATCTTCTGAAGCGCACATCAACCAAATAACTGCTGCAGCATATGGGCGCCTGGCAAACCTCAGAACAGCATTCCGACATCTTAATAAGGAGTCGTTCAGGACCCTGTACACCGGGTACGTTAGGCCCATATTGGAGTATGCGGCACCAGTTTGGAACCCACACCTAGCCAAGCATGTAAAGAAACTAGATAAAGTGCAAAGGTTTGCCACAAGACTAGTCCCAGAGCTAAGAGGTATGTCCTACGAGGAGAGGTTAAGGGAAATCAACCTGACGACACTGGAGGACAGGAGAGATAGGGGGGACATGATAACGACTTACAAAATACTGAGAGGAATTGACAAGGTGGACAAAGACAGGATGTTCCAGAGACTGGACACAGCAACACGGGGACACAGTTGGAAGCTGAAGACACAGATGAATCACAGGGATGTTAGGAAGTATTTCTTCAGCCACAGAGTAGTCAGGAAGTGGAATAGTTTGGGAAGAGATGTAGTGGAGGCAGGATCCATATATAGCTTTAAGCAGAGGTACGACGAAGCTCATGGTTCAGGGAGAGTGACCTAGTAGCGACCAGTGAAGAGGCGGGGCCAGGAGCTTGGAATCGACCCCTGCAACCTCAACTAGGTGAGTACAATTAGGTGAGTACACACACACACACACATCATAGCACACACATACACACACACACACACACATCATAGCACACACACACACACACACACACATCATAGCACACACACACACACACACACATCATAGCACACACACACACTCACACACACACACACACATCATAGCACACACACACACACAACATAGCGCACACACACACACACATCATAGCACACACACACACACACATCATAGCACACACATCATAGCACACACACACACACATCATAGCACACACACACACACACATCATAGCACACACACACACACATCATAACACACACATCATAGCACACACACACACACACATCATAGCACACACACACACACATCATAGCACACACACACACACACATCATAGCACACACACACACACACATCATAGCACACACACACACATCATAGCACACACATCATAGCACACACACACACACATCATAACACACACATCATAGCACACACACACACACACATCATAGCACACACACACACATCATAGCACACACACACACAACATCACACACACATCATAGCACACACACACACACACACATCATATCACACACACACACACACATCATAGCACACACACACACATCATAGCACACACACACACATCATAACACACACATCATAGCACACACACACACACACACATCATAGCACACACACACACACACATCATAGCACACACACACACACACATCATAGCATACACACACACATCATAGCACACACACACACACACATCATAGCACACACACACACACACATCATAGCACACACACACACACATCATAGCACACACACACACACACATCATAGCACACACACACACACATCATAGCACACACACACACACACACACATCATAGCATACACACACACACACATCATAGCACACACATACACACACACACACACATCATAGCACACACACACACACATCATAGCACACACACACACATCATAGCACACACACACACACACATCATAGCACACACACACACACATCATAGCACACACACACACACACATCATAGCATACACACACACATCATAGCACACACACACACACATCATAGCACACACACACACACACATCATAGCACACACACACACACACACACACACACACACATCATAGCACACACACACACATCACAGTACACACACACACACACACACACACAACACACAACACACACACATCATAGCACACACACACACACATCATAGCACACACACACACACACATCATAGCACACACATACACACATCATAGCACACACACACACACACATCATAGCATACACACACACATCACAGTACACACACACACACACATCATAGCACACACACACACACACACACACACACACACACACATCATAGCACACACACACACATCACAGCACACACACACACACATCATAGCACACACACACACACATCATAGCACACACACACACACACATCATACCACACACACACACACATCATAGCACACACACACATCATAGCACACACACATACACATCATAACACACACATCATAGCACACACACACACACACATCATAGCACACACACACACACATCATAGAACACACACACACACACATCATAGCACACACACACACACATCATAGCACACACACACACACACATCATAGCACACACACATACACATCATAACACACACATCATAGCACACACACACACACACATCATAGCACACACACATACACATCATAACACACACATCATAGCACACACACATACACATCATAACACACACATCATAGCACACACACACACACACACATCATAGCACACACACATACACATCATAACACACACATCATAGCACACACACATACACATCATAACACACACATCATAGCACACACACACACACACATCATAGCACACACACATACACATCATAACACACACATCATAGCACACACACACACACACATCATAGCACACACACATACACATCATAACACACACATCATAGCACAAACACATACACATCATAACACACACATCATAGCACACACACATACACATCATAACACACACATCATAGCACACACACATACACATCATAACACACACATCATAGCACACACACATACACATCATAACACACACATCATAGCACACACACACACACACATCATAGCACACACACATACACATCATAACACACACATCATAGCACACACACACACACACATCATAGCACACACACACACACACACATCATAGCACACACACACACACACATCATAGCACACACACACACACATCATAGCACACACATCATAGCACACACACATACACATCATAACACACACATCATAGCACACACACACACACAACATAGCACACACACACACACACATCATAGCACACACACACACACACATCATAGCACACACACACACACACATCATAGCATACACACACACATCATAGCACACACACACACACACATCATAGCACACACACACACACATCATAGCATACACACACACATCATAGCACACACACACACACATCATAGCACACACACACACACACACATCATAGCACACACACACACACCTCATAGCACACACATCATAGCACACACACACACACATCATAGCACACACATCATAGCACACACACATACACATCATAACACACACATCATAGCACACACACACACACATCATAGCACACACACACACATCATAGCACACACACACACACATCATAGCACACACACACACACATCATAGCACACACATCATAGCACACACACATACACATCATAACACACACACACACACATCATAGCACACACACACACACATCATAGCACACACATCATAGCACACACACACACACATCATAACACACACACACACATCATAACACACACACACACACACACACACACACACACACACACACACACACACACATAGCACACACACACACACATCATAGCACACACACACACACATCATAGCACACACATCATAGCACACACACACACACATCATAGCATACACACACACATCATAGCACACACACACACACACATCATAGCACACACACACACACACATCATAGCACACACACACACACATCATAGCACACACATCATAGCACACACACACACATCATAACACACACACACATCATAACACACACACACACACACACACACACACACACACACACACACACACACACACACATAGCACACACACACACACATCATAGCACACACACACACACATCATAGCACACACACACACACACACACACACACACACACACACACACACACACACACACATCACAGCACACACACATCATAGCACACACACACACACACACACATCACAGCACACACACACACATCATAGCACACACACACACACACACACATCATAGCACACACACACACACATCATAGCACACACACACACACACATCATAGCACACACACACATCATAGCACACACACACACATCATAGCACACACACACACATCACAGTACACACATCACAGCACACACACACATCACAGCACACACACACACACACACATCATAGCACACACACACACACATCACAGCACACACACACATACACATCATAGCACACACACACACACATCACAGCACACACACACATACACATCATAGCACACACACACACACATCATAGCACACACACACATCATAGCACACACACACACATCATAGCACACACACACATCATAGCACACACACACATCATAGCACACACACACATCATAGCACACACACACACATCATAGCACACACACACATCATAGCACACACACACACATCATAGCACACACACACATCAAAGCACACACACACACAACATAGCACACACACACATCATATCACACACACACCCATCATAGCACACACACACATCATAGCACACACACATCATAGCACACACACAACACACACATCATAGCACACACACATCACAACACACACATCATAGCACACACACATCACAACACACACATCATAGCACACACACACATCATAGCACACACACATCACAACACACACATCATAGCACACACACATCACAACACACACATCATAGCACACACACACATCATAGCACACACACATCACAACACACACATCATAGCACACACACATCACAACACACACATCATAGCACACACACATCACAACACACACATCATAGCACACACACATCACAACACACACATCACAGCACACACACACACACACACATCATAGCACACACACACACTACATCACTGATAAAGATCACTCTCCCACATACACAAGTTGGACTGGAACTCTGTGAAGAAGTTTACGTGTTTTATAATGCCGCTATACATGTTGCAGAGAGCAATTATCACGTTACCGCATTGCAAATGTTGCTATCTTGTCATCATGCAATGGTAGCACCCTTAGTATTATTATTATTACTATTATTGTTATCATTATTATTGTTATTATCATTATTATTATGTTACTGTTTGCTCTTATTATTATTGTCATTATTATTTTGCGATATTTATTATTATTATTATTATTGTTAATATTATTATTATTACTATTATTATTATTTTTATTATTTTGCTGTTATTATTTATTATTACTATTATTTTCATTTTTATTGTATTATTATTATTATTATTATTATTATTATTATTATTATTATTATTATTATTATTATTATTATTTTGTTATTGTTGTTGGTATAGTGTATGTGAGTGAGAACTATTATCTCCCCATCCTAGTACCTCCCCATCCTGGTAACTTCCCATCCTGGTCCCTCCCCGTCCTGGTACCTTCCCATACTGGTACCTTCCCTATCCTAGCAGATCCCATATCGTGGTACTTCCCTATCCTAGCAGATCTCCCATCCTGGTACCTCCCCATCCAAGCAGATCCATCCTCCTGGTACCTCCCCGTCCTAGTACCCCCATTCCCGTAAATCCCTATTGTAGTACGCCATTCTGGTACTTTCCAGGCCTATCAGATTCCCATCTTAGTACCTTTATCCTGGTACCTTCCCATTCTGGTAGCACCACATCCTAGTACCTTTCTCTGGTACCTTCCCATCCCAATATCCCCATCCTAGCACCTCCTTATCCTGGAAGATCTCCATACTAGTACCCCATCCTTGTACCTCCCCATCCTGGTACCTCACCTGGTACATTCTCATCCTGGTACCCCAATCCTGTTACTTTCCCATCCTGGTACCCCCATCCTTGTGCCTTCCAATCATGGTACCTCTCTATCCTGGTACCTCCCCATCCTGGTACCACCTCCTACGTGGAGTCTACCTGGAGGGCATTCCGGGAATCAACATCCCAGTGGCCCGGTCCACGACCAGGCCTCCCGGTGGATCAGGGCCTGATCAACGAGGCTTTTACTGCTGGCCGCACGTAGTCCAACGTACGAACCACAGCCAGGCACCGACTTTAGGTATCTGTCCATCTCCCATTTGAAGACAACCAGGGGTCTGTTAGTAATGCCCCTTATGGCTAGTGGGAGGCTGTTGAACAATCTTGGGCCCCGGACGCTTATTGTGTTTTCTCTTAGTGTACCAGTGGCGCCCCTACTTTTCACTGGGGGTATGTTACATCGCTTGCCAAGTCTTTTGCTTTCGTAGGGAGTGATTTCTGTGTGCAGATTAGAAACCAGTCCCTCCAGAATCTTCCAGGTGTAGATTATGATATATCTCTCTCGCCTGCGCTCCAGTGAGTACAAGTCAAGTGTTTCCAGGCGTTCCCAGTAGTTAAAGTGTTTGATGGAACTTATACGTGCAGTAAAGGTTCTCTGTACATTCTCTATATCTGCAATTTCACCTGCCTTGAATGAGGATGTTAATGTACAGCAGTATTCCAGCCTAGAAAGAATAAGTGTTTTAAAAAGGATCATCATTGGCTTAGCATCTCTTGTCTTGAATGTCCTTATTATCCATCCTATCAGTTTCCTCGCAGATGTGATCGTGGCATTGTTGTCATCCTTGAAGGTGAGATCCTCAGACATTATCACTCCCAGGTCCCTCACATTATTTCTCCGCTCTATTGTATGATCAGAGTTTGTAATATACTCCGTTTTACTTATTATTTTCTCCAGTTTTCCATAACGGAGTAGTTGGAATTTGTCATATTGTTCTCCGTTGCCCACTGGAAAACTTGGTTTATGTCTTCTTGGAGGTTAACCGCGTACTCAATAGATGACAGTCTCATGCAGATCCTAGTATCGTCTGCAAAGGATGATACGGTGCTGTGGGTTACATCTCTGTCTATGTCTGATATGAGAATAAGGAACAGGACAGGGGCGTGTACTGTGCCTTGTGGAACAGAGCCCTTCACTATGGCAGTTTCCAATTTAACTCTGTTTACCACTACTCTTTGTGTTCGATTGGTTAGAAAGTTGAAGATTCTGGTACTTTTGGTCCTAGTACTCTCATTCAATACCCCCCATCCTAGAAGTTCTCTCTTTGGCAACTCACCACCCTGGAAGTTTCCCTTTGGCACCTCCCTATCCTGGCAGATCCCCCTATGACACCTCCCCATTCTAGCAGATCCCCATCCTAGTACCCCTATCCTGGAAATTCATTCTTTAACCTTCCCATCACCCATTCGTTTCCACCCGCTCATCTCAACAAACTCAAATTATATCCTCAACTCTCAACAAATTGGTGAAATCGAACGCGCATATCCTCCCTGGAAAAACGGGCTGCCGTTCACCTGCCTGCCATCTGAACCACGACCACTGCCCTCTTGTCTCCGCATATCGTCACGTGTCCTACACGCCACGCGACACATGTCCACGTGTCCTACACGCTACGCAATACAAGCATTTCCCGTCGCTGGGCACCACAATGCACGCCGTCCAAAGATCAGTTTGCGGTACCGGTTGAAAAGCAGTGGTTTCCGGCCCAAATACCCGTTTTCTTTAGCCGAGTTCTTATGTTTTTAGTGCTGAGCTTAGATGAGATTGTGATGATGATGATGATGATAATAATAATAATAATAATAATAATAATAATAATAATTATTATTATTATTATTATTATTATTATTATTTTTATTATTATTATTTTATTATTATTAAACTTATTATTTCAGCTGCTTAGATTTATTCCAGCCGAGCCTGGTGTCGTTCCACTCGTGCCTGGAGCCGTTATTACCGTGCCTGCAGTCATTCCAACCGTGTCTGGAATCGTTCTAGCCGCGCCTGGAGCCGTTCCAATCGTGCCTGGAGTCGTTCCAGCGGTGCCTGGAATCATTCCAACCATGTCTGGAATCATTCCAACCGTGTCTGGAGTCGTTCCAGTAGTACACATGGCGCGGTCACTACTCTATTGTCAGTTAATGGCCTCATTGAGGTCACCACTCAGAAGGTTGACCAAGAGACGGCCTGCGCACAACTATTCTCTTT
>NC_091314.1:12250507-12255507 GCF_038502225.1 Cherax quadricarinatus
TGGGTCTACGTGATATGTTTAGACGTGGGTCTACGGTGATATGCTTAGACATGGGTCTACGGTGATATGTTTAGACGTGAGTCTACGGTGATATGTTTAGACGTGGGTCTACGGTGATATATTTAGACGTGAGTCTACGGTGATATGTTTAGACGTGGGTCTACGGTGATATGTTTAGACGTGAGTCTACGGTGATATGTTTAGACGTGGGTCTACGGTGATATGTTTAGACGTGGGTCTACGGTGATATGTTTAGACGTGGGTCTACGGTGATATGTTTAGACGTGAGTCTACGGTGATATGTTTAGACATGTGTCTACGGTGAATTTCAGTAGGCTCTTTTTAACCTACTTCTGTATCGTGTACAAGTACTGTGATTGGTAGCGACAACACTGAGACAGGTGTGCAAGATTAATGCCTGCAGGTGTGCACATACACACCCCATATGCAGAAACGTAGTCCCAATAAACGCTTATTCTACATGTAGTGTCCCTATACCCAAAACTGAGCGAAACGTCTTCACAGTGATGACTACCTCTTCATGTTCAAGCCGGTGTCTGTTCTCTCCTGTTATCGCATCTCTCATTATTTTGAGTTCGATAGCATGCAACACAATGTATATAAATGATGTCGAGGTAGGGCTAAAATCTAAGATAAAATCTGTGGATGCCATAAAATTGGTTCGAATAATGCAGTACCGAGAGCAGATTCAGGAGTACTTGAGAGTAGATGGGCGCTGTGGCTGGACACGTGGTGACAAGTGCTGACAAGCCCACTGTAATGCATTTTGACTATAACAACCTTAGAAACGAATAGGAAATGATGTATAATATATATATATATATATATATATATATATATATATATATATATATATATATATATATATTAAGCTGGTCCTAGGGTGGTTACTTTATCTGTTTTAAATAATATAAATGCCCTTACACTAGGCAGGTCGTTTACCATTAGAAGCCAGGACTTTTATTTACGTTACGCAGTAAAGAGCGTAACAGTAACAAAGTACCAGTAACGTGTGAAGACAGGGGCCTTTGGAATAATCAACAACGACTTCAGAGGTACCAGACAATACATATTTACGAGAAGAAAGACTTAGCCAGAGACTTCCAGCATAGAACACAAGGTACCATACCGACTCTATAAAGACCGCGTCTTGAATGTGCCGTCCTGTTTTGGTTTCCAGGCTGCGTAAAAGACAAAGATATTCCGGAAAGAGCACAGGAAAGAGCAAGCAACCTTGTAGCAACGCCCAGAAACACCCAATATAAAGAAACATCAAGACAGGTAACCTGTCCTCTCTTACGAAACGGAAACCACAAGAAGATCTCCTTCAAATTCTTAATATATGAAAAGGTCTGGATACACGAAGAACTATTTCAAGCACAAACTGAGTGAGCCAGTAACTAAAAATAATGAAAAGAAACTTCAAGTCAGGAGATGAAACACAAACTAGAGTATTTTTTTTTTTTGGGGGGGGGGGGCAGGAGAGGAGGGGGTCAAACAGAATTATCTCAGAACGTAGCATACTACATTTCTGAAGTTGTAAGCGTGAATACGATATAGTTATCTGAGGACCAGTTGGAGAGACATTTGGTAAAAATAGGATTTTACTAGATATTACGTTGGGGCAAACTGAAATCAACGGATTCCTCATGTCTGTTCATTATTCAACAACTAGATCAAGGGGTTCAGTTGACAACGACCCGATCAAGTTAATAACAACAATGGTGGAAGAAGTGGAGTTAGTGGAAGAAGCAGAGGTAGGAACAACGACTCACTGATTCATACACTTCACACTTGTTTTTGTAGCATCCTTTCTGCACTGTTTTTTCCCCTAGGGAGTTTGAAATTGCTGCCTCTTGTTACTGTCGAGGATATTCAGAAGTCATCATCCACTGTTGTAATTTTTAAGATCTTAAATCGAGTTATCCTGTCTCCCCTTATCAAACGTGATAATTTTCACACCTCTGCCATTCTTCGCATACGTTATTTCACCGTTACCACCACCACCACCACCACCATTACCACCACCACCACCATTACCACCACCACTACCACCACCACCATCACCACCACCACCATTACCACCACCATCACCACCACCTTCACCGCCATCCCCACCACCACCCCCACCACCACACACCACCCCCACCATCACCACCACCACCACCACCACCATCACTACCACCACCACCATCACTACCACCATCACCACCACTACCACCATCACGACCATCACCACCACCATCACTACCATTATCACCACCCCCACCACCACCACCACCATCACTACCACCACCCCCACCACCACACACCACCACCACCACCACCACCATCACTACCACCACTACCACGACCATCACCACCACACCACAGCTTCTCGCCCCCAACACCCCACACCACCAGGGTGATGGAAGGTACAGCTGGCGAGTGTTGTGGTGTTAACCCTCCGACTTTTACTTATCCTTTACGATAGCACACGGACCATAGCACCTTCCCCCGGCCACACCAACTCACCTCACCGTCGTTAACCGTGAGGCTAGGTGATTAACGAACCTGGTTATTCGTCGTTAAGACAGGGAGAGCTGGCATTGTTAACGTGTATCCCAACCTTCCCCTCCTACCTCCCCCGCCCCTCTACCTCTCTCTCTCTCTCTCCCATGATGCTCTTGTTTTTAATACTATTTCTGATGCTGCTATGATGTGATGAACCTGTTACAGTACTCTCTACTGTTTCTTCCTTCTTAAACTAACTTTCTAGAAGAAACACAAATCTTACTTATAAGTAAACAGTGTGTGTGTGTGTGTGTGTGTGTGTGTGTGTGTGTGTGTGTGTGTGTGTGTGTGTGTGTGTACTTTACAATATGTCTGCTCTGAGTGGTGATACAGAAGTAACAGAGAGAGAAAAAAAAATAACACACCACTTAGTAAAGGTTGGCTTTATCAGTAAACACCAGGAGTGTTGAGGCAGACAAGGTAGGGTGAGTGGACCGCATATTCCTGACTTCCGGAAGGGCTTTGACATGGCACTCCACAAAGTGTACAAACTGTAAATTATGCGAGAAATTCATTATGGAATAAAAGATGCTACTAACTGCACAGCTGTAAGCATTGACAGGTTAATGCCACCATGCACACACACATTCACAGATGTACAAAACAATTCATATGTACACGCACACACAAACACTCTTTCACGCGCACACACACACGCGCGCGCACACACACACACACACACACACACACACACACACACACGCACACACACGCACACGCACACACACACGCACACACACACGCACACACACACAGTTCCTCACAAGAGATTAGTGCAGAAGCTAGAGGATCAGGCGCGTATAACAAGAAGGGAACTGAAATGGATCAGAGAATACCTGACAGGGAGGCAACAACGAGTCATGGTACGTAACGAGGTGTCAGAGTGGGCGCCTGTGATGAGCGGGGTCCCACAGGGGTCAGTCCTAGTAGCAGTGCTATATTTGGTATATGTGAATGACATGATGGAAGGGATAGACTCAGAAGTGTCTCTGTTCGCAGATGATGTGAAGCTAATGAGGAGAATTAAATCAGATGAGGATCAGGCAGGACTACAAAGAGACCTGGACAGGCTACATGCCTGAACCAGCAACTGGCTCCTCGACTTTAACCCCGCCATATGTAAAGTCATGAAGATCGGGGAAGGGCAAAGAAGACCGCAGAAAGAATACAGGCTAGGTGGCCAAAGACAGCAAACCTCATTCAGGGAAAAAGATCTTGAGGTGAATATAACACCGAGCATGTCTCCGGAAGCACAGATCAACCAGATAACTGCTGCAGTATATGGGCGTTTGACAAATCTGAGAATAGCGTTCCGATACCTTAGTAAAGAATCGTTGAAGACTCTGTACATCTTGTACGTCAGGCCCATACTGGGGTATGCAGCACTAGTTTGGAGTCCACATCTGGTCAAGCACGTCAAGAAATTAGAGAAAGCGCAAAGGTTTGTCCAAAGGCTAGTTCCAGAACTTAGGAAAATGTTCTAGGAAGAAAGATTATGGGAAATTAGCCTGACGACACTGGAGGACAGAAAGGTTAGGGGAGACATGATAACGACATACAAAATTCTGCGAGGAATAAAAAGGTGGACGGAGACATGATTTTCCAGAAATGGGACATAAAAACAAAGGGCCATAATTGGAAGTTGAGGACTCAGATGAGTCAAAGGAGATTTTACGAAGTATATTTCTTTAGTCATAGAGTTGTCAGGAAGTGGAATAGTCTGGCAGGAGAGGTAGTGGAGGCAGGAACCATACATGGTTTTAAGACGAGGTATAATAACTACATTTTTTTTGTTAGTTTTATTTTATTACCAATCATTTAGCTTCATTGGTATTTGGTTAGTGAATTAAAATAACCACAAGCAATTATAAATGAAATACTATACAGCAAGAAACCCGATCTTACGTTCAAATTCTCATTAACAGAGTATGATACAATAATTTCAATTAATAATCTACTAATCTCACCCTTTAACTCTTTTAGAAAGGTCTAGGGTAACGAAATAGTTATCTTTCATAAGTGACATGAATTACCAGACTTCAGGAAACTAATGGCAAAGGCAAGACAATAGACTTGGTATAAAGTTTTAGTTTAAGCTAGGAGCTTTGTGTTGAAGACCCGTACCGAGTCAGAGCTAGGAGCTGACTGACTCACTCAACTACTTCATAGTATGACTTCAGCTCGGCCAGAAGGCGACGCGTGGCGTCAATTCTAGAACCACCAATTGGTCACTACAGTAGTGGTTACACATTCGTAATACCTAACCTAATAATAATATAATATAATACAATATAATACAATGAGAGTACTTTTGATGATTCATACTGTACCCGATAATAATATATAGTCGAACCTGCTTTATCTAGCTAGTAATAGAGTGGTTCGCGATATATTATTACAGAACTTATTTTAACCAGGCCTTTTAT
>NC_091314.1:12270507-12280507 GCF_038502225.1 Cherax quadricarinatus
TTACTATCATCGTCACTGTTCACGTTCCCTTTCACTGTTCTCGTCACTTCTCGTTCAAAGTCACTATCATCGTCACCTTCCTCGTCTCTGTCCTCATCACTATCATTGTCACTGTCACTGCCCTCGTCACTGTCCTCATCACTGTCCTTGTCACTGCCCTCGTCACTGTCTTCATCACTGTCCTTGTCACTGTCCTCGTCATTGTCCTTGTCACTGTCCTTGTCACTGTCCTTGTCACTGTCCTCATCACTGTCCTTGTCACTGTCCTTGTCACTGTCCTTGTCACTGTCCTCGTCACTGTCCTTGTCACTGTCCTTGTCACTGTCGTTGTCACTGTCCTCGTCACTGTCCTTGTCACTGTCCTTGTCACTGTTCTCGTCACTGTCCTTGTCACTGTCCTTGTCACTGTCCTTGTCACTGTCCTTGTCACTGTCCTTGTCACTGTCCTTGTCACTGTCCTTGTCACTGTCCTCGTCACTGTCCTTGTCACTGTCCTTGTCACTGTTCTCGTCACTGTCCTTGTCACTGTCCTTGTCACTGTCCTCGTCACTGTCCTTGTCACTGTCCTTGTCACTGTCCTTGTCACTGTCCTCGTCACTGTCCTTGTCACTGTCCTTGTCACTGTCCTTGTCACTGTTCTCGTCACTGTCCTTGTCACTGTCCTTGTCACTGTCCTTGTCACTGTCCTTGTCACTGTCCTTGTCACTGTTCTCGTCACTGTCCTTGTCACTGTCCTTGTCACTGTCCTTGTCACTGTCCTTGTCACTGTCCTTGTCACTGTCCTTGTCACTGTCCTTGTCACTGTCCTCGTCACTACCTCTTAACCCTTCCGCTCTCCTTAATCTATTTATTATTGCTAATTAGCCCTTCCTTTCCTTCACTCTTTCCTCCGTTTCACTGCCCCTTTCTGCCTCTACACCGCCCCTTACTGCCACTACACCGCCCCTTTCTGCCACTACACCGCCCCTTACTGCCACTACTCCGCCCCTTTCTGCCTCTACACCGCCACTTTCTGCCTCTACACCGCCCCTTACTGCCACTACACCGCCCCTTTCTGCCACTACACCGCCACTTTCTGCCTCTACACCGGCCCTTTCTGCCACTACACCGCCCCTTTCTGCCTCTACACCGCCCCTTTCTGCCACTACATCGCCCCTTTCTGCCTCTACACCGCCCCTTTCTGCCACTACACCGCCAATTTCTGCCTCTACACCCTCCTTTCTGCCTCTACACCGCCACTTTCTGCCTCTACACGGCTCCTTTCTACCTCTACACTGCTCCTTTCTGCCTCTACACCGCCCCTTTCTATCTCTACATCGCCACTTTCTGCCTCTACACCGCCCCTTACTGCCACTACACCGCCCCTTTCTGCCTCTACACCGCTCCTTTCTGCCTCTACACCGCCACTTTCTGCCTCTACACCGCTCCTTTCTGCCTCTACACCGCCACTTTCTACCTCTACACTGCTCCTTTCTGCCTCTACACCGCCCCTTTCTATCTCTACATCGCCACTTTCTGCCTCTACACCGCCCCTTACTGCCACTACACCGCCACTTTCTGCCTCTACACGGCTCCTTTCTACCTCTACACTGCTCCTTTCTGCCTCTACACCGCCCCTTTCTATCTCTACATCGCCACTTTCTGCCTCTACACCGCCCCTTACTGCCACTACACCGCCCCTTTCTGCCTCTACACCGCCACTTTCTGCCTCTTCACCTCCCCTTACTGCCACTACACCGCCACTTTCTGTCTCTACACCGCCACTTCCTGCCTCTTCACCGCCCCTTTCCGCTCCTTCATCGCCTCTTCCTACCTCTACACCTCCCCTTATTGCCTCTACACTTCCCCTTTTTGCCTCTTCACCGCCCATTTTTGCAGCAGTACAGCCTCTTTCTGCCTCTACACCGCCACTTTTTGCCTCTACACAGTCCCTTTCTGCCTCTACACAGTCCCTTTCTGCTTCTAATCTGCCCTTTTCTGTCTCTACACTGCTCCTTTGGGCTTTTACACCGCCTCTTTCTGCTTGCACACCGCCCTTTCTGCTTCTACACTGGCCCTTTCTGCCTTTACGCTGCCTCTTTCTGCTTCTACACTGCCATTTCTACCCCTAAACCGCCCCTTTGCTCTGTCTTTTTCTTCTTGCACCTCTTCTTTATCTCCTCCACCTCTTCCTCTTCCTCCACCACAACTGCTACTGTTTTGATTTTGCTCCACTTATTCCTCATCTTCTTCCTCCTCTTCTTCCTCCACCTTCTCCTCTTCCTCCTCCTCCTCCAAATGCAGCTGCTTCTCCTTCTCTTCATCCCCTCCTCATGTTTAATTCTCCGCAACCTTCCATTTATTAGGGGGGGAGGGGAAGGAGGGTGGGGAGGGAGAAGAGGGAGGAAGGAAGAGAAGGAGGAGGTAAAGGTAGGGAGGTAGTGGGAGTTCAGAGAGGGAGGTTGGATGGGAGGGAAGGAGGGTGGAAGGGAGGAAGAGAGGGTGGGAGGGTGGGTGGGAGGGAGGGAGAGTGGGAGGGAGCAATCATCAGCCTTCTAGACATGAATCATTCACGACATCAGTATCATACCTCAACGATTGTCACTGCAGAGAGAAACAATGTGTTATCACTGATTAAAGAACGTGTTATTACTGAGGAACAAAAACCAATGTGTTATCTTCGAGGTTTCCTTCCCACCAGAGTAAGATATTAGCCAGCAGGTGATGTGACTCACTCATCTGTTGGCTGGGTGGAACCACCAGTTAGGTTAAACCTTACGGATGTCTTGTTGGAGATGTACTCTTCTTGGTGCAGACATACCCTTCTTGGTGTAGACATAACCTTCTTGGTGTAGACATACTCTTCTTGGTGTAGACATACCCTTCTTGGTGTAGACATACCCTTCTTGGTGTAGACATACTCTTCTTGGTGCAGACATACCCTTCTTGGTGTAGACATACTCTTCTTGGTGCAGACATACCCTTCTTGGTGCAGACATACCCTTCTTGGTGCAGACATACCCTTCTTGGTGTAGACATACCCTTCTTGGTGTAGACATACCCTTCTTGGTGCAGACATACCCTTCTTGGTGTAGACATACGCTTCTTGGTGTAGACATACCCTTCTTGGTGTAGACATACCCTTCTTGGTGCAGACATACCCTTCTTGGTGTAGACATACCCTTCTTGGTGTAGACATACCCTTCTTGGTGCAGACATACCCTTCTTGGTGTAGACATACTCTTCTTGGTGTAGACACACTCTTCTTGGTGCAGACATACCCTTCTTGGTGTAGACATACCCTTCTTGGTGCAGACATACCCTTCTTGGTGCAGACATACTCTTCTTGGTGCAAACATACCCTTCTTGGTGTAGACATACGCTTCTTGGCGTAGACATACCCTTCTTGGTGTAGACATACCCTTCTTGGTGTAGACATACCCTTCTTGGTGTAGACATACCCTTCTTGGTGTAGACATACGCTTCTTGGCGTAGACATACCCTTCTTGGTGTAGACATACCCTTCTTGGTGTAGACATACCCTTCTTGGTGTAGACATACCCTTCTTGGTGTAGACATACGCTTCTTGGCGTAGACATACCCTTCTTGGTGCAGACATACCCTTCTTGGTGTAGACATACCCTTCTTGGTGTAGACATACCCTTCTTGGTGTAGACATACGCTTCTTGGCGTAGACATACCCTTCTTGGTGTAGACATACGCTTCTTGGCGTAGACATACCCTTCTTGGTGTAGACATACGCTTCTTGGTGTAGACATACCCTTCTTGGTGTAGACATACGCTTCTTGGCGTAGACATACCCTTCTTGGTGTAGACATACGCTTCTTGGCGTAGACATACCCTTCTTGGTGCAGACATACCCTTCTTGGTGTAGACATACCCTTCTTGGTGTAGACATACCCTTCTTGGTGTAGACATACCCTTCTTGGTGTAGACATACGCTTCTTGGCGTAGACATACCCTTCTTGGTGCAGACATACCCTTCTTGGTGTAGACATACCCTTCTTGGTGTAGACATACCCTTCTTGGTGTAGACATACGCTTCTTGGCGTAGACATACCCTTCTTGGTGTAGACATACGCTTCTTGGCGTAGACATACCCTTCTTGGTGTAGACATACGCTTCTTGGCGTAGACATACCCTTCTTGGTGTAGACATACGCTTCTTGGTGTAGACATACCCTTCTTGGTGTAGACATACGCTTCTTGGCGTAGACATACCCTTCTTGGTGTAGACATACGCTTCTTGGCGTAGACATACCCTTCTTGGTGCAGACATACCCTTCTTGGTGTAGACATACCCTTCTTGGTGTAGACATACCCTTCTTGGTGTAGACATACCCTTCTTGGTGTAGACATACCCTTCTTGGTGTAGACATACTCTTCTTGGTGTAGACATACCCTTCTTGGTGTAGACATACTCTTCTTGGTGCAGACATACCCTTCTTGGTGTAGACATACTCTTCTTGGTGCAGACATACCCTTCTTGGTGCAGACATACCCTTCTTGGTGTAGACATACCCTTCTTGGTGTAGACATACTCTTCTTGGTGTAGACATACCCTTCTTGGTGTAGACATACCCTTCTTGGTGTAGACATACTCTTCTTGGTGCAGACATACCCTTCTTGGTGTAGACATACTCTTCTTGGTGCAGACATACCCTTCTTGGTGTAGACATACTCTTCTTGGTGTAGACATACCCTTCTTGGTGTAGACATACCCTTCTTGGTGTAGACATACTCTTCTTGGTGTAGACATACTCTTCTTGGTGCAGACATACCCTTCTTGGTGCAGACATACCCTTCTTGGTGTAGACATACCCTTCTTGGTGTAGACATACTCTTCTTGGTGCAGACATACCCTTCTTGGTGCAGACATACCCTTCTTGGTGTAGACATACCCTTCTTGGTGTAGACATACTCTTCTTGGTGCAGACATACCCTTCTTGGTGTAGACATACTCTTCTTGGTGCAGACATACCCTTCTTGGTGTAGACATACTCTTCTTGGTGTAGACATACCCTTCTTGGTGTAGACATACCCTTCTTGGTGTAGACATACTCTTCTTGGTGTAGACATACTCTTCTTGGTGCAGACATACCCTTCTTGGTGTAGACATACTCTTCTTGGTGCAGACATACCCGTCTTGGTGTAGACATACTCTTCTTGGTGTAGACATACTCTTCTTGGTGCAGACATACCCTTCTTGGTGTAGACATACCCTTCTTGGTGTAGACATACTCTTCTTGGTGTAGACATACCCTTCTTGGTGTAGACATACTCTTCTTGGTGCAGACATACCCTTCTTGGTGTAGACATACTCTTCTTGGTGCAGACATACCCTTCTTGGTGCAGACATACCCTTCTTGGTGTAGACATACCCTTCTTGGTGTAGACATACTCTTCTTGGTGCAGACATACCCTTCTTGGTGTAGACATACCCTTCTTGGTGTAGACATACTCTTCTTGGTGCAGACATACCCTTCTTGGTGTAGACATACTCTTCTTGGTGCAGACATACCCTTCTTGGTGTAGACATACTCTTCTTGGTGTAGACATACCCTTCTTGGTGTAGACATACCCTTCTTGGTGTAGACATACTCTTCTTGGTGTAGACATACTCTTCTTGGTGCAGACATACCCTTCTTGGTGCAGACATACCCTTCTTGGTGTAGACATACCCTTCTTGGTGTAGACATACTCTTCTTGGTGCAGACATACCCTTCTTGGTGCAGACATACCCTTCTTGGTGTAGACATACCCTTCTTGGTGTAGACATACTCTTCTTGGTGCAGACATACCCTTCTTGGTGTAGACATACTCTTCTTGGTGCAGACATACCCTTCTTGGTGTAGACATACTCTTCTTGGTGTAGACATACCCTTCTTGGTGTAGACATACCCTTCTTGGTGTAGACATACTCTTCTTGGTGTAGACATACTCTTCTTGGTGCAGACATACCCTTCTTGGTGTAGACATACTCTTCTTGGTGCAGACATACCCGTCTTGGTGTAGACATACTCTTCTTGGTGTAGACATACTCTTCTTGGTGCAGACATACCCTTCTTGGTGTAGACATACCCTTCTTGGTGTAGACATACTCTTCTTGGTGTAGACATACTCTTCTTGGTGTAGACATACCTTTCTTGGTGTAGACATACCCTTCTTGGTGTAGACATACTCTTCTTGGTGTAGACATACTCTTCTTGGTGCAGACATACCCTTCTTGGTGTAGACATACTCTTCTTGGTGTAGACATACTCTTCTTGGTGCAGACATACCCTTCTTGGTGTAGACATACTCTTCTTGGTGTAGACATACTCTTCTTGGTGCAGACATACCCTTCTTGGTGTAGACATACTCTTCTTGGTGTAGACATACTCTTCTTGGTGTAGACATACCCTTCTTGCTGTAGACGTACCGTTCTTGTTGTAGACGAACCCTTCATGGTGTAGATGTACCAATCAGTCACTCTCCCACAACACAATTAAAACATACTGCTACAACCCCAATTATGACACTAATGTTAAAATAATAGGTAATTTTAATTAGGTACAGGTACACACAAGTACAATGATCATATATGGTTTAACATATGTGTAAATTACATAGGATAACCCAAGAAAGTCAAAGTCTATATTAGATCTTGCACTGATTATGCTGCGTCACTGTTGATGCCCTTCAGCCATGTTGACTCTCAGTCTACGTCTTACGTCAGGAATGTTTACCCTCATTCTACGTCTTATTCCTCTCTTATGTTCTTATGTCATCAAAACTTGTTCTTTGAGTAACATTGAAAATGGGTTGGGCAAATATTTCTGTTAGTTTGGGTTTGAGTATGAGATGCCTAGTATGGGCTAATAGGCAGTGTTCCTGCTTTCTGATATTCTTAATTTCTCTCCGGCCCTTGAAGGTAATACATAACGAAGCTCTCAGAACTATTCTTGGCTGTCCTAAAACTAGCAAAGTTCTTATTGTGAGGAAGAAGCTTGGTGTTCCTAGTATCAGTAATAAGATTATTGAGATTAACACTGTACTTGGTATTAGAATGTTAATAACAATAAAGTTGACTGAGCTTGACTCTGATTTTTTCTGGTTCTGTGTCATCGCTGAGGGCGTTTGATTCACACAACCTAACAACATGCTCACTGGAGAAGCCAGGTATAGATGCTCAAAACTGAGAAAGGTATTAATGTGTAGTATTTAAGGATTCCATCACACACTGAATTACTCCTTCGTGATAAAATTAATAAATTCGTCAAAGCAAGACCCGGAAGAAACTATAACACATAACTTTGGTATGTCTGTGTCTAGCATTAGGAATAATATTAGGAGAGAAGTAAATAAAAATGCATTTCATAGGAATGCAGTTAGAAACTTGAGTAGATCTGTCACTCACTATGGTAACATGAACGCAGATAAGTACGTTTATGCAACAACTTACAACAGACTGATTGATGTTGTAGTAGCCAGACTTAGCTTGGTTACAGGTACTTCTGGCAATTTGGCAGACACACAGTTGATGATCGAAGTAAATGTATTGTATATAATTAGCCTAATGGCCACTTTCTTGAACACTATGTGCTTAATGGTTCAATTATTGGGGGAATATAGAGGTAGACAGTATAATAACCTACGTGATATGTATTAGTATTGTATTAATAGCGAGAAAATACCAGATATATTAAGCAAATTCTCTAAACTTAATTGCAACAGATCAATCAATATTAAATATAAATCCAGATGTTCTCCTGTTAACCCCTTTTCATGGACACACAAAGAAGGCCTAGTTCCTAGGCCTTCTTTGTGTGTCCATATGCTCTTGCGCTACCCTCCACACAATAGATATGCGGTTCACAAAGCACTAGCCACTTCAGTTGCAAAATGTACAAAATTTTTCCGACACAGGAAGTTTTTCTGTTGCTTGATCTTAAAGACCAAGATCTTAGAAGCCTCCTTTCCACCACTGGAAACCTTGCAGCTGTTCCATGATCTCCGCAGAGAATGACTTTTCCAGCTTTCCTTCCGTCCAGTGGAAGTCTTTGCAGCTGCTATGTGGTGTTTACAAATAAAGGTCTTTTTTCTGTCATTTGTCTCACTGCTGAAAGTCTTACAGCTGCTGGGAAATCTTAAGGACAAGAACTTTCACTCTTAAGTCCCTTCAGCCGAAATCTTACGGCTAGAATAGAAGGGATATTCCAGGCTTAGATCTATCCAGGTCTTGCTGTCACCCACTCCAAGTCTTACAGCTGCTTCAGGGTCTTAAGACCTTTCTTTCCCTACCTCCCATCCCTTCCCCTTCCCCTATCCCTTCCCCTCGCTCATACCTTCCCTTTCTCCCAATCCCTTCCCCAGGAAGCTGAGCTCCAGGAGTGACGGTTCATTATCACCCACGAGTTTACATTAGTGTCTGGTGAGTAAGAGAGGTGGATGAGTGAGGTGAAGATAGAAGAGTCTCAAGAGATGGAGGTGGGTGAATTGTGGAAGAATTTTGGATAATTTTTGTTAAGAAGTTCATCGTAAAAAAAAAGTCTTAGTGGTGGAGTTGGATGAAAAGAAGAAAATTTGGACGGTGAGAGAGGCAAGACGGATGCTGAGGATTATCTCTCTAACTCTCTCTTTTTTTTTTTTACACATGGTTTGACAAGGTTAAGGATCCCTAGCTTTATTGACCAGCTATTTACAGGTTAAGGATTCCTAACTTTATTGGCAAGCTAAGAGCTGTTACCTACATCAGCTCATTTGAAAGCATTTTTATTGTTATGAAACATACAAGTAGGGAACAGGATGAAGTTGGAGCCATCTCTCTCTCTCTCTCATCATTATCAACACAAACAAAAAACAAAAATAATGCAAACACTAAAACAATAAGAGTATCAGCAGCAACAACAGAGACAAAGCTGAAGAAGACGCAGCAATAACAGCAGTAGCAGCAGCAGCAGCAGCAGCAGCAGCAGCAGTAGCAGCAGCAGCAGCTGCTGCTGCTGCGCCAGCTGCTGCGTGGCAGCAGCAAGGCAGCGCGTGCCAACCGCTGCTAGCCGCGGCGACGTGCCGCTTGCTGTGCTGCGCTGCGCGCTGTTGCGGCTGCTGCTTGCCGCGTTGCTGCCGCTGCTGCCGCTGCGGTGCGTTACCGCGCGTTGCCGCGCCGGTTGCTGCGTTGGCCGCTGCCAGCGCGCGTGCGCGTTGCCGGTGTGGCCAGCCAGCAGTGCCGCTGGCATGCAGCGTTGCGGCCGCTGCTGCCGCAGCAGAGCGCGCTGCAGCGCGCGTGGCTGCAGCGCTGCTGCGCTGCCGGCAGCGGCAGCGGCGCTAGCGCGGTGCCAGCGCGTGCTGCCAGCGGTGCGCCCGCCGCTGCTGCTGCCGGCTGCTGCGCCGCTGCGCGCTGCCGCTGCGCCGCAGCCGCGTTGCCGCGGCGCGCCGCTGCTGCCGCCGGCGCAGCTGGCTGCGCGTTTGCAGCAGCAGCTGCTGCTAGCGCTGGCCGTTGCGCAGCTGCAGCCGCTGCTGCTGGCTGCGGCCAGCTGTTAGCTGCTGCTGCGCGCGCAGTTGCCGCGCAGCGTGCTGCCGCTGCGTGCTGCCGTGCCGCGCCGGCTGCAGCTGGCAGCCGCTGCGCGCCGCTGCCGGCGCTGCCGCGCTGCTGCGCAGCGCAGCCTGCTGCTGCGTGCCAGCTGGTGGCCGCCGCCGCCTGCTGCTGCTGCCGCGCTGCCGCCGCCGCGCTGCCAGCAGCGCTTGCTGCCAGCTGCCGCTGCTGCGCGCTGCGCCGCTGGCGTTGCTGCTTGCCGCTTGTTGCCGCTGGCTGCCGCTGTTGCCGTGCTGCGCCTGCTGCGCTGTTGCGCTGCGGTGGCAGCAGCGCCGCCGTGCTGCTGCAGCAGCGCCGCCGTTGCAGCTGCGCGTTAGCAGCAGCGCTAGCGCGGCCGCGTGCAGCCGCCGCTGCTGCCGCGCTTGCGTGCCGCCGCCGCGTTGCTGGCCGCAGCTGCCGGCCGCTTGCCGCTGCTGCTGTGCCGCCA
>NC_091314.1:12285507-12288007 GCF_038502225.1 Cherax quadricarinatus
AGAGAGAGAGAGAGAGAGAGAGAGAGAGAGAGAGAGAGAGAGAGAGAGAGAGAGAGAGAGACTAATAACAGCAAAGTGTTTATCATAGGAAAGACAAGCACCAGTCACATTATGAAGGAGCAATTTCGAGGGAACAGGAAATAGGGGAGGAGGGGAACGGAAGAGTTGAAGAATAGAAGGAGGAGGAGGAAGAGGGAATAGTCCAGGGGACTAATGAAGTGGAGGAAGAGGGTACATGAATGGAAAGGGGGGGGGGTTAGTGGAAAGGGTGGCTAAGGAATGTAGCCTCTGAAGAAGGAAGAGAGAAATTGGGAAGAAATCAAAAGAATGAGACGGAAAGGGAGGGGGGTGAGAGGGAAAAAGGGAGGGGGTGAGAGGGGAAAAGAGAGGGGGTGAGAGGGAAAAGAAAGGGGGGTGAGACGGAAAGATAAGAGGGCGAGGCCACAGAAAGGAGGATCAAAAAATGAATAAGACTTACAGGATACAGATATACAGGACACAGATATACAGGATACATATATACAGGATACATATATACAGTATACATATATACAGGACACAGATATACAGGATACATATATACAGGATACATATATACAGGATATATATATACAGGATACATATATACAGGATACATATATACAGGATACATATATACAGGATACATATATACAGGACACAGATATACAGGATACATATATACAGGATACATATATACAGGATACATATATACAGGATACATATATACAGAACACAGATATACAGGATACAGATATACAGAATACATATATACAAGATACATATATACAGGACACAGATATACAGGATACATATATACAGGATACATATATACAGGATACATATATACAGGATACATACAGACAGGACACAGATATACAGGACACAGATATGCAGGATACAGATATACAGAATACATATATACAGGATACATATATAAAGAATACATAAGCATTACAGGATACATGTATACGGAATACATAAGACTTTATATATAATCTAAGTAATGGGAACACCAGCAATACACAGAAGACAAGAGAAAACTCATCACGAGTAGTAGTAGTAGTAGTAGTAGTAGTAGTAGTAGTAGTAGTAGTAGTAGTAATAGTAGAAGCAATGGTAATATTAGTAATAGTAGTAATAGTAGCAGCAATAATAATAGTAGTAGTAGTAATAGTAGAAGCAATAATGGTAGTAGTAGTAGTAATAGTAGAAGCAATAATAGTAGTAGTAGTAGTAGTAGTAGTAGTAATAGTAGAAGCAATAATAATAGTAGTAGTAGTAGTAACAGTATCAGCAATAATAATAGTAGTAGTAGTAGTAGTAATAGTAGCAGCAATAATAATAGTAGTAGTAGTAGTAGTAGTAATAGTATTAGTAGAAGCAATAATAATAATAGTAGTAGTAGTAATTGTAGTAGCAATAGTAGAAACAATACTAGTAGTAGTAGTACTAATAGTAGAAGCAATAATAGTAGTAGTAGTAGTAGTAGCAGCAATAATAGTAGTAGTAGTAGTAGCAGTAATAGTAGTAGTAGTAATAGTAGCATCAATAAAAGTAGTAGTAGCAGTAGTAATAGTAGTAGTAGCAATAACAGTAGTAGTAGTAACAGTAACAGTAGTAGCTATAATAGTAGTGTAGTAGCATTAATAGTAGAAACAGTAATAATAGTAGTAGTAGCAGCAGTAATAGCAGCACCAATAATAGTAGTAATAGTAATAGTAGTAATAGTAATAGTAGTAGTAATAATAATAGCAGTAATAGCAGCAGCAATAATAATAGTAGTAGTAGTAGTAGTAGTAGTAATAGCAGCAGCAATAACAGTAGTAGTAGTAATAGTAGCAGTAATAGCAGCAGCAATAATAGTAGTAGTAGTAGTAGTAGTAAAAGTAGTAGCAGCAACAGCAATAATTGCAGTAGCAGTAGTAGTGATAGCAGCAGCAGTAGTAGTAGTAGTAGTAGTAGTAGTAGTAGTAGTAGTAGTAGTAGTAGTAGTAGTAGTAGTAGTAGTAGTAGTAGTAGTAACAGTTGTAGTAGTAATAGTAGTAGTAGTAGTAGAAGTAACAGTAGTAGTAGTAATAGTAGTAGTAGTAGCAATAGTAGTAGTAGTAGTAGTAACAGCAATAGTAGTAGCAGAAGTGAAAGGGGTAATAAGAGGTAAGCAAGAATAAAGAACAGGAATGGAGGGAGGGAGAATAAAGCGTCAGTTAAGTAATAATAAATGGTAATAATTTGAGGGAAGTGGAAGGAAGGGTCGGAGAAAGAGAGGGAGAGAGGCAGAGAAGGGAGAAGCGGAGAGAGGAGAGAAGGGAGAAGCGGAGAGGGGGAGAGAGTAATTATTCATTATAAATACTCGATGATAAAAGCTGGAGAGTCATGGTGTGAGAAAATTATATAATGAATGCCATGATAAAAGAAGAAAAAGAAGAAGACGAAGAAGAAGAAGAAGAAGAAGAAGAAGAAGAAGAAGAAGAAGAAGAAG
>NC_091314.1:12293007-12323007 GCF_038502225.1 Cherax quadricarinatus
TTGAAAGCCTGCGTCGTCCATTTGCAAATCTCTCTCTCTTCTTTCTTTTTGAACTTGGGGTTTACGAAGGGTTTTGTTTTTGAAATGGCTTATGGCTGATATTTTGAAAGGGAAGTCAATTTGCATTTTGAGAGTTGAGAGACAAGCAGAAAGTTGCGATAGAGTTTTACGCGGAGTTGGAGTATGGACCCGACCCTGGGAAAGTTGCAGAGGGAGAGAGAGAGAGAGAGAGAGAGAGAGAGAGAGAGACAGGGAGGGAGGGAGGGAGAGAAAGAGAGACAGACAGACAGAGAGGGAGAGAGAGAGAGAGAGAGAGAGAGAGAGAGAGAGAGAGAGAGAGAGAGAGAGAGAGAGAGAGAGAGAGAGAGAGAGAGATACAAAGAGAGAGAGATAGAGAGATAGATAGATAGATAGATAGATAGATAGAGAGAGAGAGAGAGAGAGAGAGAGAGAGAGAGAGAGAGAGAGAGAGAGAGAGAGAGAGAGAGAGAGAGAGAGAGAGAGAGAGAGAGAAAGACAGACAGACAGACAGACAGACAGACAGAGAGAGACAGAGAGACAGAGAGACAGACAGACTGACAAACACACACACACACACACACACACACACACACACACAGGGAGAGAGAGGACCTAGTAGCAACCGGTGAAGAGGCGGGGCCAGGAGATAAGACTCGACCCCTGCAACCACAAATAGGTGAGTACATATAGGTGAGTACACACATACACACAGGCTAGGTGGACAAACGCTGCAAACCTCGCTCAAGGAGAAAGATCTTGGGGTGACCATAACACCGAGCATGTCTCCGGAAGCACACATCAACCAGATAACTGCTGCAACATATGGGTGCCTGGCAAACCTGAGAATAGCGTTCCGATACCTTAGTAAGGAATCGTTCAAGACACTGTACACTGTGTACATCAGGCCCATACTGGAGTATGCATCACCTGTTTGGAACCCACACCTGGTCAAGCACGTCAAGAAATTAGAGAAAGTACAAAGGTTTGCAACAAGGTTAGTTCCAGAGCTCAGGGGATTGTCCTACGAAGAAAGGTTAAGGGAAATCAGCCTGACGACACTGGAGGCCAGGAGGGTCAAGGGAGATATGTAAAGTAAAAGGACACAAGTGCAACTAATGTGACATTTTTATTGTGGCAACGTTTCGCTCTCCAAGAGCTTTGTCAAGCCGTTACAAACAGTACATGGACACGGAAGGTCGTTTGTAACAGCTTGACAAAGCTCCTGGAGAGCGAAACGTTGCCACAATAAAAGTGTCACATTAGTTGCACTTGTGTCCTTTTACTTTACATATTGTCGGTAATTCTACCAACTTTGTTAAGAAAGACATGATAACGACATACAAAATACTGCGTGGAATAGACAAGGTGGACAGAGATAGAGATAGAACGCAGAAACATGGGGTCACAATTGGAAGTTGAAGACCCGGATGATTCAAAGGGATGTTAGGAAGTATTTCTTCAGTCACAGAGTAGTCAGGAAGTGGAATAGCCTAGCAAGTGATGTAGTGGAGGCAGCAACCATACATAGCTTTAAGATTAGGTATGATAAAACTCATGGAGCAGGGAGACAGAGGACCTAGTAGCACTCAGTGAAGAGGCGGGGTCAGGAGCTGAGTCTCGACCCCTGCAACCACAATTAGGTGAGTATACACACACACACACACACACACACACACACACACACACACACACACACACACACACACACACACACACACACACACACACACACACACACACACACACACACACACACAGGAGCTGTGACTCGATCCCTGCACCCACTACTAGGTGAGTACACACACATGTATATTCCAGAATTATTGACAGTTAACGAATTGAAATCAAAATTCTCGTGAATTTTATTTACATTGTGTCTGAGCCTCATCGTTTTTATGCATGATTCTCAATCTTAAGACATCCTTCCTGTGTAAGCTATTACAAAACGTAGCTTTTATTGCTTCATAGCACTGAGGATGGGAACTCACCTCCCCGAAACGTCTGGGTGAAAATGTTGACGATAGACTTCGTTTATCAGTTTCTGTTTACGTCCTCCTCTCTACCACTCAATTTTTCCTCCTCTCATTTTCTCCCTTTACTCCCACTCTCTTTCTCCCTTGTTTATTTACTTTCTTCCCTGGAGTATACCTGGCGTTAACCTGAAGGCATACTCCAGGTATACACCGCGGCCCGGTCCATGACCAGGCTTCGTGGTGGATCAGAACCTGATCAATCAGGCTGTTACTGCTGGTCGCACGTAAACCGACGTACGAACCACAGCCCTGCTGGTCAGGTACTGAATTAAGGTGCCTGTCCAGCTCCCTCTTGAAGACACCCAGGAGTCTATTGGTAATCCCCCTTATGTATGCTGGGAGGCAGTTGAACAGTTTGCTTTTCATTGGTGGGTTGTTGCACCGCCTACCGAGTCTTTGTTTTCGTAGGAAGTGATTTCCGTGTGCAGATTTGGGACTAGTCCCTCTCGGCTTTTCAAAGTGTAAATCATCATGTCTCTCTCTCGCCTGCGTTGCAGGGAGTACAGACATAGGGACTTCAACCGTTCCCAGTAATTTAGGTGCTTTATTGTACTTATACATGCCGTAGAAGTTCTCTGTGTATTCTCCAGGTCTGCAATTTTACCCACCATGAAAGGGGCAATTAGTGTACAGCAAAATTCCAGCCTAGAGAGAACAAGCAATTTGAAGAAAATCATCAATGGCTTGGCATCCCTAGTTTTGATGGTTCTCATTACCCATCATATTATATTCCTAGCAGATATGATAGATACATTGTTGTGATCTTTGAAAGTGAGATTCTTTGACATTATCACTCCCAGGTCCTTCATATTAGTTTTTTTTGCTCTATTGTGTGATCGGAATTTGTTTTATACTCTGAACCAGATTTAATTTCCTCACGTTTTCCATATCGGAATAATCGAAATTTACCTTCATTGAGCTTCGTATTATTTTCTGCTGCCCAGTTAAATTCTTGGTTAATATCCGCCTGGAGACTTGCAGTGTTTTCGATGTATGACACTTTCGTGCAAATTCTGGTATCATCAGCTAAAGAAGACACAGTGCTGTTTCTTACATCTCTATTTAAGTCAGAAATGAGGATGAGGAACAGGATGGGAGGGAGTGCTGTACCTTGTGGAACACAGCTTTTTACTGTAGCCGCCTGTGACTTTACTCTGTTTACTATTGCTCTTTATATTCTATTTGTTAGGAAGTTATAGATCCTGACATCCCTAAGTTAATCCTTTTCTCCTTTCTCACCCCTCTCTCCTCCCTAAGTTCTTCCTTCTTCCCCCACCTCTCTCTCTCTCTCTCTCTCTCTCTCTCTCTCTCTTCCCTAAGTTCATCCCTCTTTCTTTCTGTCACTCCCTCTCTATCTCGTCCCTAAGTTCTTCCCTCCTTCCTTCCCTCACTTCCCCTTCTCTCCTCCCTAAGTTCTACCCACTTCCTTCCCTCCGTTCCCCCCTCACCTTCTCCGCGCAGATGGGACAAATGAACGCCTGGACGAAGTGGACAAATTGTAGGCCAAAGGATTACTGCTGCTATCTTTTGGAACAATTAATCGCAGTGTGTGCTTGCTGCCCCTGTCTCCGGGACGCGCTCTCTGCGTTAATTGCTTGATCAAGCAATAAGGGTAATAGATAAATGCCACCCCGTGGTATAAATGTAATTAATATATACTAATGTGGGGAGGAAGGTGTGTGTGTGTGTGTGTGTGTGTGTGTGTGTGTGTGTGTGTGTTTAATATTTATCTGTTTTGTAATATTTTTTATTATTAGTTAGTGTTTCAAGGCTGATGAGAGGTGAGATGGGTACGGCGATTGTCCTTAGAGAGAGAGAAAAGGGTGAGGATGGGTAAGGAAGGGAGGGGTAAGGAAGTCAGGAAGGGTAAGGAAGGGAGGAAGGGTAAAGAAGGGAGGAAGGGTAAAGAAGGGAGGAAGAGTTAAAAAAGTAATCGGAGGGATGAGGGGGAGGAGCAAAGAAGGGTGATAAAGCAGTGGGGTTTAAAAACGTGGGAGTTATGAAAACTGTCGATTAATATATATATGTTACGTAGCAGAACAGTTACTTGGGAGGGGACTGGTGTGACGAAATTGGTAGGGAGGGGGTCGTGAGAGGGAGGGTCGTGGGAGGGGGGTCGTGAGAGGGAGTGTCGTGGGAAAGGGGGGTCGTGAGAGGGAGTGGGGTTCTGCTGCACTACTCTGTAACATAGCTGCTGTACGTAGTGGGAACGCTGACTATATTGGTACTCTGTTCTGTGTATGATAGTTACACAGTGGGAACAATGGCTGTTATGTTTCCCTGTCGTATTCCATCACACGAGATGAATCACATACACAGTGTTGAAATGTGTCAGTCTGAGCTGGCAGATTTCAGTAGTGTCAGCCTCAGCTAGCAGACTTCGGCAGTGTCAGAGTTGGCAGATTTCAGTGTTGTCAGTCTGAACTGGCAGACTTCAGTAATGTCAGTCTGAGCTGGCAGACTTCAGCAGTGTCAGAGTTGGCAGACTGCAGTAGTGTCACTCTGAGCTGGCAGACTTCAGTAAGACAATGAGAATATGGTCCAGTATTCCATTAAAAGTTCATCAGCTACGACAGCATCAAAATTGTCCATCCAGCAGAGCTGCAGTTACTATCACTTGGCAGTGACCATCTTCCAGCAGAGCTGCAGTTACTATCACTTGGCAGTGACCATCTTCCAGCAGAGCTGCAGTTACTATCACTTGGCAGTGACCATCTTCCAGCAGAGCTGCAGTTACTATCACTTGGCAGTGACCATCTTCCAGCAGAGCTGCAGTTACTATCACTTGGCAGTGACCATCTTCCAGCAGATCTGCAGTTACTATCACTTGCCAGTGACCATCTTCCAGCAGAGCTGCAGTTACTATCACTTGCCAGTGACCATCTTCCATCAGAGCTGCAGTTACTATCACTTGCCAGTGACCATCTTCCAGCAGAGCTGCAGTTACTATCACTTTCCAGTGACCATCTTCCAGTTGAGCTGCAGTAACTATCACTTGCCAGTGACCATCTTCCAGCAGAGCTGCAGTTACTATCACTTGCCAGTGACCATCTTCCAGCAGAGCTGCAGTTACTATCACTTTCCAGTGACCATCTTCCAGCAGAGCTGCAGTTACTATCACTTGCTAGTGGCCATCTTCCAGCAGAGCTGCAGTTACAATCATTTGCCATTGATAATCTACCAGCAGAGCTGCAGTTACTATCACTTGGCAGTGACCAACTCTTAGCATAGTCCAGCCCACACACATGAGAAAGGCAATATCTATATATATATATATATATATATATATATATATATATATATATATATATATATATATATATATATATATATATATATATATATATATATAAATATATATATATATATATATATATATATATATATATATATATATATATATATATATATATATATATATATATATATATATATATATATATATCGTGCCGAATATGTAAAACTGGTCAATTAACAAGAACTCATTTAAAATTAAGTCCTTTCTAAAATTTTCTCTTATTCGTTTAAAGATATATTTTTTTCATTAATGTTGATGTAAAAATTTATAATTTTGCACCAAAAGAATCTTAGAAAACTTACCTAACCTTATTATAACAAGAACAATTTATTTTAGCCTAACCCAACTAAACATATTTTAGATTTATTTACAATAATTTAATACTAAACAAACACAGTGAAATATATTTTTTTCATTAGGTTCAGAATGATTTTGGCGAAATTATTGCAAACACAAATTTTCACTTGTCCTATATGGCAAGATGAGCGTTGCTATTTAAGCCAAGATAGCAAGTTCTGCCTATTCGGCACGATGTATATATATATATATATATATATATATATATATATATATATATATATATATATATCAATATATATATATATATATATATATATGTATATATATATATATATATATATATATATATATATAGATATATATATATATATATATATATATATATATACATAATAAATTTCAAAGAATACATAGAGACAGTGCAGTCATTAATAAAACATCCTCTCCATACTCTACAACCACATTTAAGGATTGTTGGTGGAGTGGGGGTCGTAAGATGAGGATGGATAGTGTAAAGACGTTAAATGGGGGATGGGTTTATTAAGCGGAGATGGGGATCGTTAAATAGACTGAATTGTTCAATGGAAATATGGGGGACGTTAAAGTGGATTGTGGTTGTTAAACGGCTATCTGGAGAGGGGTCGTTGAACAAAGATGGGTTCGTTAGATGGAGATATAGTCATTAAACCTCCTGGGTTCATCAGATGGGAATCGTTAAATAGGGATGGGGTCATTAAAATAGGATGAGGAATGCTGAAAGGAAGCAAGGTTGTTAAACAGGAATGGGAGGTCATTAAAAGAGGATGGGGGTCGTTAAAGAAAAAAAATGTATGGGGTAGGTTGGTTAAACAGGGCTGAAGATACTCTTAGCAATCGCAATCAACCCTCGACATTTATCCTACACTAACACATAAGTATGCAATAAGTAAAAAAAAAAAATAATGAGTAGAGAAGCATTAATAATTTACAGGTTTTGGGGAGAATGAGGGGAGAGATAGAGGAAATGGTGTCTAAGGGAAAGGAGAAAGGGATAGGGGAGGGGGACCTAGGGGGAAAGGGGGAAGGGAGAAGACGCAGCTGTGAAGGGGTGGAGCGAGAATTCTCCCATGGGGTGAGTAATTGATCATATGGTAATCTGATACACTCTACTTTAGTCACCCCCTCGATGTAAACAACTCGGGTTCGACGCTGACCTTAGTGAGATCTGCCATCGCCCTTAACTACCCCAACCACCCGGTCAAACTACCCTCCCCAGCTGCCAAAACAACCGTGCAACCATGGCACCTTACTCTTTAACCGGCCAGGATAAGGAGGATGTCGTCTTATCCGGGTATACGCCAGTAATAAGGGTGTGAGAGGAACACGGGTGACACAATGAAGGTGCTAGGGATGAAGTGGGCCTTATGAAGGGAGGCCCGAACGGTGATAATGACACTTCCGTAGCTACCAGCTCCCGGGATGATCCACCGTTAAGGGATCATATTCACTTTGGCAGTCAATTAAGTGGAAAATTGTTGGTCATATTTTAGGTGGCATATGCGACCCCTACCTCCCTGTCTCAATGTCTCCCTGTCTCCCTGCCTCTGCTTCCGTGCCTCCGTGCCCAAGCTTCCTACCCTGCCATCTTCTCTTCATTTATCTTTTATGTCATTCTTCCTATTTAAAGGTAGTGGTGACGTGGTGGTGATAGTGGTGGTGAAGTAGTGGTGTTGACGTGGTGGTGGTGACGTGGTGGTGGTGGTGGTAGTGGTGGTGGTAGTGGTGGTGGTAGTGGTGGTGACGTGGTGGCGGTGACGTGGTGGTGATTACGTGGTGACGTGGAGATGGTGGTGGTTGTGATGGTGTTAGTGGTGGAGGTGCTGGTGGTGGCAGTAGTGGTAGTGGTGGTATCATAATGGTGGTAGTTTAGGTAGTGGTGATGGTAGTGGTGGTGGTGATGGTAGTAGTAGTAGTAGTAGTAGTAGTAGTAGTAGTAGTAGTAGTAGTAGTAGTACTGGTAATACCACTACTGGTAGTACCACTACTGGTAGTACTGGTAGCATCACTACTAGTAGCAGTGGTAGTACCACTACTGGTACTACTTGTAGTATTGATAGTACCACTACTGGTAGTACTGGTAGTACCACTACTGGTAGTGCTGGTAGCATCACTACTGGTAGTAGTGGTAGTACCACTACTGGTAGTACTAGTAGCATCACTACTGGTAGTACTGCTAGTACCGCAACTGGTAGTATTGGTAGTACTGGAAGTAAAGACAGAGAAGAATAATAGAGAAAAGTACGGCAATAACTGAATAAATTGACCACAGAGGAAGCAATAAACAAGGCAGAATAAACATGGAATTGAAGTAAACAGATAAACATAGTGAAAGGGAGAAGAGAAAACGGAATCACGGGGAAAGGTGAATTATGATGACCTAAATAAGGGGAAGGGAAGGGAGAGAGGAGGTGAGGGGAGAAGGGAGCAATGAGGGGAAAATGGGAAGGGAGAGGGAGAAGGAATGAGAGGAAGGGGTGAGAGGAGAAGGGTGATTGGAGGGGGTAAGAGGAGAGGGCGTGAGAGGAGGGGGGTGAGAAGAGAAAAAGTGATGAGGGGAGAAATAAAGGTGAGGGGAGAAATAAAGGTGAGGGGAGAAGGAATGAAAAGAGATGAAGGAAAAGACGACGAAATTTAAAGAAGGGGGGAGGTAGTAGGGGGTGATGAGGGGAGGGAGGCTGGGAGAGGGGCATAAAGAGGGGAAGGGGGGAATAAAAGCAACATAGGAATCGGTGATAAAGGGTAAACAGAGGGGGAGAGAGAGAGAGGGAGAGAAATAGAGAGAGAGAGAGAGAGAGAGAGAGAGAGAGAGAGAGAGAGAGAGAGAGAGAGAGAGAGAGAGAGAGAGAAGCGGGAAGCTTGCCATATGGAACGTAAAACGATATTTATGGATGAGAGGGTAGAGAGAGCACGAGGGGCATAGGAGGGAAAGAGAAAGAGAGAGAGAGAGAGAGAGAGAGAGAGGGAGAGGGAGAGAAACAGACAGAGAGACAGAGACAGAGAGAGAGACAGATAGAAGAGAGATAAAAAGGGTAAAAAAAAGGCCGAGGATGAGGAGGAGTGATGGAGGGAACGAGAAAGGCATCAGAAGAACGAGGATCGAGGAACATGAAGGAACAAGAGATAATGAACCAGAAAAAAGTAGAAATAACGAAAGGAGGGAATAACAGCGGGGGAAGAAAAGATGCGATAAACTAGGAAGAGACAAAAAGAGAAGGAATAGCAGACGTAGAAGAGGGAACAAGCGAGTGAAATGCACAACGACGCACCTGATCGTAGCGACTTACGCAAGCTTTTTTTTTTCATGACGCAGCGACTTTCGCTGGAAATCCCGCGTAGCCGCGTAGCCGCGTAGCCAATGACATTTCGTCGCTAATTAACCATTTTTTTTTTTAATCATGTTCATTGTCCCGCATTTTCGCGTTTTCCGAGAACGGGGCCGGAGGGTCGAGTCCGCCACCGACCAGGTTCAAGAACTTACCCCTGATTGATGTTCAGTATCGACAGGTTCATTAATAAGACACATGTGCAACACTTGGGTATCTTTACTGACTAAATAAAGGAACCCAAATGTTGCATATGTGTTTCATTCATCGGGTTTGTTGCAATACAAGTGTTGCAAACTCTTTTATTCATCAAATTCAAGGTCATTTGAGAAGGCGAAAACATTTTGAAGCTGTGAAGACCCTTATAACCATATTTCACGATGTTTCGCTCACAGTGGGCGAAACTACCACTCCCTATCCTGTTCCTCATCCTCATATCAGACATAGACAGAGATGTAACCCACAGCACCGTATTAAGCTTTGCAGACGATACTAGGATCTGCATGAGACTGTCATCTATTGAGTACGCGGTTAACCTCCAAGGAGATATAAACCAAGGTTTCCAGTGGGCAACGGAGAACAATATGACAAATTCCAACTACTCCGTTATGGAAAACTGGAGGAGATAATAACTAGAACAGAGTATACTACAAACTCTGGCCATACAATAGAGCGGAAAAATAATGTGAGGGACCTGGGAGTAGTAATGTCTGAGGATCTCGCTTTTAAGGATCACAACAGTGCCACGATCACAAGTGCAAAGAAAATGATAGGATGGATAATGAGAACGTTCAAAACGAGAGATGCCAAGCCAATGATGATCCTTTTCAAATCACTTGTTCTCTCTAGGCTAGAATACTGCTGTACATTAACATCTCCATTCAAAGCAGGTGAAATTGTAGATCTAGAGAGTGTACAGAGATCCTTTACTGCACATATAAGTTATGTCAAGCACCTGAACTACTGGGAACGCTTGGAAGCACTTGACTTGTACTCGTTGGAACGCAGGAGAAAGAGATATATCATAAACTACACTTGGAAAATCCTGGAAGGAATGGTCCCGAATCTGCATACAGAAATCACTCCCTACGAAAGTAAAAGGCTGGGCAGGCGATGCAAAATACCCCCAATTAAAAGTAGGGGCACCATTGGTACACTAAGAGAAAACAACATAAGTGTATGAGGCCCAAGACTGTTCAACAGCCTCCCACCAAGCATAAACCCCTGGCTGACTTCAAGAGAGAGCTGGACAGATACCTAAAGTCAGCGCCGGATCAGCTGGGCTGTGGCTCGTACGTCGGACTGCGTGCGGCCAGAAGTAACAGCCTGACTGATCAGGCCCTGATCCACCGGGAGGCCTGGTCGTGGACAGGGCCGCGGGGGCGTTGATCCCCTAAATAACCTCCAGGTAGACTCCAGGTAGACTCCAGGTAGATTCCAGGTAGACTCCAGGTAGGCTCCAGGTAGACTCCAGGAAGGCTCCAGGTAGACTCCAGGTAGACTCCAGGTAGACTCCAGGTAGACTCCAGGTAGACTCCAGGTAGGCTCCAGGTAGACTCCAGGTGGGCTCCAGGTAGACTCCAGGTAGGCTCCAGGTAGACTCCAGGTAGGCTCCAGGTAGACTCCAGGTAGACTCCAGGTAGACTCCAGGTAGACTCCAGGTAGGCTCCAGGTAGACTCCAGGTAGACTCCAGGTAGACTCCAGGTAGGCTCCAGGTAGACTCCAGGTAGACTCCAGGTAGACTCCAGGTAGACTCCAGGTAGACTCCAGGTAGACTCCAGGTAGACTCCAGGTAGGCTCCAGGTAGACTCCAGGTAGACTCCAGGTAGACTCCAGGTAGACTCCAGGTAGACTCCAGGTAGACTCCAGGCAGGCTCCAGGTAGACTCCAGGTAGGCTCCAGGTAGACTCCAGGCAGGCTCCAGGTAGACTCCAGGTAGACTCCAGGTAGACTCCAGGTAGGCTCCAGGTAGACTCCAGGTAGGCTCCAGGTAGACTCCAGGTAGACTCCAGGTAGACTCCAGGCAGGCTCCAGGTAGACTCCAGGTAGACTCCAGGTAGGCTCCAGGCAGGCTCCAGGTAGACTCCAGGTAGACTCCAGGTAGACTCCAGGTAGGCTCCAGGTAGACTCCAGGCAGGCTCCAGGTAGACTCCAGGTAGGCTCCAGGTAGACTCCAGGTAGGCTCCAGGTAGACTCCAGGTAGGCTCCAGGTAGACTCCAGGTAGGCTCCAGGTAGACTCCAGGTAGACTCCAGGTAGACTCCAGGTAGACTCCAGGAAGGCTCCAGGTAAACTCCAGGTAGGCTCCAGGTAGACTCCAGGTAGGCTCCAGGTAGACTCCAGGTAGGCTCCAGGTAGACTCCAGGTAGGCTCCAGGTAGACTCCAGGTAGGCTCCAGGTAGGGAGAATGGACATGGGTCGATATATGCAAATATTTTCAGGTGTTACATATTGCCCCCCCTTTCTGTGTACCGATATTTGTTTTTTAATCGGAATAATCAACAAAACGATAAAAAAAATCGTTATAATAAAGGAGTAGAGACAAAAAAAACGTCAACAAGTGGAAGGAAAAAAAATCAGAATCCTAAATAAAGCGAAGCATCAAAACGAGAAATAGAAAAGACTGTCTCAATTATTTTTTACTTTCTTCTCGTCCTTGAAATGGTCAGACAAAAAAAAACACACACACACACAAAAAAAAAAAAGCAAGGGGGGAGGGGGAATCAGTAATAAGAAAGAAACAATAAGGTGGACAGTGTGGAAAAGTTTTCTTGGGGGATGACGATGTCACGCACCGGAAATGAAAAACGTGAAAATGGGAAAAATGGTTGTTGGTATAAAGAGAATCCTTGAAGCACTGATTCTGCCTTCTCCCCTGAGGTGGTTCAAGATGGTGACTGAAGCAATGGTTCTTCCTTCTCCCCTGAGGTGGTTCAAGATGGTGACTGAAGCAATGGTTCTTCCTTCTCCCCTGAGGTGGTTCAAGATGGTGACTGAAGCAATGGTTCTTCCTTCTCCCCTGAGGTGGTTCAAGATGGTGACTGAAGCAATGGTTCTTCCTTCTCCCCTGAGGTGGTTCAAGATGGTGACTGAAGCAATGGTTCTTCCTTCTCCCCTGAGGTGGTTCAAGATGGTGACTGAAGCAATGGTTCTTCCTTCTCCCCTGAGGTGGTTCAAGATGGTGACTGAAGCAATGGTTCTTCCTTCTCCCCTGAGGTGGTTCAAGATGGTGACTGAAGCAATGGTTCTTCCTTCTCCCTGAGGTGGTTCAAGATGGTGACTGAAACAATGGTTCTTCCTTCTCCCTGAGGTGGTTCAAGATGGTGACTGAAGCAATGGTTCTTCCTTCTCCCTGAGGTGGTTCAAGATGGTGACTGAAGCAATGGTTCTTCCTTCTCCCTGAGGTGGTTCAAGATGGTGACTGAAGCAATGGTTCTTCCTTCTCCCTGAGGTGGTTCAAGATGGTGACTGAAGCAATGGTTCTTCCTTCTCCCTGAGGTGGTTCAAGATGGTGACTGAAGCAATGGTTCTTCCTTCTCCCCTGAGGTGGTTCAAGATGGTGACTGAAGCAATGGTTCTTCCTTCTCCCCTGAGGTGGTTCAAGATGGTGACTGAAGCAATGGTTCTTCCTTCTCCCTGAGGTGGTTCAAGATGGTGACTGAAGCAATGGTTCTTCCTTCTCCCCTGATGTGGTTCAAGATGGTGACTGAAGCAATGGTTCTTCCTTCTCCCCTGAGGTGGTTCAAGATGGTGACTGAAGCAATGGTTCTTCCTTCTCCCTGAGGTGGTTCAAGATGGTGACTGAAGCAATGGTTCTTCCTTCTCCCTGAGGTGGTTCAAGATGGTGACTGAAGCAATGGTTCTTCCTTCTCCCTGAGGTGGTTCAAGATGGTGACTGAAACAATGGTTCTTCCTTCTCCCTGAGGTGGTTCAAGATGGTGACTGAAGCAATGGTTCTTCCTTCTCCCTGAGGTGGTTCAAGATGGTGACTGAAGCAATGGTTCTTCCTTCTCCCTGAGGTGGTTCAAGATGGTGACTGAAGCAATGGTTCTTCCTTCTCCCCTGAGGTGGTTCAAGATGGTGACTGAAGCAATGGTTCTTCCTTCTCCCTGAAGTGGTTCAAGATGGTGACTGAAGCAATGGTTCTTCCTTCTCCCTGAGGTGGTTCAAGATGGTGACTGAAGCAATGGTTCTTCCTTCTCCCCTGAGGTGGTTCAAGATGGTGACTGAAGCAATGGTTCTTCCTTCTCCCCTGAGGTGGTTCAAGATGGTGACTGAAGCAATGGTTCTTCCTTCTCCCCTGAGGTGGTTCAAGATGGTGACTGAAGCAATGGTTCTTCCTTCTCCCCTGAGGTGGTTCAAGATGGTGACTGAAGCAATGGTTCTTCCTTCTCCCCTGAGGTGGTTCAAGATGGTGACTGAAGCAATGGTTCTTCCTTCTCCCTGAGGTGGTTCAAGATGGTGACTGAAGCAATGGTTCTTCCTTCTCCCCTGAGGTGGTTCAAGATGGTGACTGAAGCAATGGTTCTTCCTTCTCCCTGAGGTGGTTCAAGATGGTGACTGAAGCAATGGTTCTTCCTTCTCCCTGAGGTGGTTGAAGATGGTGACTGAAGCAATGGTTCTTCCTTCTCCCTGAGGTGGTTCAAGATGGTGACTGAAGCAATGGTTCTTCCTTCTCCCTGAGGTGGTTCAAGATGGTGACTGAAGCAATGGTTCTTCCTTCTCCCTGAGGTGGTTCAAGATGGTGACTGAAGCAATGGTTCTTCCTTCTCCCTGAGGTGGTTCAAGATGGTGACTGAAGCAATGGTTCTTCCTTCTCCCTGAGGTGGTTCAAGATGGTGACTGAAGCAATGGTTCTTCCTTCTCCCTGAGGTGGTTCAAGATGGTGACTGAATCAATGGTTCTTCCTTCTCCCTGAGGTGGTTCAAGATGGTGACTGAAGCAATGGTTCTTCCTTCTCCCTGAGGTGGTTCAAGATGGTGACTGAAGCAATGGTTCTTCCTTCTCCCTGAGGTGGTTCAAGATGGTGACTGAAGCAATGGTTCTTCCTTCTCCCTGAGGTGGTTCAAGATGGTGACTGAAGCAATGGTTCTTCCTTCTCCCTGAGGTGGTTCAAGATGGTGACTGAAGCAATGGTTCTTCCTTCTCCCTGAGGTGGTTCAAGATGGTGACTGAATCAATGGTTCTTCCTTCTCCCTGAGGTGGTTCAAGATGGTGACTGAAGCAATGGTTCTTCCTTCTCCCTGAGGTGGTTCAAGATGGTGACTGAAGCAATGGTTCTTCCTTCTCCCTGAGGTGGTTCAAGATGGTGACTGAAGCAATGGTTCTTCCTTCTCCCTGAGGTGGTTGAAGATGGTGACTGAAGCAATGGTTCTTCCTTCTCCCTGAGGTGGTTGAAGATGGTGACTGAAGCAATGGTTCTTCCTTCTCCCTGAGGTGGTTGAAGATGGTGACTGAAGCAATGGTTCTTCCTTCTCCCTGAGGTGGTTCAAGATGGTGACTGAAGCAATGGTTCTTCCTTCTCCCTGAGGTGGTTCAAGATGGTGACTGAAGCAATGGTTCTTCCTTCTCCCTGAGGTGGTTCAAGATGGTGACTGAAGCAATGGTTCTTCCTTCTCCCCTGAGGTGGTTCAAGATGGTGACTGAAGCAATGGTTCTTCCTTCTCCCCTGAGGTGGTTCAAGATGGTGACTGAAGCAATGGTTCTTCCTTCTCCCCTGAGGTGGTTCAAGATGGTGACTGAAGCAATGGTTCTTCCTTCTCCCTGAGGTGGTTCAAGATTGTGACTGAAGCAATGGTTCTTCCTTCTCCCTGAGGTGGTTCAAGATGGTGACTGAAGCAATGGTTCTTCCTTCTCCCTGAGGTGGTTCAAGGTGGAGACTGAAGCAATGGTTCCTCTTTCTCACTGAGATGGTTCAAGATGGAATCCGAAGCAATGGTTCTTCCTTCTTCATGAGGTGGTTCAAGAAGGAGACTGAAGCAATGGTTCTTCCTTCTTCGTGAGGTGGTTCAAGATGGAGGCTGAAGCAATGGTTCCTCCTTCTCCCTGAGGTGGTTCAAGATGGGGACTGAATCAATGATTCTTCCTCCCCGAGTTGATTCAAAAGGGCGACTGGAACAATGGTTCCTCCTTGAAGAACACCCGCAACCACCATGTAACTATTATATTATGTATGATAGTTTCATGGTGGGAAGATCCGTAGCGAGCGGCTGCACTATTTTATGCAAGTTACATGATGGGAATTCCTGCAATGTGCGGCTACATTATTTAGTGGGCATCTTATCAGTTCCCGGATAATGCTGCAAACTTTCAGTTGGACCATAAGGATGTCGTCAGATACTAGAGTGGACCTCGCTCGATCATGTAAGATCGAAGGTTGTTATTCTTCACGGAGTTTGCGTCTCTAACATCTCTACGAAGTCCTTCGTCGGCAGTTGTGTTTACCAGCCACAAACGATGCTATCCCGATCTCAGTCAGCTTATCAGGTTATAACGCTAATGCTGTCTCAGGCGTCTGGGTACTTGTGACTTCTTGCCTGATAGGACTAAGAATATTCTAAGGAAGAACTGTTTTCGCAGTGGACACGTGAATATTCACTACTCACACATCTTCCGGCCCACCGCGTGTATGTCTGGCTACTTCGCCTGTCTTCAGTACAGCTGATTTCTGCATGGGAAGTTATCCAGACGCTTGAGCTTCGACAAGTATCGAGGTCAGCATTGGGAATAGAGTATCAAGAATAGCACCAGACCAACATCATCAAGGGCAGCATCAGACCAACAGTATCAAGGACAGCATCAGCTTTTGTTCTTCACAACATTCATAACACTCCAATATTGATAAAGAAATTTTAACTGTCTTATTTCGACAGAATTCTCAAGAGTTTGAAGTACAGATTTCTAGTAACACACTGCAGCTTACACAATGTTCAGACACTTAACAGATATCTTCAGACATAGAGCCATCACTAAAACAAGGAGTTACAGGGTAATCTGAAATCTTAGTGAACGACGGAAAAAAGGGGGGAAAAAGTGCGCTAAAGAGATGGCGCGAGAAGAAATGGATAGTTCCAGGAGTTTAAGATTAAAAATCGTTTGTTCCTTCTAGATCAATCCCTTTGGTTAAAGCCTTCTTCTTCTTCTTCTTCTTCTTCTTCTTCTTTTTCTTCTTCTTCTTCTTCTTCTTCTTCTTCTTCTTCTTCTTCTTCTTCTTCTTCTTCTTCTTCTTCTTCTTCTTCTTCTTCTTCTTCTTCTTCTTCTTCTTCTTTTTCTTCTTCCTCTTGTTGTTGTTGTTGTTGTTGTTGTTGTTGTTGTTGTTGTTGTTGTTGTTGTTGTTGTTGTTCTTCTTCTTCTTCTTCTTCTTCTTCTTCTTCTTCTTCTTCTTCTTCTTCTTCTTCTTCTTCTTCTTCTTCTACTTCTTCTTCTTCTTCTTCTTCTTCTTCTTCTTCTTCTTCTTCTTCTTCTTCTTCTTCTTCTTCTTCTTCTTCTTCTTCTTCTTCTTCTTCTTCTTCTTCTTCCTTCAGATTCATTCTATCGTTTTTAGATGCTTCGTGATTCACTCTATCCATTTCATGAGTTTTTTCATTTCAGTCTACCTGTTCCATAAAGAACAAAAAAGGCATAATACCGCGACTGGGACAATACACAAATAACCCGCACATAGAAGAGAGAAACTTACGACTACGTTTCGGTCCGACTTGGACCATTTACAAAGTCACACTGTGACTTAAGTCTTCCTAAGCTTTTCTCTCCTATGTGTGGGTTATTTGTCTATCTGCTCCATGCCTTTTTTTTTTTTTTACGAAAATGAATTGAGTAGTCTCTTAACTAGGTTGGGCGGCTCAGTCGCTCTTCTAGGTACAATTAGGCAGCTTGTAATGCTCACTACAGCTAGTTCTACTGCTTGGTGATCTTCTGAATGTAGTTCGTTTTCAGAAACTTCAGATCCGCTCCGTTGGTTGTAAGAGCTTCATGTGCTTAAAATACTTTCCAAGAACTTTCAGACCAAGTTGGTTTCACGAACTTTGAATGCAGTCCATCTATTCCAGTAGTTTTTTGAACCAGTCTGTCAGTTCCAGTAGTTTTCAGATATGATTCGTTGTTTCCAAGAGGATCCACTCCACCCCGTTGATTCCAAGAGATTCGAATCTTATTCAGTGGTTCAGTTCATGAATCTGAAGGTATATAGATATAATCCACTGCCTTTTGAAGGCTTCTGATTCAATGTTGCCTGTTAAGGGACCTTCCAGTCCAGCTATCCATGGCCTTTTCAGTCCAGTTGTCCATGGCCCTTCCAGTCCAGTTATCCATGGCTCTTCCTGTCCAGTTATGCATGACTCTCCCACTACAGTTATCCATGGCCTTTCCAGTACAGTTATCCATGGCCCTTTCAGTCTAGTTATCCATGGTACTTCCAATTTACTTATCCATGACCTTTCCAGTACAGTTATCCATGGCCATTCTAGCTGAGTATGTCTAAGGTCTATCTATTCCTGCTTACCCAAGGTCCTTTCAGTCTTACCTTGCCAAGACTTTTAATTCTCTATCTTCCAGTGCCCTTCCAATTCTGTCAGTCCTTGGCCCTTCCGGTACTGCCTGTCTTGCTCCCTTCCTGTCCAGAGGCCCTTCCAGTTTAGCATGTCCATGATCCTCCAGTCTTGACTGTTCAAGGCCCTTCAAGAAGACCTTAATATCTCGGCTGTCCAACACTGGCAGCAACCACCCCATGCTCCTCTCTCCCCCCCCTCTCCTTCCTCCTCTTCCTCCTTTACTTCCATCAAAGACTTTCCTCCAAACTTTTCCAGCAGTTGAGATCCGCGGCTTATTATTTCTTTGTTCCAGCGCGGCCCCCTAGAAGCAGGTAATGTCCAGCTGGTTGCCATGGCAACGCGTCGTTCCCGCATCCGAACCCTGCAACTCTCTTCGACAAGATGATTCCGCCAAATGATGGAGTAATTTACTGCTTCTGGAATTACGCCTGGCGGCCTCTGCCTTCAGCATTGTCATCCCACTGCTGAGGTGGGAATTTCTTGGCCCTAGGGGAGCCCCGTCGATGCGTGTTTGCGATTGAAATAAATCATTATTCGTCTTGGGCGAAATGAATGCAGAAACCTGAGAAACAGTTTCGGATAAGCTTAGATCGAAGGCCCTCGGCAGCTGCTGATGAGCAAGTGTCGGATTTTGACCTCAAGTGGACTTTCCATCATTACTCCCGCGCGAGGGAGTTGCGACCGTGGAGCAGAGCGCCGTAAGGGCCAACCTCTTGGGGTCTTCGGCGGTCGGCGTGCGCCCTTACCGACGGCCTGAACTCATAATCCGCAAGATTTAGATTGTCCAACGATCACAAACATTGCAACTATTTTGCCCTCCATTCTTGTTCACACAGGGGCCAGGAAGAGGAGGATCTCGGCCTCCCAATGCTTCCTTCTTTAATTCACTCGATTTTTCTTTTCAATCCGGATTCCTCGTCTTTCGGGAAGAGCCATAATCCGCTGCGCCAAGAACGTCCAAAACACACACACACACACAAAAAAAAAAAAAATCTCATAACAATTGGATTTCCTCTTTTTTTTTTGTGTGTGTGTGTGTGTATGTGTGTATGAGGGTACAGAGTCGGCCGAGTGAGTGAAGAACGCGAGTACGGTCGAGTGAGCGAAGAACGCGTGTTCGGTTTAGCGAGGTACACGAGTATTTTACTTGCGTTATGTTTTATCAGAGTTGTATTGTTTCCCTTGTTCGTAGTGCGGTGGTCACGTGGTCTGACGTCACCATCCATGATGCTCCTCCCTCCCTCTCTCTCTCTCTCTCTCTCAGGGAGGCTGAGGCACTATTTTTCTTGCCTCTCCCTTCATTTTCTCATATATTATACTTTATTTATATATGCTCGTGACTGGACTTAATTTATATATACCGTGACTGGAACAATACACAAATAACCCGCACATAGGAGATAGAAGCTCACGACGACGTTTCGGTCCGACTTTGACCATTTACAAAGTCACACTTACCAGTGGAAATACTTGGTCAACACATCTCCTACCCTTCCTAAACTCTCCTTGTTCCTTGACCATCTTACCTTCTATCTCACCCCTAACCTAAGTGCGAGTTATTTGTGCATTATGCCTGGTTCCTGGCTCCAACACACACACACACACACACACACACACACTCACACACACACACACACACACACACACACACACACACACACACACACACATACACACACACATACACACACACACACACACACACACACACACACACACACATATATATATATATATTCAATCTCCTGAAAAGAGACGTGGTATTAGCAGCAGTACAAGAACATTTCCCTGGTCTCTTCCCTTTTGTTTCAGCCGGGTATAGCAAGGAATCAATGCTTCTCTTTGGAGAGCATGAAATTACATCATCGGAGGGTGTCCAACAAGGAGATCCTCTTGCACCATTTCTCTTCTGTATAGCAGTTAGGGAAATCACAGTCAGACTGACCAGCGAGCTAAACATCTGGTTCCTAGATGATGGCACACTAGCAGGTACAAAAGAGTCCCTCCTACATGACCTTACACAGGTAATGACACGGGGACAGGAAATGGGTCTCATCCTGAATCCATCCAAATGTGAAATCATCTCAGTCAGTCAACAAGTGATAAATGCAGTGAGAGCAAAACTACCAGGAGCAGCAGTCATTGCCCCCACAAATAGTGTCTTGCTAGGAGCACCTCTGGGAAGCAATGCCATTGACACAATTCTCAGGAAGAAATTGGAAGAGTTAAGGAGAATGGAACAACGAATAGGCAATCTGGACACCCACGATGCCTTGTACCTTCTCACAAAGTGCTTGAGTCTGCCCAGGTTGACATATTTCCTAAGATGTGCACCTTCATATGATAACCCTATACTGCACGAATATGACAGTATTCTGAGGCAGATTTTTACGAAAGTACTTAACCTTACTCTAGAAGACGGGCAGTGGAACCAAGCTACACTTCCAGTCAGACTAGGAGGCATTGGTGTCCGCAAGTCATCACAGATTGCGTTACCTGCTTTTCTGTCCTCGTGTATTGCATCCAGAGAGCTTGTAGCAGCGATTCTCCCTGAACATCTTAGGGACAAGGTAGGAGTCCAGGACCAAAAATTCATTGACGGAGCAATGATCTGGGATAATCTAACGGGCTCTGGAGCCAGACCTGCTCCCCCCAACAACTACAAACAATCGCACTGGGATGGTCCAATAGTGGAAAATATTGCCTCAACAATGCTTCAGAGTGTGTCAGGGAAGGATAGAGCCCGCCTCCTGGCAGTGAGAGCCCCTCATGCTGGGGACTTTCTGTTGGCTGTTCCCAACTCCAGCCTTGGCACACGTCTCGACCCACAGACCATCCGCATCGGTGTTGCCCTTCGACTTGCCGCCCCTATTCTCGCCGAACACAGGTGTATTTGTGGCAGTGAAGCAGCAGACCGATTCGGGTACCATGGTCTTGTGTGCCGTAAATCCGAGGGAAAGATTGCAAGACATGAGGAGGTTAATAACATTATCAAGAGGAGCCTCACAACAGCTGGATGCCCAGCAGTAAGGGAGCCACCCCAACTATGCAGATCTGATGGCAGCCAGAAGCGTCCAGATGGTATCACCCTTCAAGCCTGGACAGATGGGAAGCAGGTGGTGTGGGACTATACATGTGCATCTACCTTGGCTGATACCTATCTCCAATACACCAGGGAGGAAGGAGGGGCAGCTGCCAGCTTCAGGGAGTCCCAAAAGTCTAGAAAATATGGAGAACTTGCCCATCATTATATGTTTGTTCCCATAGGCTCAGAGACCCTTGGCTCATGGGGAAAGAGTGCATCTAAATTCCTTAAGGAGCTGGGAAAAAGACTCATCAGGGTAACTAGGGATCCCAGGGCAGCTAGTTTTCTGTTCCAGCGGCTCAGTGCGGCTGTTCAAAGGGGTAATGCCTGCTGTATTTTGGGCACACGCCCCAGCTCTGAGGAGCTGGATGAGATTTTCGCCTTATAATCGGTGATACACACGTAACAACATGTACCGTATATGTCACCTTTATATCAACAATGTATCTCTTAAATCTTCTGTACCATATTATGTAATAATATATATATATATATATATATATATATATATATATATATATATATATATATATATATATATATATATATATATATAATCAGGGAGGTACCACCGTATTCTAATACAATCATGAAAAAAATCTTGTTAAAAGTTTTGCACTCTGACAGGGCTGCTGATCCTCCTTTCGTCTGGCGAACATCTAAGATGGAAGCTGAACTCCATTGTCTTCAGTTTATATTCATTTTGCACTTATCTCTCCATTTCCGAGATCTACTTTAACAAGTCTTAGTTCTGTAGCACAACCATAGTAACGCCCGTCAGGAAGTGCCTTCAGATCCCTTCCTGGCTGCCACCAGCACTGCAGAAAGCGTTTAACATGACTGGAAACAAGGGCTCACCGCCCCCCGCCCCCATCCATTTAATTGAATGTGATTAACAACGTGATAAAAAAGGGCGTTTTGTTTAGTAGTTGTGTGGCTTGTATGTTGCGTGGACGTAGTGCGGGAGAGTGTGGACGTAGTGCGGGAGAGTGTGGACGTAGTGCGGGAGAGTGTGGACGTAGTGCGGGCGAGTGTGGACGTAGTGCGGGAGAGTGTGGACGTAGTGCGGGCGAGTGTGGACGTAGTGCGGGAGAGTGTGGACGTAGTGCGGGCGAGTGTGGACGTAGTGCGGGAGAGTGTGGATGTAGTGCGGGAGAGTGTGGACGTAGTGCGGGCGAGTGTGGACGTAGTGCGGGAGAGTGTGGACGTAGTGCGGGCGAGTGTGGACGTAGTGCGGGAGAGTGTGGACGTAGTGCGAGAGAGTGTGGACGTAGTGTGGGAGAGTGTGGACGTAGTGCGGGAGAGTGTGGACGTAGTGCGGGCGAGCGTGGACGTAGTGCGGGCGAGTGTGGACGTAGTGCGGGAGAGTGTGGACGTAGTGCGGGCGAGTGTGGACGTACTGTGGGAGAGGGTGGACGTAGTGCGGGCGAGTGTGGACGTAGTGCGGGAGAGTGTGGACGTAGTGCGGGAGAGTGTGGACGTAGTGCGGGAGAGTGTGGACGTAGTGCGGGCGAGTGTGGACGTAGTGCGGGCGAGTGTGGACGTAGTGCGGGCGAGTGTGGACGTAGTGTGGGAGAGTGTGGACGTAGTGCGGGAGAGTGTGGACGTAGTGCGGGCGAGCGTGGACGTAGTGCGGGCGAGTGTGGACGTAGTGCGGGCGAGTGTGGACGTAGTGTGGGAGAGTGTGGATGTAGTGCGGGAGAGTGTGGACGTAGTGCGGGCGAGCGTGGACGTAGTGCGGGCGAGTGTGGACGTAGTGCGGGAGAGTGCGGACGTAGTGCGGGCGAGCGTGGACGTAGTGCGGGCGAGTGTGGACGTAGTGCGGGAGAGTGTGGGCGTAGTGCAGGCGAGTGTGGACGTACTGCGGGAGAGTGTGGACGTAGTGCGGGAGAGTGTGGACGTAGTGCGGGCGAGTGTGGACGTAGTGCGGGAGAGTGTGGACGTAGCGCGGAAGAGTGTGGACGTAGTGCAGGCGAGTGTGGATGTAGTGCAGGAGAGTGTGGACGTAGCGTGGGCGAGTGTGGACGTAGTGCGAGAGAGTGTGGACGTAGTGCGGGAGAGTGTGGACGTAGTGCGGGAGAGTGTGGACGTAGTGCTGGCGAGTGTGGACGCAGTGCAAGAGAGTGTGGACGTAGCGCGGGAGAGTGTGGACGTAGCGTGGGCGAGTGTGGACGTAGTGCGGGAGAGTGTGGACGTAGTGCGGGAGAGTGTGGACGTAGTGCGGGCGAGTGTGGACGTAGTGCGGGCGAGTGTGGACGTAGTGCAGGAGAGTGTGGACGTAGTGCGGGAGAGTGTGGACACAGTGTGGGCGAGTGTGGACGTAGTGCCGGAGAGTGTGGACGTAGTGTGTGCGAGTGTGGACGTAGTGCGGGCGAGTGTGGACGTAGTGCGGGCGAGTGTGGACATAGTGCTGGCGAGTGTGAACGTAGTGCGGGCGAGTGTGGACGTAGTGCGGGAGAGTGTGGACGTAGTGCGGGCGAGTGTGGACGTAGTGCGGGAGAGTGTGGACGTAGTGCGGGCGAGCGTGGACGTAGTGCGGGCGAGTGTGGACGTAGTGCGGGCGAGTGTGGACGTAGTGCGGGCGAGCGTGGACGTAGTGCGGGCGAGTGTGGACGTAGTGCGGGCGAGCGTGGACGTAGTGCGGGCGAGTGTGAACGTAGTGCGGGCGAGTGTGGACGTAGTGCGGGAGAGTGTGGACATAGTGCTGGCGAGTGTGAACGTAGTGCGGGCGAGTGTGGACGTAGTGCGGGTGAGCGTGGACGTAGTGCAGGTGAGTGTGGACGTAGTGCAGGCGAGTGTGGACGTAGTGCGGGAGAGTGTGGACGTAGTGCGGGAGAGTGTGGACGTAGTGCGGGCGAGTGTGGACGTAGTGCGGGAGAGTGTGGACGTAGTGCGGGAGAGTGTGGACGTAGTGCGGGCGAGTGTGGACGTAGTGCTGGCGAGTGTGGACGTAGTGCGGGCGAGTGTGGACGTAGTGCGGGAGAGTGTGGACGTAGTGCGGGAGAGTGTGGACGTAGTGCGGGCGAGCGTGGACGTAGTGCGGGCGAGCGTGGACGTAGTGCGGGCGAGCGTGGACGGAGTGCGGGGGAGGGTGGACGTAGTGCGGGCGAGCGTGGACGTAGTGCGGGCGAGCGTGGGCGTAGTGCGGGAGAGCGTGGACGTAGTGCGGGCGAGCGTGGACGTAGTGCTGGCGAGCGTGGACGTAGTGCGGGAGAGCGTGGACGTAGTGCGGGCTAGCGTGGACGTAGTGTGGGCGAGCGTGGACGTAGTGCGGGCGGGTGTGGACGTAGTGCGGGAGAGTGTGGACGTAGTGCGGGCGAGCGTGGACGTAGTGCGGGCGAGCGTGGACGTAGTGTGGGCGAGAGTGGACGTAGTGCGGGCGAGCGTGGACGTAGTGCGGGCGAGCGTGGACGTAGTGCGGGCGAGCGTGGACGTAGTGCGGGCGAGCGTGGACGTAGTGCGGGCGAGCGTGGACGAATTTGTTCCATCGAAGTTTTGTTCTACCGACAACAAAGAGCAAATGTTCCAGAACAACATTTCGCTCAGTGCAAAAAAAAAAGTGTTCGAGTACAACTTTATCAAGCTAATTATTATTATTATTATTATTATTATTATTATTATTATTATTATTATTATTATTACTATTATCATTATTATTATTATTATCATTAGCAAATTAAGCGCTAAATCTGCAAGGGTCACACAGTGCTTCATAAAAAAAAGTAGAAAACTTTCAATTGGGAGATTTTGTATAAACAATTATAAAGATAAACCGAACTTATGAAACTGATTAGAATAAAAGTGGGATGTGAGAAGGGGGTAATAGCCAGTGTTTATGAACCTGGAAATGAGGATACAGGAAGGAAATTATGTTAAATGCAATTTATTTGAATTTGAATTGATGCCTGGTTTCCTGAACTGAAGAATTGGAGCTCTCATCCTATTCCTTGGAGCAAGCCACTACGGTTTTAATGCTTCCCAACAAATAAAACATCATAAAAATTAGTAACTCTGGAATTATGAGACAAGCAAAATGATAATTGCTGAAGGAATTTAAATGCTAAGCACATGTGCCATACAGGGGCATTGCCATAATTTTCCAATCTAATGCAGAGGCATAGGCAAGAATGGTGTGTTGCAGCAGGTGAAGGCATCGTCACAGGTGGGCAACACTCAGCAGTGGAAGTATTGCCGGCTCATAAAGTGGGCTGCAAATTACCCATGGAGTTATGGAGTGCTGATTTAGTGTGTGCCGAGTGCAGTTCATCTTGCATTCGTTGCACATAACCACATTCCTGTATGTCATCTTAGGCCAGTCTTAGACAAGGTTGGTCACTGCTTGTCAGTATGTACGCTCCATCCTGGTGGCCAACTAGGTGCTGGGAAGATCTGATAGCTTTCAGGATAAGTGGGGGACAACCTGGATGAAGTTACCTCAAATGTAGGAACAACAAGACCACCAGAGTCTCACGTGCCTCGAACTGGCTAACACCATACTAGATCTGTCTTTCTATAAGGGTGTGTTATAGCTGTAGCAGCGAGTGTGTTCCACTCGCCATACTCCATTCACTATTGGGTTCAACATTGTACATTGTAAGTACATAACTGTACACACAGTCTATAAGTGGGAATATGTGTTAAACCAAAACTGACTTCTAGTGTACACTATATGCCTCATCTTTAATTGCTCTAATGACTGAATCATAAGCTGGTACATAGCACGGCCGGATACTGCAAGCCCGTTGTTAGTACTTGTGCTCCTGATAGTTGATACACAGGATATCATCTTCTACAGCTCGTTTGCTAACTTGTGGCTTACCTTGTGGGCATATGCTATTTCCACTAGTAGGCCCCGTCCACCTGTGACACTGTCTTCAATTGCTACCCCTCACAGCTTCTTCCTCTGGCTGCAGTATAAAAGTCTCCGTCCACATATCTGTAACACACTGAAAAAAAAGGCCTCGCTGTACAGGCGGAACATCTCCAGAATAAATAGACCCAGGTGTCGCTCAGGTGTTTCGCTCGTAAAATGGCCGTACTGTATACCTTTGATATAATGATACTTTAATACTAAAACGAAAGACAATGTTGTAAAAGGTTCAACAGCAATGTTTGGAGGGTTAGATAAAAAAAAATACGATGGGGGTCCATTTAATTGAATTACTATGCGAGAGGCATTTGGAAATTGTAAATGTTTGCTTAACGACGAAAATTATAAATAAATCTAGAACATAGAGTGCACAACTAGTGCACCCTCCTGGACTGTGCTAGTGAAAAAAATAACACAACCTAAAACTCTTACAGGAAACGCGTGGAATACCAACGTTCTAAGAAACTTCTATATGTACAGCACTGCCAGACGCAAGTCTCACGTTCATGTTATTTCCTCGTTGTTGATTTATTATAAGTAACTAAGAATCAATTTAAAGTAACCTAACCCAATCCTAACTTAACCTAGAGTAAGAAATAGTTAATATTTTTTGAGCTGGATAAATTTGGCAAGACAGTGATGGAGTGAATGATGATGAAAGTTTTTCTTTTTCGGGAGACGGCCGATGTGTTAATAAAAAATAATCAAAAAAATAAAATCTGACAAAAAATAATGAAAAATAATAATAATGAGCAATAATGAATAATAATGAACAATAACGAGCAATAATACGTACACAAAGCGTGCATAGAGAGACGCGAGGCGAAAGGAAAGCTTTTGTTACCGGGACGTTTCACCTCCTCTCGAGAAAGCCTCTTGTGAGCGAAACGGCTTAATAATAAGATGTCCGCTTTTATTAGTGAAAGTCTTAAGGAAGTGTTGGGAGACACGAGCGGCTAGCAGTAGCACCCTGGTTGATCAGGCCGTGATCCACCATGAGGCCTGGTCACAGACAGGGCCGTGGGGGCGTTGACCCCCGGAACTCTCTCTCTAGGTATCTCCAGGTATAGAGTGAAAACGGTGAAGAGGTAGAAAGAGGAGGTTAGATGAGCAAAGAAGAATCTAATGCCGAGTTTGTGTTTATGTGTGTGTTTGTGACGGTGAGGCAGACGTTTGTGTCGATAGTCAAGTTGGTTACATGAGAAACCATGTGATGAAAATGGTCTAGGAAACGTTTCGTTAACAGTGGCTTCCTCAGTCCAATACCGAGAAGAACGCTTGAAGATGAGGAGTTTGAGGTAATCAGTCCCTCAGCCTCATGTGTTGTGTCCATCAATACTGATGAACTGAACACATCGACTCTAGGATGAGGGACTGATTACCCCAACTCCTCATCTTCCAGCGTACTTCTCTGTATTGGACTGAAGAAGCCACTGGATGGCGTAACGTTTCCTCAATAAATATTCCAAAATACTGCACAAATGTCTCATTCTTTACGAGGAACGATGAATGATTGTGGGAATGCTGGGAAAAAATGGTGAAAAAGGAAAAATGGCGCTTGAAAAGGTTTAACAATGAGAAACGATACAAGGCAAAATTATGTATAAAATGGAGGATGAAAGAGTAATGGGGGACATTACTCCTGACAGTATTGTCAGGAAGTTGTGGAGAGAGACAAATAAGTTGGCAAAGCTTTTTGAAGTCATATGACGTGCTTCATCAGTTTGATTTCAGTGAAAAGCTCGTTAGAGTTAGAGATGGCATTGTTACTTCAAGGAACTAGAGATGGTACTTTTAAAGCTAGCTTTCCCAGGGGCTAGAGATGGGAAATTAAAGACTAACATTTCCAGCAAAGAAGAAATATGGTACATCAACAGCTACTGAATCTAGGAAGTTACGATGACACTCCAAGAGCTACCCATCATTTTCATACCTGTGGTACTAAGACCAGCACTTCCCTGCTGGATCTCGCTGGAAGATACCAGGTACGCATAACTGGGAAGTAAATATAAAAAAGGAATCTGGAGCACAGATTCTTCAGTATATAAGCGCCAGCGTTCTTGCCTGTGCTCCGGATTCTTCACGACTACGATGCTCTTCACACCAACTCCAAGGCTGAGGAACTGATTACCTCTAGTTCTGTACATAGTTCCACCTTCTTCAGATTATGTCTTTGAATTTGTATTGATAAAGCCTCTGGATGGAGAAACGTCTACATTAAAGATACCCAGAAGTTGCATATGCGTCTAATTTTCAAAGAAGAAGATCGGATTCTTGCGGGGTGACAACTGTCGGGTCACCCAGCACGGGTTGAGGGTTGTCAACACTGGTGAGTGTTTTGATACCCACAGTGTGCATGTCGTTGCAACACTGCAAGGCGAGTCACATGTCGGAGAGAACCAGCGTCTCACTGTTAGCAGTGGACCTAGCAGCTGGTCGCTGCTAGGTCCACTCCTTCCCTTCTTCTGTGTGTGTGTGTGTGTGTGTGTGTGTGTGTGTGTGTGTGTGTGTGTGTGTGTGTGTGTGTGTGTGTGTGTGTGTGTGTGTGTGTGTGTGTGTGTGTGTGTGTGAGCGTGTTTTTTCACTCCTGTAATATATTGTTCACTTGTACTTTTTTGAAATACTAACTTAACCCATCAAAATATTTTTTCCCTGATAACCTAGCATATTCGTTGTGTTTTTTCTTACTTTCCCGGATCATTCATCGCAACATACATTATTTTCTCAACTCATTCGTTCTAACATTCGCTGTTTACAGGGAAATACGATCCCTAGTGAGTCCTGATGATTTATATAAAAAGAAATTCTTCTTTTCCAGTGTAATTCTGGTATTGCTAGTGTTATTATTCCAGAATTAACTAATGTTATTCTAGTATTTATAGTATTATTATTATTACTGTATTTTCTATTATTCCTAGTATTATTATTCTATTATTCCTAGTATTATTATTCTATTATTCCTAGTATTATTATTCTATTATTCCTAGTATTATTATTTTATTATTCCTAGTATTATTATTCAATTATTCCTAGTATTATTATTCTATTATTCCTAGTATTATTATTCTATTATTCCTAGTATTATTATTCTATTATTCCTAGTATTATTATTCAATTATTCCTAGTATTATTATTCTATTATTCCTAGTATTATTATTCAATTATTCCTAGTATTATTATTCTATTATTCCTAGTATTATTATTCTATTATTCCTAGTATTATTATTCTATTATTCCTAGTATTATTATTCTATTATTCCTAGTATTATTATTCTATTATTCCTAGTATTATTATTCTATTATTCCTAGTATTATTATTCTATTATTCCTAGTATTATTATTCTATTATTCCTAGTATTATTATTCTATTATTCCTAGTATTATTATTCTATTATTCCTAGTATTATTATTCTATTATTCCTAGTATTATTATTCTATTATTCCTAGTATTATTATTCTATTATTCCTAGTATTATTATTCTATTATTCCTAGTATTATTATTCTATTATTCCTAGTATTATTATTCTATTATTCCTAGTATTATTATTCTATTATTCCTAGTATTATTCTTCTAGTATTAAGGGTGTTGTCTTCTCTCACCCAAATTACATCTGTAACTTACTGACAAATATACCTGATAATTACATAAGTATTTTGATAAATAATTTATCGTTCCAGCTCCGAAGTATTTACAAATACATATATGTCGTGCTAAATAGGTAAAACTTGCGATTTTGGCTTAAATAACAACGCTCTTCTTGCCCAATAAGGCAAGCGAAAATTTGTGCATGCAGTAATTTCGCAAAAATCATCCTGAACATAACAAAAAAAATGTTTCATTGTGTCTGTTTATTATTAAATTATTTAAAATATATTGAGTTAGATTAGGCTAAATTAAATTGCGCTTGATTTCAGCAAAAAAAAAAAAAAAAAAGATCACAATGCCGTGGTTCCCTCACCTTCGTGTGTCAGATTCTCTCAGCTATGTGCTGGTTACTTGTGAGTTAGCTTCAACAGAAATATGTACAGATACATAATATTGTTTCGGCGATTTTCTCCAGAATGTGACCTTCTCTGGTTTGTAGAGATGTTTATTTTGCAAGTGTCGACGTCCCTCGGCAGCCGCCTGTCTTCCAGACAGACTGCCTCCTTTCCGTACTCGACAGTTTCCATCATTGCTTCTTCTTTTAAAATAAATACCTGGAGTTGTTTTCAATATATGTGAGACACAAACTGAAGCACACAGTGAGACACGGGTTGAAGTGCGCAGTGAGACACAAGCTGAAGCACGCGGTGAGACGTAAGCTGGAACACACATTGAGACACAAGCTGGAACACACACTGAGACACAAGCTGAAACACACATTGAGACACAAGCTGGAACACACATTGAGACACAAGCTGGAGCACACACTGAGACACAAGCTGAAACACACATTGAGACACAAGCTGGAATACACATTGAGACACAAGCTGGAACA
>NC_091314.1:12325507-12328007 GCF_038502225.1 Cherax quadricarinatus
AAACGTCTGCTGGTAAAAGGATGAATAACCTTGGCTCATGGTTGTTAACACAGTGCTCTCTTATTGTGCCCAGGGAGCCCCTATTTTTCGCTGGATTTATTTTAAACTCCTCCCACATCTCTTGCTTTGGGAAGCTGTTACGGTATTGTGTAGATTTGGGACTACGCCCTCAAATTCTTCCACGTGTTTTTTATCAAATAGGGGCGGTAAATAATCGCTGTGCATTTTCCAGCCCTGATATCTCTCCTGCCTTGAAGAGAGTTGTGATGTTAGTACTGACGGCCGACGTTAGTGCTAGCATCACTTGTCCTCTGACAAGTGCATTATTTGTCCTCTGACAAGTGCATTACTTGTCCGCTGACAACTACATCACTTGTCCTCTGACGTCTTAGACTTCAGAAGACAAGTAATCTGACTTGCACCTTCATTAGTGTTATTTCTCTCGTTTTGTAATTTCTCATTATCCATCCTGTCATTTTTTTCTGGCTACTGCTGCGTTTCCTTTTCTGTGCTCTCTAAATGTCATAGGAGAGAGAGAAGCTTTCAATGACGTTTCGGTCCGACTTGGACTATTTACAGTCACACTAACACAGAAGAGTGAGGGAGCCAGTTTATATAGGCGAGGGGGACAGGGAAGGGACCAAGAGAGGAAGAAAAAGAAATAATTGTAGTGGAAGCAGAACGTAGGGAGAGTAGTGACAAGGGCACAAGAGAAGGAAGTTCAGTGGGATAGAGTACATCCCGGTAACATTCCCGGTACAATGCTGTTAGTCTAACGTCTTCCATTTCACATTTTAAAAGCTGCGAAAATGGAGGACAACAATAACAGTTGTATGATTCTCTAAATTTTGAAGGCAGCTGTCAGCTATCATCACTATCCGGTCAGTATATTCCTGTGCCATTATTTATGTACCAGGATAATTATAGGGGGTTCAGTCTTTACTTTTATTCTTATTCCTTCTAATATTTCAATAGATGATTCTATCAGTTCTGTGCAACCTACTCTTTTACACAGAGACCTACTCCTTTCTTTAACATTTTTTTTTTACTCTAACATGCCTATACAAATTATATTTTGAGATATAGACATCTACTGTAAGTTTCTGTGAAAGCCACAAACACTGCATTTATTTTTGTTAGGAGCCCATATATATAAGGAATTTAATTTTTCATCTTTGTTTTTAGGCCTTCAAATTGACATATATATATATATATATATATATATATATATATATATATATATATATATATATATATATATATATATATATATATATATATATATATATATATATATATATATATATATATATATATATATATATATATATATATATATATATATATATATATACATGAGTTGCTTTGAACTAGTGATTTTGCTAGGTGTTATTATTGTAAATGCTCTGTTGTTCAGTACTGTTCCATCCTGTTGTATGTTGGTTGGTGTAAATATTCTTGTTCCATCCAGTGTTGGTGATAGTGGTAGTGAGGAAGTAGTAGTTGTTTTTCCAGCGTGTGTTGCTTCTGTCCCACTTGCTGTCTCTCTATATTTTTCTCTGTCAGTTCCCAGCCTGTGACTGTTGTTTCTCTTTTTTTTTCTTTTATCTTTACAACAACGCGCAAGTCTCTACTTTTAGCGCCTCTTACTTCAAGAAAAGGAAACTCTAAGTCATAACACATTTTTTTCCTCGAGTGAGTTTTTTTTTTCACATTTCACGGAGGTTGAAATAGCGTTTTTCTTCCAAGCAACATTATCTTTTCTTAGGGTGTGAGTCATTACACTTTCACCATATCCGAATATTCGAGTTGCATAATATTTGCAAATTTTTCAATGTGTAGTGAGGCCAGTCTGTGGTACCTTCCGTTTCTGTTGTGTGTTGACACATACAGTGTCCTGTGACACACTCTTCTGAGACACACTCATCTGTGACACACTTATCTGTGGACATTTCTGTAATAGTTTTTCCTGTCATAGTTTTTCCTTGAGTTTCTAGTGATTGCCTTTCTATGTCTATTTTTGCGGTTTTGGAATTTCGTTTTCATGTATTATTGCCTCTTCTTTGTCTCATCTCTTTCATTTTATGTTTCCTCTTCTTTATTTTGTTTAATCTTATCCGCCTCGACTTTTATCAATGTGAAAACTTTCTCTCCCAGGTTGCATTCATCACTTGATCAATGGTTTTGAAAACCGACAAACTGAAGATTGAGAAACTTATGCAACATATGTGAATCTTTATTAAGGAAACGTTTGGCCTTAAAAAAGATTCTCATATATTGCACTGCATCCATCATCAGCAAGTTATGTTGCACTGCATCCATCATCAGCAAGTTATGTTGCACTGCATCCATCATCAGCAAGTTATGTTGCACTGCATCCATCATCAGCAAGTTATGTTGCACTGCATCCATCATCAGCAAGTTATGTTGCACTGCATCCATCATCAGCAAGTTATGCGAGGAAATATCAATATTTGCTCGTCCTGCTGACAATGTCAGT